>NC_136493.1:114531022-114636022 GCF_053919585.1 Euprymna scolopes | reverse complement strand
ATTCGTTTCGAACGCGCCTCTGTCTTATCAAAGAACCAACTGTTGATTTTATGGAATTTTTTAAAAATTAAACGTACAAAACTAAGTATCACGGTTCAGTTGTGCCCTGAAAAGCAACATTCATTTCGAACTTGTAATCTAAAACAATCTACCGTTGATATTACAGGATAGGCCTTTCTGGTTGTGCGGTGATAAAACTTCTCAGATGTACTAGTGATGTTGTATAAAAGTTTTCATTTTGGTAAAAATTGGACTTCCTTCTTAAATCGGATCTTTTCGATTATCGATTTTCGATACTTATCAGACGCATTCCGGTACAAAACCTACATAAGAACACCTCCAGACACATCAAGTACTTTCATATGAACTTTCAAAATAGTTTATCAGCCATTTCCGAGTCCAAGGGGAACGAACTCATACACGCGCACACGCGCGTGCGCGCTTAAAGTTCTTTTCATATGATAGTATATATATCCAAGCACGTGTGATTGAACACGACAGAGTTATTCTTTTTTTCAGATTTTTCTGGATACCTTTTCCATTCGCCGAGCGGTCTTTTTTTTATTTCAGCTGACATATTGTATATAATGGCGCCCAAAAGTTGTTGTTCAGCCATATTCTTCTCAAGCGCTTTTTATCGGTGCATCCGATTATCATCATGAGCGATTGTTGCTGTTAGCGTTTTCTTTTTCTTTTCCTTTGAGGCTTAGTGGATTTATAGAATTTTTTTTATTATTATTTTATTGTTTATAAAGGTGGGTGCAGAAAGGTTAGAGGCGAATTATTTTTATCTTAATTTCAATTTTCTTATTATATAGTTTATTTATTTAGTTTCTTGTTAGCTATTAATCGGACTATGACAACAGAATATTCTTTTCGTGTTTTGACTCTCGAATCCGACACAGTTAATCAATCGAGAACAACATCACTCTATATAAAAGTGTATAAGATATCAACGGATACACACTCGAGAGTCAAAACAATGAAAAGAATATGCTGTTGTCATACCCCTAGTTATTAAATACTGTTAGTATATTTGTCCCAGTGTTAAATGAGATCCGGTTAAAAAGGGGTTGCAGTTTTTTGATAAGTATGGCTTCTAGTAATTTTAGTCGTCGTGTGAAATTGTTAAGGTATCGAATTTTAGTAATGTTCGTTAAGATATTTCTAATGTCGGACGACTGTAGGTTTTTATCATGGGATGTTAGGTGTTGTTTTATGGCACTATTGTCAGCAAATGATAGGTTAGTTGTCGGGAGAGTATTGTTGTGGTGTGGCCTATGTATGCATTCTATGGGTTTTTAGAATGGGTAATATATATATATATATATATATATATATATATATATATATATATATATATATATATATATATTACCCATTGCTGACATTTTTTTAAGTGATGATTTGTACATTTCAGTTGACCTATATTATTTTGCCCTATATATATTTTCGCGCCTGTAACATTTCCTGTCTGGGTCGTTTTGACTTTTGTTTCCCTTTATTTTATATTTAACTTTATCATTTCCCCCCCCCAGATCTTTTTTATTTATAGTTATGTCTCGGAAGTAGAGTGAAAAGCACATCTTATTTTTGTTTTATCAATTTTTTTTTTCCTTGTACACATGTTTGTGAATTATTCCATGGACCGTCTTCTTCCAATTACGAGATTTCCTTGGATTTTACTCGTACAAATGGAAATTCTTTTAACTTTCTTGAAGTTTTACATTTGGATTTTACCATCACTGGATTTTTTATCTTCCACCAGACTATCCATTCATGTGTAATCACCTTTTTCTTTACCATATTCCCTCTGCTTCACTTTTTTTTGTTTTCAAGTAAGATCTTTGACTTATTCGTTGTTTCATCAAATACTTCTGCATGCTAAATCCGATCCCGCATTTTGCTAATTCCTACCCTTTGATGAGAAGGCGAGTATTTCTTCGAAACTCTGCGGATTAAGGACTATCCATTTATCTAGTGTTTCCTTTTCAGATTAAATATGTTTTTAACTCATTTTAAAGTGTTTTTTAACATATTTTATTAACTGTTTGCTCATATATATATATATATATATATATATATATATATATATATATATATATATATATTAGTGTTGGAACAAATATTTAGAAGGAATTGGAATCGGGAATCTGAAAAATTGGAACTTTTGGGGTATCAGAATCGGTATCAGAATTTAAAAAAATGTGCCTATTTATTTAATTATCGTTTTTTATTTGATTTTGTTTAAAACAAATTCGTCCACTGCTGGTAGTAATAATAATTAAAAAAATTTATTGATTTTAAACTAATATTAAAACCAAAATCTATAGACCATCCCCCCCACAAGTGTATTTCTATATTTGAGAAAATTATCCGCAGAGTCAACATGCGTTTTCATGGTAATTGGGAATAAATAGCAACTTTATTGTTAAATACTTAAAGATAGATTTATCAAGAATCGGAATCTGTAATTGTATTGGAATCGGGAATTTAGGACGGAATCGGTAATTATATCTGAATCGAGAAAAATATTGGAATCGTCCCATCACTAGTGTGTGTGTGTGTGTGTGTGTGTGTGTGTGTGTGTGTGTGTGTGTGTGTGTGTGTGTGTGTGTGTGTGTGTGTGTGTGTGTGTGTGTGTGCGTGCGTGAGGGGGAGACCAAAAAAGTAACAGAAGAAAATAAAAGATAAAAGAACTAAAATTGATTACTAAAAATATAAAATGGTTTTGTTTTTTTGTTTTTTGTTTTTTTTTACCAAAGAAACACATTTGTCTTCAGAAGAAAAAAATTGTAAAAGAAAAGCAGAAACTTCAATATCAAATTTTAAATTAATGCGGGACGATCAGAAAACTCATGCAAATATTGAAAAAAAATTTTATATCTTCTTTTAAATGCTATTTAATTTAATACTTAACGGTTTCGAAATTGAATTGGTTCGGAAGAAAGAAAAAAAATGAATATTTGTTTTTTAAAATAATTGATACTAATAGCGAAGTTCTTGAAGCAGTAAGTATATATATATAGATCTCCAAATTTAACTGTGGAAGACGAGTATAGACTATAAGAACAATTTAATTAGATAGCATTACGCATGATAACTTTGAAAATGTTATAATGATCGGATATTTCAATTTAATAAATGTTGATTGGTTAAATGGTTGTGTCTCCTGCAAATTCAATTAGTCGACTATTTAAAATACGAAACTAATATTTGAATTTATATAACTTTCGTCTCTCTCCGTACAACCTTGTTTTGTACTGAATGACACATAGAACATTTCTAACAATCATGGACATCCGTGAAACTGCAATAAAGTGGTAAAGCTAAGAACATTTTTATTATTCATATGTATTGCTCATATTCATATGTGTGTATAACGTTTCTGAATTTTTGAGATGAGGATTGGTTACTTGTATTATTATCATTCATCGGACTACTGTTCTCATCTTGAGTGTGAATTTTCACAACGTTTCGGTCGATGTAACCTCCGACCTTCTTCAGGTGTATCTTGTCGAACTCGGTAATGTTTCTGTTGAACTCGGAAATTTAGACGGAAAGGGTTGCGCTCGAAATTCCGTCCAAATTCCCGAGTTCGACAGAAACATTCCCGAGTTCGACAAGATACACCTGAAGAAGGTCGGAGGTTACATCGACCGAAACGTTGTGAAAATCACACTTAAGATGAGAACAGTATATATATTGTGCATATTCGTATGTGTGTATATTCGTATGTGCATATTCGTATGTGTGTATATTCTTATTTATTTATACAAACATTATATGATGCATATGTGCATACATGTTTCAGTTGCGATTCCTTTACAAATCCGACATCATCGGGTCAGATCTTACAGTTTCATTTAAAATCGATGATGTTGAATTTTTAAAGAAATCGCAAATGAAACATTAAAATACTCGTTTAGCTGAAACCACTATCAATAATTTTCCCCACTCTTTATTTGTGCCTATACCTAAACGTAGATTCCATGAATAAAGCTCCTTTCTTAGAACTGCACGCCTGTGGAACTCTGTCACGTTTTCCTGCTTTCCAACTGACTACAATAGTGTCGTCTTCAAGTCCAACGTAAACAAGTTCTTGATGAGCCATTCCCTTAAGTAATTGAATTTACAAAATTTCCACAACTAACGATTACTACGACCTTTTCCCATTGACTGCTGTATACTCATTAACCCCTATCCTCGAGTGGCCTCCTGGCTTGGATAAATGACTCCTTTGTAAAAAAAAAAAAT
This sequence comes from Euprymna scolopes, assembly GCF_053919585.1. Taxonomy (NCBI): domain Eukaryota; kingdom Metazoa; phylum Mollusca; class Cephalopoda; order Sepiida; family Sepiolidae; genus Euprymna; species Euprymna scolopes. Next base: position 114,631,765 of record NC_136493.1, on the reverse strand, counting down.
ATAGTCAATAATGTTGTATGAATAAATAAGAATTGTATTTTAATAACGTTCTACTTTTTTTTTGCTTTTTTTTTGTATACACAGACATCACCACATTATCAAGGCCAAGAGGCCACTCAAGGATAAGAGTTAAAGAGTGTATAGTACAAATTGGAAAATATAGTAATCATTAGTAATGAAAATTCGGTAAATTTGTTAACTTATATGGAACGGTTCATCAAGAACTTATTTATGTTAGACTTGAAGACGACCATATTGTACTCAGCCGGAAAGCAGGAAAACGAAAGACAATTCCACAGGCGTGCAGTTCTAAGAAAGAAGCTTTGTTCATGGAAGCTACGTTTAGGTTTAGGCACAGATAAAGAGTGGGGGAATTGTCGATAGTGTTATTGACCGTTTTTTTGATAAACACTGTCATTTCATGAGATTTACGTCTAGGAAAGTACAATAATACAACCAGTACGTGTGTGCATTCGTCACCCACAGATGTTTTTTACCTTACCATATACAGGGTGGAACGATTAAATTGTCGCCCTAAAGAAAACCACACTACAGCTTTTTAAAACTTTTAAAACTTTTTAAAGCTTTTAAAACTTTTACTGAAAAAGTAAATTCAGAAAATTTGATTATGTAGTAGAGCTGACATCTATTCAATGTATTCGCCTTCAGCCTCAATCACCGCATCAATACGGGTCCGGAACTGCGGGTATGCCTTTTCCACAAGTGCCGGTACGAGCTCCACGAATACTCGACGGATGGTAGCGATCAGGCTAGCTTTGGTGTTGGTGATGTTCTCGACGTACGATCAAACGAAGTAGTCCAGTGTGTTCAGATCAGTGAGAGAAAGGTACAAAGTCGTAGCACTCCTTCTGAAGCCAAGCCTTGGTCTCTTTGGACTTGTGAGCCGGCGCCGAGTTCTGCTGACACATCCAAGGCATCTAGCGGCCACCTGATTGCTCCAGGGGATTACCACACACTTCAGCACATCCAGGTTCGCTTTGGTGTTAACTTTCAAGCCGATTTTGTGCAGTGGCATGCGGTCCCCCCCCCCCGCCCACTTGAACTTACACCAAAAGTCATAGTCGTAGCTGGAAACTTGCTGGAAGCTATGCCCTCAAGCGTTGAGTCGTCCGAATTTGCATTTTGAGGCTGCTTTGTACTGGTCCTGTTGTCATAACTTGTATCGGTAGAGAGCATGAGTTGTACAGCGGCGCATCTTCGATCTTGTTCGTTGAACATTGTGTCACTTTCAGACATGATAGAAGGCTCCTATCGCTCTTGGGATTTGTTCACAATTGGCCAACTAGCAGATGGTCTGCAATAAAAAAAGAAAACCGGTTTTCAGCAAACGGAAATGGAATCATGTCGTCGTTACTGGGGCGACAATTTTATCTTTCCACCCTGTATCCTTTCTATGGCTAGATAAGTACCTCAAGCCAAGATCGAAACCTGCCTATTTTGACATGAACATGTCTTATTTGTTAAATTATAACCTCAAGTTTAATACAGTTAGCAAATGTTTATGTACTATATTACGCATTTTTCAGCAGCCGAAAATGCTCCATTTTTTTTTACGAAATATCTTTTTTATGCTTGTATGTTAAGATTGACCCAATGATTTATTTATAATTAAATGACTTAATAAAAAATAAATCTAGCTATTTAAAATATGCACATTTCAAATTTTAATATTTTAGTGAACCTGTGTTACCATATAAGGCTGTTTGAAGATACTGACTTCCTTACCTAAAGTACACTAAGCATTGATGTCTTTTTTTTTCTATTTCTCAATCATGTCCTGCAAAGTCTAAAACAAAAACAGCAATTTTCCTATAAAAATACAATCAAACAAAACATTATGAATAAATTTTTGAAGATATAAATAATATGAAAATTTTTTAATTCCAAAATGACTGGATTCGGCATTAAATGACCCTAAAAGTGTTGATATGCCGTAAAACAAAACAATCAATCCAAAACCTTTCAGTGATCTTCATTGGGGGGGGGTAATTTTGCATACGTTTCATCTAGAAAGAATAATAATAAAAAGGTTTTTAAAAAAAGTTCTCAAAAGAGTGGCTTCAAACGAAAAGGAAGTTTGGGTGGAGATTTAGGCATAAGATCAGTGATGTGACGTCACCAGTAACTGTTTTCGTACAAATCTATCTTCAACAACTTTGGAGGCTTATGCAGAGAATTATGCCGACGTCTGATCAATTTTTAAAACGTTAGAAAAAAAAAAGAAAACACCATGATAGGAAATATTTATCTTATAGTAATTTCGATGAAAAAAAAATGTAAATAAAATTGAAAACAATCAACATATGGTAAATATGAATAAATAAATGTGGAATGATAAAATTGTCGCCCTAACAATGATGACATGATTCCATTTTCATTTGATGAAAACCGGTTTTTTTCTTTTTTTTTTTTTTTTTTTTTTGTTGAAGACCATTTATTGGTTGGCCAGTTGTGTACAAATACCAAGAGCGATAGGAGCATTTTATCATGCCTGGAAGTAACACAATGTTCAACGAATGAGATAGGAGATTCTCCGCTGTACAACCCATGCTCTCTACCAATCCAAGTTATGTCAACAGGACCATTGCCTCAAAATGAATATCCGGACGATTCAGCGTTTCAAGGCACAGCTCAACGAAGTTTCCGGCCAGGGTTATGATCTTTGGTGTGATTTCAAGTGGGGGTCATATCATGTCACCTCACATCTTCGAAATCAGCTTGAAAGTTAGCACCAAAGTGCTGAAGTGTGGTGATCCCCAGGTGCAATTAAGTGGCCGCCGGCAGACCCTGAGCTTGGCGGCAGGACTTTGCGCCGGTCTACAAGTTCAAAGAGATCTTCAGAAGGAGTGCTACGACTTTGTACCTTTCTCTCATTGCAATCACTGCCTCCTCCGAACTGAACCTGCTGGACTATTTCGTTTGGTCATACGTCGAGAACATCACAAATATGAGCTCCCACAACACCAACGATAACCTGATCGCCGCCATCCTCTGAATATTCACTGAGATCCCACCAGCTCTCGTGAAAAAGCCATACTCCCAGTTCCGGACACGTATCGAGGCGGTGATTGAGGCTGAAGGCGGCTACATTGAATAGGAGTCAACTTTACTACATAGTCAAGTTACCTGAATTGATTGTTTTTTCCAATAAAAGTTTAAAAATAAAGCTGTAGTGTTGTTTTCTTTAGGGCGACAAATTTATCGTTCCACCCTGTATTTATTTTAATATAATGACTAGTCTGGGTGTCCGGCGTTGCACAGGTGTTATATATCACAAATTGAAGATAAAAGATCAATTAAGAAAATATTCTAATTTAAAACAAAAAAAAAAGAATAGTTTCTTTTGGAAATTTACCTGTAAAGTCCAAAGTGTAAAACCTTCTTTTTTTTTTTTAAATCACGTTGATTGTTTTTTTTTGTTTTTGTTTTTTTTTTTTTGCTTTTTATTTTTTAAAGAAAGTTCATGTTATGCTTACATCGTCAAGCAAATACCAGACGCTGACGGTAAATATTTCTATTTCATTGAATGTTTTCTTTTTTAGATATTTAAAAAATATATACATATCAATCAAAAACTCGTGTATTTCATTAAAAGAATTTTTTAAAAGTCGATGAAGTGAATTTTTTGTTCTAGGTGAAAAACTTATAAGTGAATGTGCGTTTCCTTTTTAACTATGGAGGATGAAAAATACTAATTTTGGTTAACACACGCAATAAAAAAGAGACATTATTTATGTCCCTTGGACGAATCCGTATTTCATAAATTTCATTTTAGCAGCAGCAGCTCTTTACAGCTTCGCGCAAAACACGTTGCGAAAATGCGATTTTCTACGACCCTCGCTTTAAAAAAATCCTTTTATTTAAAAAATACATTGAATTTAAAATATAAATATGGATAAATTTTTAACAATGAAGGATGGAACTACCCATTTAATAGTATACTTTTTTAAGTAAGAGATTTTTTGGCATTTATATATATACATATATTTGTAAGCAAGTCAAAATATGTTGATTTTCTTTATATATTTTTTTTAAGAAAACCGCTTTAAAAAAAACAAATATTGCATAATTTGCTATTAAAGCTGTTATTTTTTTAATTTGGTCTTTGCTCCTTTAATTGAAAAAAAAATTAGGGTTTGAATTACATTTTTCAAGTAGTTATAAGCTTCGAAAAATAGTAAGTTGAATTATTAAAGTTCTGATCATCATTTTTAATGGCCACTTTCTGATACACCTAGTGTACTGCCCTTCCCACTTGGTCGTGTCATTTCTTGTATTCCTTCTGGGCCAGTTTGCTGCATTACATTATTATTATTTTTATTATTATTATTATTATTATTATTATTATTATTATTATTATTATTATTATTATTATTATCGTACACTATCTCTCTATTCCTCTTCTTTTTCTTCTTTCTTTCTCATGAATATTTGTTGGGTTTTTTTTTTTTTGGTTTTTTTTTTTCCTTTTCCATCTCATAATCCTTAAGTTTTCTTTTCAACCTCTTCGTTGCTTTTACTTATTTGCACCCCAAATAATGCATAAGGGGTTACTATTTGGTATCATGCTTAACAGGGGATTGTAAGGAGTTTGTATTTATTTGCTTCCTCACTGAGCAAATTAGGCACAAGGCCGTTTTTTAATGTAAGGGGATTGTAGGGAGTTGAGCAGCGAGATATCTGTGCACATTATATTTAAACTTATGCATATCAGTACAGCCAGGATAGCAGGAAAGACGACGTGAATTCCACAGTTTTGCAGTTCGAGGACAAAATTTATTAGCAGAGAAGATATTCCGGCAACTACGGACCTTAACAGTGAAGAGACGGAATTTTGATGTGTGTCGGATTATTCGGGATTATCTGCTACGATCGTGGCAGAAAGTGATACGAGTTAATCAGAGCACATTCCATTAAAATACTTATAAAACAGGCACAGAGATGCAACAGGGGTTGGAGCTTGAGCGATAGTGCGATACCTATTAGATTTGAGAATCTTTTTTTTTTACCCTTGTTTAAGAGGGAGAGACATCAACTGGTCTAGATGCGCAACAATACATGGTCGAATGGTGAAAACAAGATACTCTTAAATGTGAGTAATTTTCGAGCACGGTAGACGGAACCACTTTCTTAGCAGCAGATTTGGCAATGTCCTCAATGTATTTGTCGTACTTCATGTTGTATGTGAATGTTAAGTCGATGAGTTTGTACAATAAGCTGTCATGTGTGGTATTATTTATCATATCAATCGGTTGTTTAGGAAGTTTCTGTAGTTGTTAAAGGAAAGCAGCATAAAATGTTAGCATCCATTTGCGGCCTCAATCCACTACGTCGTTTTCTAAGGTTTCTGCCGTTGTCTTGGATATAGGTGCATTCATTTTTCTATCATGAATATTATAGAGCGTTGTGTCATCAGAAGGGCTATGACAACAGAATATTCACGAGAAACACCCGTCTGGCTGAGACTACTGTCAATAATTTTCCCCACTCTCTATCTGTGCTTAAATCCAAACGTAGATTCTATGAGCAAAGCTTCTTTCTTAGAACTACACGCCAGTGGAACTCTCTGCCGCTTGCCTGTTTCCCACCTGACTACAACTTGGACGTTTTCAAGTACAACATAAACAAACTCCTGACAAACCGCCCCCTTAAATAAGAGACTCTATCAAACCCCCAATACTAATGATTACTACAATACTATCTCATTGATTACTGTACACGCAATAACTCTTATCCCTGAGTGGCCTTCGAGCCTTGATAAGTGGTGACCCCCATGTAAATATATATATATATATATATATATATATATATATTCTTATCATTGTTTTGACTCTCGAATATATATCCGACACAGTTAGACATGCTTAATCAACCGAGAACCACACTACTCTATATAAAAGCATATAAGATATCAACGGATACACACTCGAGTGTCAAAACAATGAAAAGAATATGCTGTTATCGTAGCCCTAGTCATCATCACATATAACCGTCTTTGACACAATTATATCAGGGAGGTTGTTTATAAATATCAGGAATAATGAAATTCAAGGATTGGCCCCTGAGGAACACCCTCATTAATTTCGGCCATCGAGGACATTCTAGTTTTTTTCTTGGTCTACAAAGAATCTGATTCTATTAAGTATTCATCCAAAAATGCTGTGTGATTAAATTTTCATGAGAAGCCTTTCATGTCAAACCTTGTCAAAGGCTTTGAATATATCGAGGACTACCGCTCGCGTTTCTCTTGCCTTATCCAGTGCATGGTATATGCGTACAGAGATTACCGTTCAAATATCTGCAGGTTTGCCTAAATCTATACTGTTGGCCAGATAGAAACATTTACGAGATGGTGACTAACGCTTGATTGATTAATGACTCAAAGCCTATTGCGAAAAGAGATAGGAAACTGACGGGGCGATAATTGAGTAGGCCAGTTTTTTGTCGACACAATTCTTGAATACTGGTACCACGGAGACAATTTTATGGTTATCAGAGAAGCAATATAAGGCAATTGTTGAAGAGTTCTCCTTTTCGTGATTATCAAGTTCTTTTTTTCTTCTCTCTCTCAATTCTTCCTCTTTTAAACTTCTTTCACGGCATCACTAACATCAGCATCGTCATCATCATAATGGTGTTATTATTATCATCAACATCATCATAATGATCTTGTTTTCGCCCCTTTTGATCTCTTTGTTTTTCACAAAACTTTGGACTTATTACCTTATTCTCCTTTGCTTTCCTCTTTTTCATCTCCTTCTTTCTCTCAACCATGTATTCCTCCGCTTTTTTGTTTGTTTGTTTGTTTGTTTGTTTGTTTTATTCCTTTTATACTTTGTTGTGTTTTTTTTTCTTTTTGGTCTTCATTCACTCTAGCTTTTTTTTGCGTTTTTGTATTGATTCTTTATTTCCCTGTCTAATAGATAGATAGATAGATAGATAGATAGATAGATAGATAGATATTATCCTTTCCTATTCATACAAACCTTTTTTATTCCCAGACAAAATTTATTCTTCTTTTGCTCTCATTTTCGGCCTAGAAAACTTTTTTTTAAAACCTCAAATCAGCATCTTGTTCTGTTCGAGTTCTCGTTAGAAACGAGACTAGATAGTTAACGTCCTGTTGGGACTCGTTTCTCTAATTGCAAGTCAAACAGTATCAGATTGTACAACTCGTTTTTTTTGTTGTTGTTGTTGTTTTGTTTTTTATGTTCATGGATTTTTTTCTTTAGTTGTATTTTTCTTAACATTACAAAATTTGTCCGTTATTCCTCCAACTTGCTGTCATTTGAATTTTTTACAATTACCTCTTACTAGACTATTTAGTCTGTTAAAACAGGCAAAAGTTATAGCCCGTTCGTTTAGACTGAGTTCTTCATGCCAAATTGATAGTTGAATATGCTTAACTTGTGCTAATTTTTGTATTAAATATAAATCCCTAACTGTGCATCAAACAGATACCATAATACATAGTTCGCTGTACCTTTTCATATTTATATAGCCTGTAGTTTCCGAGAAAATTTATTGAGTAAATGTAACTAATCTCTATTAATCCCTATAATTCCTAACATTGCATCGAACGGATACCATAATACATAGTTCACTGTACCTTATCATATCAAATCCGATAAAATGTTCAGCTAGATCTGTCCAGTGGTTTCCGAGAAAAAGTAAAACGGATAGACGGACAGACAAAGAGAAATATTAGATAGATATCAGAATTTGTGATTTATTTCACATAAATTTCTCATATGACTCACAGAAAAGTCGATTATAATTTGAATCAAGAAAACTGTACACCTACCAATTATAATGATTTATTCTACCGTTTCACTGCGTGAACTCTTCTTGATACCATGAACAAAGTCATTACAGCAGAACCCCGGGATACGCTGGCCCTAGGATACGTTTTCTTTAGGTTACGATGTGGAATACGATGTTTTTCCGGCTCCTGGTTACGGTATTTCCCTCGCTTTACGGTGTTATTTATAATGATCTTTGATTATATACATGTATGTTATATATTGTACTGTATATTTTTACTAATTTTTTATATGTACTGTATAAAATTGTGCTTAGGCCCCGCCATACGGCGATTTCACCTTACCATCCCAACCCCGGAACATATTAATGCCGTATCCCGGGGTTCTGCTTATTATTAATTCAGAAGCAGCAGTACCTTATTTTGTTATTTCTTTTAAGTTTGTTAAGTCAATAACAGTAGGTACCAAAAATATATATGTACTAATGTATATAAAATTAGGTCGGCCAGATTTTAATAAGTAGACTTGAATAGCAATTAAGTTGATGTATTAAAATTGGATACTGACTAGACAATATTTTGATGGTTGTTTAATGTTTAGATTCATTTTGTTTCACAATGTATTGCATATCTTGTTTAAAAATACTTAGCGATTTAGAAAGTTTATGAAGGTGTATTTAACGCATTCAGGTCTTGCTTCTTTATACATGGAATCGATTAATATGCTTATAATTTAAATGATTTGATATTAGTTTACAGATATAAATGTTAGATTCGTTTTCTCTTTTTAGCTCAGAATGAGACTTTTTATTAAGTTGGTGCAAAACGTCAAAAAATGACATGATTTTTGCACTAACCTAATATCCATGTCTGATTTTAATCGTGTCTGAAATCCGTTATATATATATTAGGTTGACGAGAAAATTCTAGCGGAAAATGATGTATTTTCAAACAAGGTTTCGTTATTATACCTTTACTTTATATATCATTTTAAAGAACCTTTTTCACTCTATCTAATCGTTTAAATAATAATCATTGTTAAACAGTTATGTCTTTCAGAACGTTGAATACAAGATGGGAAAAACGCAAATTCAAATAAGTTTCTTATTTCGATGCAAACTAGGCCGAAAAGCTACTGAAACAGATATCAACGCGATATCGACGAAGCGTTTGGCCATCACTGAACGCACAGCACAATAGTTATTTAAAAAATTTCGTGGCGGTGACGGGAATCTTAAAGATGATGAGCGTTATGGCCGGCCATCGGATGTTGACAACTATCAATTAAGAGCCTTAGTCAAAACCAATCTACGCACAATTGTTTTGAATTAAACTTAAAGTATTTGACAATTTCTAATCACTTGAGAGATTGGAAAGACAAAAGAACTTGATAAATAAGTGCCTCACAAACTGAACAACCAAAAGAAACGTCATGAAGAGTTATCTTCCCTTGTTTTACGCAACAATAACAGCCTGTTTCTCAACCGGGTTGTGACTCGCGATGAAAGTGGATTCTTTACAACAACTGGTAACCCTCAGCTCAGTGATTAGACGCTGACGAAGCTCCACAACCCCTCCTAGGGCCAGAGTTGCACCAAAAGAAGGTCATGCTGACTTTTTAGTGGTCTGCGATTGGCATTATCCATTACAGTTTTTTTTAATGGAAGCGAAACCATTACGGCGGTGAAGTACTGTCAAAAAATGGATGAAATTGCATCAGAAACTTCCACAACCACACCAAGGAGAGAAAGGACCAATCAACAGAAAGGACCCAATTCTCCTCCACGATAATGCCCGATCTCAAGTTGCTAAATCGAACCCTGCAGAAGTTAAACGAATTGAACTACGAAACTCTGCCTCATCTACCATATTCTCCAGACTGCTTACTTACCGATTACCACTTTTCCAAGCATCTCGACAACTTTATGCATGAGAAATGCTTTAAAAACCTAAGCCATATCTAAAATGCCTTCAGCGACTTCATCGCTCTTTGAATGCAAGAGTGTTACATTACTAGCAAAAATAAACTTGTTTTACGTTGGCAAAAGTGTGTTGATTCTGATAGTGCTTATTTCGATTAATAAATGTTTGTTTGAACCAAGATATGTTTATCTGAATTTAAAAGTTAAAAACCGCAAGAGCTTCCTTGTCAACCTGATATATATATACTAGTAGTGAGACCAGACGTTGCCCAGGATTGAATGGGGATTAACGAATGAGTCACCCTTCCATATTTTATTGCCATCAAAATCACTGAAATTGACCATTTTTTTTATCATAATCGCTTGTTCCTTTTTCATGGGATGTTTTCGATTATCGATTATCGATATTCATCGAAGACATTCTGATAAAACTCTATCTAAGAACACTGCCAGGCACATGAATAATATAGTTCTTTTCTTATGGACTCTGCAACGGCTGTCAGGTATCTTCAAAATCTGAGCTACTATGGTAGAACTGCGAGAATGAAATCACTTCTTTTTCCGTTTGGCGTGTGCAGATAAAATACAGGAGTATGCCAAGCTATGGTAAGGTTAATCAGTTACTGAAAAATCGGCAATAAGAATGTAAGCAGACGACTTTTACAAAATTAGAAGAAGAAAAAAAGATATTTATCACGCCCTCTAGTTATAAACGGCCGCATTAGTTCCATGGTTATTAATAGTGTAAGGGGGATAGCTCTATCCAGCGCAGAAAACATTGAGCTCGTGAGATGTCATTTTCTCTGATGAGTCACGATTTGCATTATTTCCTGGCAGTGGAAGTGTATGGGTATGTAGGCTTTATAGCAAACGCTTGACTTAAAAAGGCTGCAGATATCGCTGAAACATGGAGGTTTTTCGGTTAGGGTATGAGGTGCAATTTGGAATGATGGTCGTTCAAATCTGGTGAAGTGCAAAGGAAACATAATTTTTGCTAAATAGATTTCAATATTATATGAATGACTCCTACTAATATTCTCAAGTGGTAAAATGAACCAAGTTAACTCCCTATTTATGGAAGACGGAGCTTCTTATTACTCTGCTAGGGTAACACAACATTGGTTGAGCCAAAATCGGATTAATAAACTTCCATGACCAATCAGTGCCCGGATATAAACCTAATTGAAAACGTTTGGAGCATATTCGACTGGAAACTTTGCAAAAAGGAAGCCATCTTCTAAGCCTTAACTTTTAGTGTTATTGCGTTAGACATGGCAAGAAATTCCTCAAGATGATATTCATCAACTGATCAATGCCATGCCTAGAAGGGCTTTCGCATTAAAACAGCAAAAAGAATGCCAACTAAGTATTAGCTATTAAATTTGTGACCATTTATTTTTTTCAATTTTGTTCTAAAAAAAAAAAAAAATTTATTGAAATAAACTGTTTCTGTGGGTGTTTATTTTTCTGTATATATATATATATATATATATATATATATATATATATATATATATATATATTAGACTACCCGTGAACCGTTGGGTGAGTATATGCTATAGATAACTGTGGAATAGTGAGTATATTATTTATGCCAAAATATGCGCGCGTACAACAATGGCCATCACTTTTAACATAAGGAATTACAATTGGTCATTATTTTTATTTTCAAAACATTAGTTTTGCATTAACATATTTTGTTCCTTAAATGATTTATATGTTTTGTAAGTAAAAATAGTTAGAATTTATTGCATATAAAAACATTTGTTTTCCTTTTTTAAAATAGTAATTTTGACAAAAAAAATTGTGGTTGACATTTTTAATACAAGGAACAAAATCATGTTTACACCGTTTTGCGATTTGTTCATTTCTACAACATAGACGAAACGCTCGACATTTTTTAGAACAAAAACATATTATTTAGAAAACCTAACAGATCGAGCGAATTTATCGAAAACGTTTTGTTCTACTCACGTGTTACTTTATATAGGAAAGTGAGAAAACATTACATCTTTTATTTAACTTAAAATGTTTTGTTTTTATTAATTTTTTTTATTTTCGGCAATTCTGCAGTATACGGACGGCGGCAATGGTGGTGGTGGTGGGATAACTCCAATTTCTTCTTCGTCAAATACCGCAGCAAATAAGTAACAAACAAGATTTTTTCCGAACACAAAAATATTTGGAAGCCAAAACATTTATTGAATATATATATATATATATATATATATATATATGTATATATATATATATATATATATATATATATGTTTCTATATAATTAGAAAAAAAAATTACAACACTAATGAGTATATATATATATATATATATATATATATATATATATACCCATTAGTGTTATATATATATATATACATATATATATATATATATATATATATATATATATATATATATATATATATATATATATATATATACCCATTAGTGTTGTAATTTTTTTTTTCTAATTATATAGAAACATATTTCCGAATTAATGGCATCCGGACGGTTTACTCAAACATGGAAAAAAGATCTTTCCAAATCGTGTAAAATTACCTATTTTTCCTAATAATCGCTCAAAAAATCGAAAATTAAACATAATTTTCCTACGAATCGACCGCCGACGACATTTTTACAACTTTGTTTATTTACGTATGACGAATTTAAAATATTAAATTTGTTAAAAAAAATGGATTTAATATGTGTAAAAATATGACCGAGTAGATTCAAGTATTTGCTGTTTAAAAAACAACAAAAGAAAACACTATTTAATGTAATAGGAACGTGTGCATTTACCGATCCGGATTTCCGTTTGGCGTGTGCAGATAAAATACAGGAGTATGCCAAGCTATGGTAAGGTTAATCAGTTACTGAAAAATCGGCAATAAGAATGTAAGACGACTTTTACAAAATTAGAAGAAGAAAAAAAAGATATTTATCACGCCCTCTAGTTATAAACGGCCGCATTAGTTCCATGGTTATTAATAGTGTAAGGGGGATAGCTCTGTCCAATTGTCTAAACGTTAATGTTTATGCGCGCATGCGCAACCGGATGTCGTAAACCGGAAAGTGGATTACATCACTCGTTACAAGGTCATTTGAGTTTTATAATTATATAGATTTTATATATATATATATATATATATATATATATATATATATATATATATATATATATATATGCCGCACTGGGGAATTGGTATGCAGTGAAACAGTCTGTGTGTGGATAACTATATATAAGCCCCATCCTTCTTGAATAGAGCACTTTCGTTATATTATATCGTCCGCTACTTACTTAGCTTAATGGAAAGCTCTCTATTTATAAAAAAAAATAAAGTAACGCCTTTAAAAGTGTTAATATAAAGATGCTGGAGATATGATTTATGAGCGGCAACGCCGTGGCTTATAGGTAGAACTGCCAACTATAAACTAGATAGCTGTAGGTTCATTCCTGATTTAGGATGGGTACTAGTTTAGTACACTGGAGAGTTGTAATACATCGAAACAGTCTATCTGTGAATGACTATATATATATAACAGATATATATATTTATATATATATATATATATATATATATATATATATATATGTATGAAAAAGTAAATACCTTAACAGATATATATATGCATATATGTGTGTGTTTCGCGTAAACTTAAATATTCATTAGTGCTGATTCTGAAAGTTTACCACGAAATTGAATCGAAATATACAGCATATTCTTTTCAGTGTTTGTACTCTCGAGTGTGTATCCGTTTATACCTTACATGCTTTTCTATAGAGTGATGTGTTTCTCGGTTAATTAACTGTGTCTAACTGTGTCGGATATATACTCGAGGGTGAAAACAATGAAAAGAATGTGCTGTTGTCATAGCCCTAGTGATGACACGCCCACTTCAAATGCGGGAGAAATCAGTTTTGTATTTTCATTTATAAACACAAATCATAAGAAACGGACAGTATTAAAACTGCCTAAGGGAGAGACAGATGTGTTAGTGCTTGTGTGATATATCTGTGCAAGCGTGTTTACGTGGTTCTGATATGGTGATGCTTGGCCAATGATATATTGACTGTCGCTGAGCAAGAGACCAGAAAATAAATCTGTAAGAGTTAGCTGAAGATCCACACGAAATAGCACGGTGCTAGACACTGACACTTATGGACAGAACCAAAAAGTCTTTCACGCTAAAAACGGATCTACATTCTCTTCTTGACTTCCATTTGCTCCGCTTGTGACAGACAGTACGAATCACGTGTTGAACTATAACACCATATCAGGACGCAGTGGAACCGGAGACAGCAATGCCATTCTTTGAATCGGTGAATCATAAAGAAGAAGAAAACTATCTTAGCCGATAATGAAAAAAAAAATTTTCCGTTTATTTATATTTTACTTTTAGTGAGTAGTTGTGCTGCGAGATGTTTGTTCACATTACATTTAAATTTCTGCGCATTGGTATAGTTGAAAGAAACAGGAAGCAAGAAGGAATTCCAAAGGCAAGTGGTTCGAGGAAAGAAGTTATTAGAGTAGCTTTTTCGACATCTGAAGCTTTCTACAGTAAATTTTTTTATTCGTCGTGTTTATCAGCGATATTTATGTTGAAAAGGCACAAGTACATCACGTTCGTCAGAGCACATTACGTTGAAGTACTTGTAAGATAATCACATGGATGCAATATTGCGGCGATGGGACAGGGACTGAAGCTTGGTAGACATTGTCGGACTTATTAGGCTATAATCTCTATTTGGACTCTGTCTAACAGGGAGAGACGATTGACTGATGCATCAGCCAAGATGTGACAACAATGTGCGAATGGTGGCTTTATAGAGGTATATGTGGTTTAAGAAGTTTACTAGCAGAGTAGAGAGAGCCCACCTTGTTCGCATCAGGCAGGCTGTATCTTCTATGTGTTATCTGTGAATGTTATTCCAACGACTTGCATTGTTGGATTTTCAAGTAAAGTGTTGCCAGGCTATACCAATCGGTGATTGAAAAGATTTCTTATAATTACTAAAGGAAAAGACTTTTGTCTTAGTAACATTAAATGTGAATATCCACTTTTGGTCCCATTTCTCTACAAACTAGAGTAATTTTCTAGAATTCAGTCATTGTTTTGGTTATAAGTGCATTCAATTTTCTCACATATCGAGAATAGAGTATTGTGTAATGAGCAAGTTTACTCATCTCGGACGCGATTGCATCATGGAGTCATTTCTAAAGATATAGAAGATAATGGTCAATAGATCTATCTCTGGGTGTACCTGCATCATATTATATGGCCGACTTTGTATATATTTACGTGTTAATACGTGTCGACTATGTTTATGTATGTTTGTATCACAGCCCGTATCGTCTCTATGTTGTTGAGTGTACGTACGTGTCAATAAGTGTCGATACGCGCGATTACGCCCAACGTATATATACATGTCAGTTTGTACTATTGGAATGTTCTCTTTTTGTGTGCATGATGCGCGTCGAGTGAATGGCTGAGTGTGTGCAGGTGTATACACATTCAATAATCAGTTCATCAAACGCGGACAATAATGCACAGAGATATTTTTTTAACAAAGGGATGAATGACATCTTTCTGTAGGGGTATATCAGACCAAAAGGGGAAAAACATATCCTCTCCCGTCGGTTGATCTTGACTGGTGGTTTGTAAAAGCTGCAATAGACGACAATCGACACTTAGGTTATATTTTATAGAACTTTATTTCCCGGCGCTCCCTTGGAGTTACACACTTCTTTGGTCTCTATATCCTTGTTATAATGCGTCTGTTAGCTTCAACAGAACTCTCTTAAACCAACTTTCGTCCACTCTTATTCGTCCTTTCTCGAACTGACTAATATGTATATATAAAAGTACACCTTTGTTCAACTCTCTGATGTCAGAATTCAACCTTAATAATATTCTAAACCAAGTTTTTTCTACCACCAATAGCAATGGCCAAAAACACACTACCTGAAAGTACTTCTTTCAAACTCCTCGGCCTAACGTTCACAGGGAACATAAGTTGGAACAGATATATTGAGAGCACTGAAAAGGCTGCTGCGAAGAAGGTGGGCTCTCTATCTACCGTGCTAGAAAGCTACTTACGCCTGAAAGTATCCTGTACCTCTATAAGGCCATCATTCGCCCATGTATGGAGAACTGTTGTCACATTTGGGCTGGTGCATCTGCTACTAGTCTTTCACTTCTGGACAGGATTCAAAAGAGAGTCGCCAACCTGATAGGGCATGAACTATCATCTAAGCTTCAGCCTCTGTCACATCGACGAAATATTGCATCCCCCTGCCTGTTTTACAAGTATTTTAATAGCAAATGCTCAGACGAACTACAAACACTTGTACCCTCTCGACGTAAATACCCCTGACAAACTCGACAAGCAGCTAAATCCCACCCCTACTCAGGAGAGATCCATAGGTGTAAGAAAGCGTTCTACTCCAATAGTTTCTCTCCCAGAACTACTAGACTTTGGAACTCCCTTCCGGGATTCTGCTTTCCCAACTGTACTGACATACAGAAGTTAAAGTTTAATGTGAACAGACATCTTGCCGCTCGTTTCCCTTCATAATATCCCTGCAACTTATGTCTCCGATAGTAGCCCTCTACTCCAAACTGGCACTGTTCATTGTTTGGGGTGAAAATTGAATTTTAAAAAAATGTGTACATTCCAATCTGGTTTATTATTTACGATATTAAGGTATATTACGACTCAAATAATTGTTTTATTTTCCAGCATTAATTTTGTTATCGAAACATTTTCTCTGAATGTTTCCTATTACATAATATCTACATCTCTGTACAACAACAACAACATCACCAACGACAATAATAATAATAATAATAATAATAATAATAATAATAATAATAATAATAATAATAATAATACGCGGGCCAGACAAACTGCTGCAGAGGCCAAACATGAAGAAGCGTTACATAGAACCAGGAACAATGAAGCTGCATATCAATAAGTTCTCTATCGCCTCCCATTACCCCATCAGTGCCCCTTCAAAAAGTGATGTCGAACAGCCGAGAAGAGTCAAGTAGGATGGAAAGACCGAGTAGAGGGCGCTGACCAGACCTCAGCTGGATAAGTGCGAAGAGAACTGGGACCTTGGGGAGGCTTATTGCCACTCAAATTCTAATGGCCGCTGCCAGCGAGAAATCAATGGTAAGCGGCTGTTGCGATGACGCAGATTCATTTGCGAATGGTATCGGTGAAGGTGGAGAATACTGGAAATCTGAAGAGACTTGCTGTCACTCAGCTTCCAGGGAACACCACAGGTTGTTCTCAAGGAGAGATCTTTGATGACCTGTGTGAAAGCTCCTTGTGAGCCAATAATAATCACTTAGGTGACTTGATGATGCCCGGGAGTCCAATAATACAGCAATCAATGTAATGCTGTTTAAATGTACGGCAATTGAAGACGACGTGGATCTTTATTTTAGCTAAGAAATATTTGATTTTCTTAACTGTTCGTCCAATAATAGTATACGATACCATTTCCATGCAAATACCTTCATATCAGACCTTGTCAAAGGCTTTCGTTACGCCAAGCGCTATCTTATTCATTTTATTCATTGTATGGTATGTGCGTTCAGAGATTACCGTTAGGATAAACGCAGTAGAACAGGATTGCCTAAATCCATACCGTTGATCACAAAATGTTTGGCATTTTCGAGGTGGTGAACTATCACTAGATTGATTAATGATTCTATGATGTTCGTGGATAGCGCGGGAGACTGATGAGGCGGTAATTTTATGAGTGAATTCATTACCTGGAAGCACATATAGAAATTGTCCCACGTATAAAGGATGCAAGCTTGGGCAAAGCATTTGTTATAAAATTTGGAGTGGCCCGGGGCCAGCTCAGCAGAACATTTTTATTAATATAACAGGCATAATACCAAGTACACATATTTTTGTCGTGCTAAGTTTTTTTCTGAAAGCCAGGACAGAAGAAGGGATGATTATCAGATCATCAGATGTGATCTCTGCTCGTAGTGGGAAATTTGGGAGGGAGTGATTTGTAAGATCCAAGGTGGAGTTCAGGCGAGCCGCTTTGAAAGCAGTTCAATGTTATTGGTTGCCGTGCAAGCTACATTATGGTTGTTGAATTGTGAGGGAATTATTAATTGTCTGTTGCTCGTCATACGAGTTATTGTAACTATTTTGGAAACCGTGAGTTCCTAATTTCTGCGACTCAATGCGTTTTTTGGTCATCTAAATATGAGGCATGTGTACTTTAGCTACGACTATCAAACTCTTACAATAGTTGCTTGCGTTTTTGTCTATTAATTTAATTCCGTTAATCACTTTCAGTGGAGATTTTCATTTCGTCCAGGAAAGAATCACAATCATTAGCTTTAGCATTATCGATTTTTGACTAATAATTTATTTATCAATAAATTATTAATCGGACTTTGTCATTCGACATTATTGGAATTCATGAAACTCACTTCAATATCGTTCTAGGATATAAAATCACTGTTTTTAACATTGCAAGTTTTTTTTTTATTATTTTATGCTAACTATCACATTGACCAGAAAGCTTGCTTGCGGTTTTCAAATGGACATCTCTCGGCTCAAAAAAAAATTTATTGATCGAAATAAGCAGCATCAGTATTAACTTTTGACGACGTAAACCAAGTGTATTTATGCCAGTAACGTAAAAATCTTGCGTTCTGGTGGTGATGAAGTCTTTGAAAACGTTTTTTTGTATCGCTTCTGTTTTTAAAGCATTTCTTGCGCAAAAGTTGTTGAGATGCTTGAAAAAGTTGTAGACGGTAGGTGAAAGGTTTGGAGAGTATGGCAAATGAAGTAGTTTCGTAGCACAATTTGTTCAACTTCGGTTTATCAGGGTGCGGTCGGGTATTGTTGGAGGGGAGAATTGTGCCTTTTTTCTGTTGATTAATGCTGGATGTTGTTGTCGAAGTTTCTGTTGCATTTCATCCATTTGTTGACAGTACTTATCCGTCGTAATGGTTTCGCCTCTATTCAAAAAATTGTAATGGATACGACCTGTTGTAGACCATCAAACAGTCAGTATGACCTTCTTTGGTTGCAACTCTAGTATGATGGAGCTTTGTCGGCATCTAACTACTAAGCCGAGCATCACCGTCGTCGTAAAGAACCTACTTTTAATCGCAAGTTACAACCCGATCGAGAAACGGGTCGTTCTTGTTGCGTAAAAGATGACACTTCATAACTGCGTTGCTTTTGGTTGTCGTTCAATTCGTGAGGCACTCATTCATCAAGTTCTTTTGTCTTTCCAATCTCTCTCAAGTGGTTGGAAATCATCGAATACTTTATGTTTAATTCAGAAGTAATTGTCGAACAGTTGTGCGTGGATTGGCTTCGACTAAAGCTCTTAATTAATCGTTGTCAACATCCGATGGCCGACCACTACGCTCATCATCTTCAAGACTCCCGTCGCCACCATGAAATTTCTTAAACCACCATTTTGATGTACGTTCAGTAGTGTTTCCTGCACCAAACGCTTCGTCAATATTCCGATCTGTTTCGGCCCAGCTTAAATTGAAATAAGAAAATTGTGCGAATTTGCTTTTTCCATATTGTATTCAACGTTGTGAAATGAAAGACCTAATTGTATTCAACGTTGTAAAATAAAAGACCTGATTGTAATTTATATGATTTGGTTACCTTTAATGCATCCAAAACCAAACTCCTATCCTTACATCATCAACGCTCTGATCCCCATCTGGCATCAATTGTGATGGATGGCTCTCGTCTGGGTGAGGCCCCGTGTTTTGACAAGCTTCTGGGTTTGACCTTTACACCTGATCTGAAATGGAACACGTACATCAAGTCTGTTGCCAAGGTCGCTGGAAAGATGGTGGGATCCTTCTACCTCTCCAGAAGATATCTCACTACGGATGCAATTCTCTATCTATATAAAAGCCAAGTACGTCCAAGGATGGAATACTGTTGCCATATCTGGGCAGGAGCTGCTAAAAACAGCCTATCGTGCCTTGACAGAGTACAAAATAGACTTCGTGGCTTAGTGGGGGATGCCCTTTTCTCTACCCTGAAACCTCTCTCCCACAGAAGAGACGTTGCGAGCCTGTCCTTGTTTTATCGTTATTTCCATGGCAGATGCTCGTCTGAACTCCAATCTCTGGTGCCCCCCTCGCCAATCTTTCACGATAAACACCCGTCTAGCTGAATCCACTGTGAAAAATTTCCCCCACTCTATATCTGTGCCTAAATCAAAACGCAGATTCCATGAACAAAGCTTCTTTCTTAGAACTGCACGCCTGTGGAACTCTATTCCGTCTGCCTGCTTCCCTCCGGACTACAACTTGGTTGTCTTCAAGTCCAATGTTAACAAATTCCTAATGAACCGCCCCCTTAAGTAAACATTTCAGCAAATCTCCTCACTAACGTAATGTACTTGCAATAACCCTTATTCCTGAGTGGCTTCCGGGCCTTGATAAGTGGCGATCACTGTGTAAAAAAAAAAAAATTATATAGAGCGTAAAATGCTCTTTAAATAATATATAAAGTAAAAGCATTATAATGAAACCTTGTTTGAAAATACACGCTTATAAATTAAAATTAAAAATTCCACAAGAACATTCGCATCAATCTAATAGCAATTTCTATGGCAATTCTATACTTTATATTGCTAGTTAATAATAAAAACAAAAACTCACTTTATAAGCATATACTTATATGCATGTGCTAGAACATCATCTAATCCTGCGCAATTATGCTCAATGTCGAAAATATGCATAAATAGAACTGAGGGTAATAGTGAAATGAAACCAATCGTCTACTAAAAAAAAAATGAATATGTAAATAATGAAATGAAAATTCCTTTTCAAAGGAAGACGCAAAGTAGTTGACCGTTGTGGAGTCGTTCACATATCGATGATTAGAACATATTAAAAATTTTGATTGAATATTTTTAAGTAGATAAAGAAGGTTTTAATATCAATGTTAGTGCGACAAAAATTTAAATATTGTATTGCATAGACAGAATATATGTATATACATATATATACTATATACATATATATACATATATATATACACACACACACACTCATATATATATATATATATATATATATATATATATATATATATATATATATATATATATATATACTTTTGTGCTTTTGCTTCTGGTGAGTTAAGGACAAAATAAATTCATTGATTGAAATAATTATTAAGTGACTGATTTTTCACTACGAAACAAGTACTCTCAAGAATTGTGCATAGACAATATATAAAAAGGAATAAATGGTAAGATGGTGAACATCTTGAAATTTGGAATATAGACTTTTGTCATTTATTTGATGTGTGTGGGGGGCGTGGCTCAGAGGCTAAGGAATGAGAGTTATATGCTCTGGTTCTGATTCTAGCTGATATATAACTTTTTAGTTTTGATCTCACTAATATATATATGAGGTTCAATATAATAATCGATAGAGTATTGTCTCTACAATAATAAATGCGTAATATGCATGAATTAAACTCATATTTAAGCGTACCTTACGCCAGTCGGCTTAACGTTATTGGCCAGTTAACGACTAATCTGAGAGATGACAGTGGTTAAGTGGTTAACAACACAGACTGACAACCTGGGTGTTCCATGTTTGAATACAGTTCTATCCACGAAATCACTTTTACTTGAGAGGTTGGCAATTTTTATGTGGTCCTTACGTTAAAAGTGGTGGCCATTGTTTAACACGTAAGCCAACATATTTTTACCATAATATACTCACTGTTCTATAGCTAGCTATAAAATATACTAACCCAACGTGTCACGGGTAGACTAGTATATATATAAGTGAAGTTATCTGTCTGTCTGTCTGTCTGCCTGTGTACATTTCCCTATCAAACTACTCTGTCAATTTTCAGTCTACAGATTCGAGATTTGACATAAGTGGTATTGGGATTTCAGATAGAAATTTGGTTATCAAGGGGTGAAAGTTAAACGATTTGACAATTGAATACTTTACCAAACTCCGATTTTGGGTCTAAACACTTGAAATTTTAGATGTAGGTTACTTGGACATAGATCAAACTTTTAATTTGATTTGAGCCCAAAACAATAAATGTTAAGCGGTCAAAATTGGGGTCAAAGTTTTTTTAAAAATTTACCTCTCAGCCAATTTTTAGTCTAAACATTTGAAATTTTACATAAAGTGTATTCAGACATAGAGCAAGCTTTTTAATCAGTTTTTGGCCGAAATTTTGGCTGTCAAGGAGGTCAAAGTTCAAAAGATCTGACCTTTGCGCTCTTTAGCAAACTATTCAGCAAATTTTGGGTCTAAACATTTGAAATTTTACATAAAGGATATTCAACAAGCTTTTTAATCAGTTTTGGGCAAACATTTAGATGGCAAGAGGTCAAAGTTTACAGAGTTGACCTTTGCATACTCTACCAAACTCCTCCACCACTTTTGGGTCTAAACACTTGAAATTTTAGATGTAGGTTACCTGGGCATAAGTCAAACTTTTCAATACATATATATATATATATATATATATATATATATATATATATACATGCATATAAAGTTATGAACACTACATAGGGCCCGACAAAATCTGGGCTGAACTGCAAGTATATATATATATATATATATATATATAGAGAGAGAGAGAGAGAGAGAGAGAGAGAGAGAGAGAGAGAGAGAGAGAATGTGAGAGATTATATAATTATTTTCACAGCCAAACAACGTAGCAGCTCACAAGACCCATGACAACCAAGAAACTGGAATCCAAGACTCAAGTTTGTCCCTCATTTGGGCTCATCAGTTAGACATTACCGAACTCTGCACCACACACAAGAAAGTCTATTAACTATCACAGATCAAGCAAACCGCGGCGAAATCCGACTGTGAAACAGACCTACTTCGTCTCGAACAACGGATGTGCTCATCCAACAAAACTATAACCCAAAGTCGATGTCTCACAGTAGGAATTTTATACTCGCTCGGACGATGTCATCCAACATGCTAACCTAGCGAGCAATTAGTAATAGAATTTTCAGAATGTGAGATAATTATTTCCACAGCCAAACAATATATATATATATATATATATATATATATATATATATATATATATATATATATATATATATATATATTCTAAGTTAAAGGTATCCAAAAGTAAAAACTAATGAATCAACGAGGTTATTTATATTGCTCAATAAAAAAAACAGGATATTATTTTATTCAATTTTACGTCAACAAAATCATGCTCTTACTTTGAAATGTTCGAATACTATTCGTTCAACAAACTCACTTTCACTTAGGTTGTTGGCAATTTTCATGTGGTCCCTTCTGTAAGTACTCGATTCCTTTCTCGAAATAATTCTGGCTAAACATATATCGGGGAAACCAATGCCAATGCTAGAATCTTCTGATTAATACGATATGATGCTGAATAATTAATCTGCTATGAATCTTTGATCTCTGTTTTCTGGCAAATTCTACTATTCGGATCTGAAAGCCTTTGTGATTTCTTTTAATTATAACTGAGTTCAAAGTAGTTAATGACACAGATTGAAAACCTTGTGGGCCAAGTTCAAATCCAGTTCGGAAACAGTTTCATCAAAATCATGCCTGACCTTGTGTTTAACCTCCTAGAGAGGAGATAAATAAAATAACTGAATTTGCGTTTGTCACGATTTTGGCGTTTTCTTTCCCACTGAGAAAATATTCATTTTGTCGAATTTCCTCTCTAATTTACAATCTCGCGCATACCATTCTATCTCTTTCGCACACACACACACACACACACACACACACACACACACACACACACGCTAACTCTTTCTCTCCACACGCACGCACTCCATCTCACTCACTGTCTAAAGCATACTCCCTCCATCACTAAAACTCTCTCACACACTTATACTCTCTCTTGCACTCACGCTTTCTCTCTCACTCAATCACTCACACTGTCCCTCACTCTCTTATTCTATAACATTGTCCTTCTTATTCTTTCACTCACTCACTCTCTCGTTTACAATATCTACGTATTTTTACTCTCTGCGCTCTCTCGCTCTCTCTTTCTTTCTCTCTCTTTTCCTCCTTCTCTCTCTCTCTCTCTCTCTCTCTCGGTAATACTCTCGCTCTCTTTTATTTTTACGTATCCCTTTCTCTTTTTTACTCACTCTCTCTCTCTCTCTCTCTCTCTCTCTCTCTCTCTTATTCTCTCGAACACACCCTCTCAATCTCTCTCGTACTCTCTCTCTCTCTCTCTCTCTCTCTTTCTCTCCGTCCCACTCCCTCACATTTTCCGTCTCCTCATTCTCTCATTCTTCATCTATCTTACTAACTTTTTCATTCTCCTACTCACTCATATTCTCATATACAATTTATCTACACTTTCTCCCCCCCTACACACACACACAATCTCTCACTTTCACTCTCTCTTCTTCCCCTTCACACTCTACCTCTTATTCACAATCTCTCTCTCACACACACACACACTCACACACACACACACTCACACACACACACAGATTTTATCTTGCCAAGGTTACTCTTGGAGCTGCTTTTGAATAATTTCCTAAATCGATTATCGATAACAAAAGTAATAATAAGATAATTCGATAGATTAATATTTGAATTCCTTAATTGTTTCATTATTAACACAATGTGGCATGTTTCTTTTTTTTTTTTTTTTTATTCGTTCGTTTATTTGATGTAAAGCTGCGATCCAATCAGAAAGAAATGAAAAAGATTCAAATCAAAATAAGATTGGATATTGTTCAAGCGTAATAAACAATAGCAGAAAAGAAAGATGGCGGCAAAGGAAGAATGACGCAATGAATGATTCTAAAGAAAGAAATTAGAAAGAAAGAAAAAAGAAAGAAAAAGAAAGGACGGTATGAAGGAATAAATACGATAGAAAGAAATGAGGAAATGGGATATAATTTGAGCGAAAGAAAGAAAGAAAAACTGGAAACAAAATGAAAAAAGACAGAAAAAAGAAAAAGAAAAAACAAAGAAATGTGTATGAGATAATCTGAAAAGAACAAGTGAAGAAATGAATGTAGAAAAACAGAAAAAAAAGAGAAAGGAAACAACACAGAAACTAAAAAAAAAAAGAGAAAAAAAACAAAAGCGTTTTCATATCTGTCTAGTTTGCGGGGTCTGCGTTCTCGCCGGTTGTCCATAGACAACAAATACGACGTTCATTTATTTATTGCAGACTATTATCTTCATCTTCATAGTTGTTGTTTCACGACGTTTCGGCCAACTATTCCTCTAACCTTCGTCAGGTGGTTACCGCGACGGGATAGGAACTCCAAATCTCCTGACTACATCCTCAGTAATTACTGCCTTCCATAGTTGTTGTCGTCTCACCACGTTTGGACCAACTAAACCTCTGGTCGGCTTTGGGTAGAATTGAAACCGCTATCTTTAGACAATGCTCACCTGGACCCGTAGAGATTCAACGTCTCTGTCCATTACGTGAAACAACAACTAAAAGATGAAGCAATAAATAAATAAAACTCATCTCAATAAACATTCAAATTAAGTAAACAATAAATACGACGTTTTACTTTATTTTAGAAAAGTTTAATTATGAACATATATGATAAGCAATGGTTCAAAGCTTATACATTTCCGGGTAACGTTTGTTGAAACTGCTAGACTTTCTTATAAATATATTGACTTTCTTTTTTCTGACTGCCTTTATGTGAGCGTTCATCTGTCTCTTCACTCGGAGGCTAAATTGAAAACAAATACCTATACCAAGACCAAATAAAACTTTTCTCGCGTAAAATTGCACGATCAATCTAATGGTAATATTAATTTTGTATCGGGTTTATATTTTTTGCTTTTTTTTTTATATATAATAAAATCGTTGGGTTTGCGTTCACCCTGGTCATCCATAAACAGAAAAGATGGCGTCTTATTTCATTTTAAAATGTTATAATTGATATGGTCAAGTGGCAATGTGCCTGCTTTGGAGTGAACATGTGTAAAGAAAAAAGAAAAAAAAGGAAAGCTGCTGTAAAGAAGGTGAACTCCCTCTAATATGCTAGAAAATTACTCACACCTGAGAGTATGCTGTATATCTCCAAAGCCACCATTCACCCAAGCATAGAGTATTGTTGTCACATTTGGGCTGATGCATCCACCACTAGCCTCTCCTTCTCAGACAAGGTTCAGAAAGGTGCCTCCAATCTACTAGGTCGCCCACTACCAACCAAGCTCCAACCTCTGTCCCATCGCCGCAGTGTTGCATCCATGTACATGTTTTACAAGTACTTTAAAGGGATTTGCATTGATGAAAGCACTACACATGTGCACTCTCGGCGTACATATCCCGAGAAAACTGTCTAGCAGCAAAATCCCACCTCTTCACTGTAGAGGTCGCTCGATACCGAAAACCCTTCTATTGTAGGTTCTTTCCTTGGACTGCTAGACCTTGGAATTCCGTTCCTGCTTCCTGTTTCCTGTTTCCTGACTGTATTTACATGTAGAAGTTTAAATGTAATGAGAACAAACATCGCACTTATCTCCTTACATAGTCCCTAATGGGCATAATCACAAATGCCCTTATGCCCGTGGTAATATGCCTTGTTTTAGGTGAACATGAATTTAAAAAAAAGAGTCACGTCCTAAGAGATAGAATACATAGAAGTTTTCATAAACTCCCGGGTAGCACTAAGTGTGCCGGCTAGTTTTTAATATAGTAAATTAATATAGCAGTGAAATATTATACGTTTTTGGAGTTTCTTAACATCTGTGGCATCATTTTATTGCATCCATTTTATCAACATCAATTTTAGAAAAGAGTTGAACAAATTTTATAATCTTATATTCCAAATT
Source organism: Euprymna scolopes (assembly GCF_053919585.1). Taxonomy (NCBI): domain Eukaryota; kingdom Metazoa; phylum Mollusca; class Cephalopoda; order Sepiida; family Sepiolidae; genus Euprymna; species Euprymna scolopes. The sequence continues at coordinate 114,605,221 of NC_136493.1, read as the reverse complement.
TGAGCCGTATTTTTTCTGCAATATATCTCGTTTAATTAATTTGAATGGAGTTATTTTTACACGAAAATGATCTGCCTAGAAACCAGACAATTTCACCAAGATTAGACAATTTAATCTTTCTTTTTAATTCAACCATTTTTTTTTTTTTTCAGATTCATTAATTTTTAATTACAAATTGATGCGATCAATTCATCGTGAACCCATATGAATATAATTAGTATTTCATTCACAAAATATTGATCGTATCAAATAGTTATTGTATACCTCATTTTATACATATAGTTACAATTTAAATATTGCAAACTTTCACGGATCAATTCGTATATAGAAAATCAAGAAAATTTCAAACAAGCGAAATATATAATTATTTATGGCGGACTCTACCTTTATACGTGTGTTTGTTTGTGTATGTATGTCTGCTGTTTATATATATATATATATATATATATATATATATATATATATATATATATAGAGAGAGAGAGAGAGAGAGAGAGAGAGAGAGAGAGAGAGAGAGTTAGAGAGAGAGAGAGAAAGAGCGAAAAAAGAGAGAGATGAAAAAGAAGAAACGATGTCCATCAACGCTTCGTCTTTATTGTAAGACTTCTTCTGGGTGAATATATTGAAGAAAATAAAGTACTAGTACAATATTTGAAAGTAAATTTGTTGTGAAAAGGATGACTTTGTTCTATTTCAGAACGAAAAAATTCGTTGGGAATTCAGAAAAGTTATAGCGTTGTGAAGAGAGTAAGATTTTTTAACGTCATATAGCCGTTAATATATTTTAAAAAGATATGATGTAATTTTTTTTAATAAATATGGTCGTTATAATTAAAATGTGGATGCGTAACTGAAATAAAATGAGTGTATTTTTATGTAATTTATTGACTGATTATATGTATTAATTAAAAGTGGTGTTTTCTATAGTTAAAGAGAATTAATTTGTGTCTAAAATTAAATTATGTTCTATAATATGAGTTTACTTATTAAAGATGATAAATTATAGAAATCTCCACGTTGTTCAATTGCGTTTGACTTTGCGATGAGCGCTAATTCAAAAAATCTCCGTCGCAGTTTACTTGAAATAAATTTAACTTGTCTGAAGTCAAAAGTATGATTATTCGGCAATGAATGAGAGAATAATGCATTTAGAGAGTTGTTATTTTTTATATCTCTTTTATATTCATAAGCCTTTTCTCTAATCTATGCTGCGTTTTTTAAATATAAGGCACCACTTATCAAGTCCTGGAGGCCATTCGAGAATAAAGCTTAATGAGTGTACAGTAGTCAATGGGACAATAGCGTAGTAATCGTTAGTAGTGGAAATTTGGTAAATTGGGTTACTTAAGGGGACGACTCATCAAGAACTTGTTTACTTTGGACTTGAAGACAACCATATTGTAGTCAGCTTCAAAGCAGGCGAACGAAAGAGAGTTCCACAGGCGTGCAGTTCTAAGAAAGAAGCTTTTTTTCATGGAAGTTACGTTTAGATTTAAGCACAGATAAAGGGTGGGAGGAATAATATATAACATACATATTATTTACAAAGCATATGTCCAAAATATATATATATATATATATATATATATATATATATATATATATATATATATATATATATATATATATGCACGTTTCATTAAATAGTACAGATAACTCTTGCTTGTTTTTCTTGTAATCCTCCTTTTCTCTTTGTCGGACCATTTTCCGAACTTTTTTTTCCTAGTGAAAAAAGAAATTTCCCATAATCGCGAACGTTTTCGATCTCTATTGGTCATCCTCAGGCGAGTAGTAAAAAATAAAAAATGAAATTGAAAAATGAAAGTAGCGAGATGAAATGAAAAGATGATTAAAAGACGATTAAAATCCTTTAAAATCATTAAAATACTCCAAAGCACTTGAACGTGCCCTCCGTTTCGTTTTGAGTCTGGTTAATCGTTGGTTTATTAATGTGGATTAACAATGCTATATATATATATATATATATATATATATATATATATATATATATATATATATATATATATATATATATATATACAAAATCTCTGGCCTTCGTGGAGGGGAGAATAAAACTTGCTGCTATGGAGATGAAAAAGGAACAGGGGAGACTTGATTCCAAATATTTCTCATATGGTATATCTTCCCTCTTTTGAACATAGGGTACGACTATGAATATCCCCAATATCAAATAATCCTTATACACTGTGAAATTTATTTTATGTATAAAAAAAAACAAAGAGAGGGGATATAACATATGAGAAATATTTAGAAATCAAGTCTCCTCTGGCTGTTATTTCAGATAATTTGAGACCATAGCAGCAAGTTTTAGTCTTCCCTCCATCAAGGCCAAAAGTTTGGGCGAAATATCAGATATTTTGTAATTCATATGCAAATCTAGGAAAGCAAATGACTATGATTGAAACATTTTATGGCTGTAAAAAGTGCCAAAAATAGGCTCTGAGTGACGGGTGATCCCTTTAAGATGCGACCTTCAGGGCAAATGTCACATAGACCACTACACAATTCATGTCATTACCTTTCTAACGAGCCTTCATTTGTTGAATTCTGGTCAATAGTCGATAAGATTTGGAACTTATAAAATTGCCAAAAAAAGGTGGTATATCTATCAGTGGCGACTCTAGCCTATTATTGCTTGTCGTGCCGCCCCCCCCCTGCCCTTTGTCAACTTTAGTTCCCAATCCGTGGTCCCTGGGCCCAAATAAGTAATCATAGTTGCTATTGCGTGATTCTCCATTGCATAGCACAGATTGACTAACGTACCTTGCATGGTGTTTGTTTTTGTTTTTTTGTGAACAATCAAGATACTATATAATTTGTGGTCTTGTTGATACAGTAGATAAGATATTTTTTCCCTTTCAAAAGTATAGAAGAAAAGAGATATTCATTACTATGAGTAGAAAAATATGTTTATTAGAATAAAGAAATTGATGACAATGACAACTAACCAGGTTAGCAATAGATACAAAGAATTCGTAAATAAAGTCCGTGGTAAAATTGAATGTAATGAAGCCACTGAAATATTTCGGCAACTGAAGTAATGTTCTCCAAAAACGGCGATTAAATTTTCCCATAGAATAAAAGGTAATATTGATGAATAAAGTTGGGTTTAAATAGCTGTGAAATGATGGATGCAACAAGAAAAGTTACATACAGGGTTTTTATGAAAAAAAATTACAAAGTATTTACGTATCACTACGGAATTCTACGAAGGTTTATTGGATTGACGGGTTTCTTAGTATTAATATAAAATGACTTAAAACCCGTATTTTTCGTAGATTTCTATGATTCAAAATTCACGAAAAAGAAATTCCTCAAAAAAACAAATTCACTCTTATTCAAAACCTGTTCTTTATTAATTAATGAAACAATAACTTCATCACTGATATTTATTTACAATCTGATATACACGCGTGGTTATGTTTACACAGAACTATTCGTGCTACTACATAGTGCAACAGTAGTAGTAATCGTTCTTCATGTGTTTATGCGTATGTATGTGTCTAGAGATCTCTCTCCCCCCTCTCTCTCTCTCTCTCTCTCTCTCTCTCTCTCTCGGTCCCTCATCCTCTTCCTAAAACAGACATCAGCAGGCTCGATCGTGCTAAATATTTTAGGCACTATAAGTGGGCTTCACTTTGCGGGTGATTACAGAAAAATCTGGATTTCTCTAACATTATGATTATTACGAGTAAAGGTTTGGCTTGGCACGAATTACGGACGTTCAACGTCATAGCCGCTGTTATGGAGTTTTCAATGAATCTGGCGGTGGCCGGACAAAGACAACCCGTTCAAAACAGCATCCTTGTATTATTCCCAGATATATTTATGAATTTTTTGCTACTTAGTTATCGAAACTTGAATAGATATGTAATTTAATTGAGATCAGACTAAGTATGTTTGCGTGAAATTAATGGATGATTTTTTAATCCATTTTGAATAACATTAACCGAATTATTGGTCGTGCCGGGCACGAGTGGCACTAGTCCCATATCCGCCCCTGATATCTATACTGGTAGCCAAATTGAATATTGAAATGTTCAGACTTTTAGTATTATGAGACGAAACTACATAAAATTTGCAGGCTTTTTGAAGATTATGCTACTAGTCTATGGTTAATGATTTATGACAATTGGTAAAAAAAAGAACCTATATTTTCAAATCAATAAAATATGTCCAAATTTGCCTACATTTGTATAAATAGTGGCCTGCAGGCCAACTTCAGTTTTGCTGCTCTGGTTGTCTCCCCTGTGGTCTTGCTAGGCCAGTAATATATATATATATATATATATATATATATATATATATATATATATATATATATATATATATATATATATATATATATATACATGTGGTTCAAATTTCTATTAAAATCGGACATATGTAAATGGAATACAATGGGCGTTCTGTTCTCACATCGAGAATAACGTAGAAATTTAGGACCATTTCTATTGTCTTGTTCAGAGAATTTTATAATAATAAAAATGACATAAAAATAGCATATTAAAGGAGGTTCCTCTCCCATGGCTACCTTATGTTATGAGAGCACTTAGAGATTCGGGAACATTTCCATTGTCTTCCCCATAATAGTTTATGCATATAATTTAAATTTCATGAAAATGGGATATATTTAGAGTTTTTATGGAGTTATACCTCATAGCTCCTTAAAAATGCACGTTAAGAGTCAGAAACAATTCCATTGTTAATTTTTTTCATTTTTATATTTTATGTAGATTTTATAACCTTTTGTTTTATACGGAATAAGCAAACAGACGCACACATTAAATTCTATTAATTAACGCAGATGAAGCAAACCGCGCCGAAGTTATTTGATGTGTGTTAATTAATAGAATCCGTTGATTGTCATGGCTTTCGTGGGCTGCGACGTTGTTTGGCTGTGGAATTTATTACATATACTCTCTCATATTCTAAATACATACACACACACACACACACACATATATATATATATATATATATATATATATATATAGATATATATATATATATATATATATATATTACTGATAGGACGATTCCAATTTTTTTTCCGATTCCGATACAAATACCGATTCTGTTCTAAAATCCCAAACCCGATACAACTACTGATTCTGATTCCAATTCTCTTAAAATTTCTTAACATTTAATCAAACATTCGATGCTTTTTAAAAATGTCCAAATGACTTCACCCCCGTGTAATGTTCGTATATATTTTGGAAAACATAAATACATATATTTCAAGAGTAGTTCTTTCTAAAAACATTTCTCTAATGTTTTCCTAGTAATTGATTGAAATTGTGAGACAAGATTTGTTTTTCTTTTAAATCAAAGCTCATCTGCATTTGATTCATCGTTAGTATCATTTGAAAATTCCGTAAATGATTAAAAAGAGCCAACGACGATAACGGCGGCGACGACGACGACGACGACAACAACAACAACAACAACAACAACAACAACAATAATAATAATAATAATAATAATAATAATAATAATAATAATAATAATAAAATATTGGTAGAACAGAATATTTTCCCTTGAAAATTGGGAGACAAGATTTGTTTTTCTTTTAAATCAAATCTCATCTGCATTTGATTCATCGTTAGCGTCATTTGAAAATTCCGTAAATGATTAAAAAGAGTCAACGACGATAACGGCGGCGGCGACGACGACAGCGACGACGACGACAACGACGACGACGACGACAACAACAACAACAACAACAACAATAATAATAATAATAATAATAATAATAATAATAATAATAATAAAATATTGGTAGAACATAATATTTTCCCTCAATTGTTGATATTTTTTATGTGTTTCTACCAGCGTTTGTTTAATTTTCGATTTTGAGCGGTTATTCTTGTGAAGGGCTTATGGAGAGACGTTGTATTTTATTTTGACTCAACAGTGAACGCTAAGTTATGTTTAACTAAACACACGTTTTACAATAAGTTTAAACACAGATAAACTTATCCAGGTAGGTAGAAGAGCCTTCCCCTTGGCAACATTTATTTTCTTGCATATTTGTTTTTCATCTCTTTTTTTGTTCTGATAGTTACAATAACAAATGCCCGAATTTTATTCTTCTTGTGGGGGGGGAGTTCTAAGTTTAAATGTAAATAATTTACTTTTTAATTCGGAAAATGATTTCGATAAACTCATAGTGAAATTTTGATCTATATTTTTCACTTGTGTCCAAAACAAGAAGTACGATAAACATTAATTATTTTCAAAAGAAGCCGAAGACAGACATCGACAGTGTCCACACGGCGCCAACAAATTGTAAAAAACTTTGTCCTGAGCATTTAAAAAAAATTAATACCAAGTGTGAACTCCTTGAAACCTTTAGCAAATATGTACGAAAAACATTTACAACCGGGGGGGGGGGCGTTACATAAAATTTCCAATTTTTCCGATTTCTGATACCGATTAATGGTCCCAAGGTGAAGCAACCAATTAAGTTTTGACGAGGGTTATTCAAGAGTGCTCAATACCGAAGTAGCACAATATATACTTATTTATTTGTTTTACATAAGCATTTATATGTCGTTGTTTCGATCAGCCAGTTACAAGTATCTAGAAACCCTTTCAGGCGATTTTGCTTATACAAAAGTAAAGTCCGTAATGAATTATGATTCATTACGAACTTTTATATAAGCAATATCGCCTGAAGAGGTCTCTGATTACTTGTAACTGTCTGACCGAAACATGCTTATGAATGTGCAGCGACATATAAATGCTTATGTAAAGCAAATAAAAAGTACATGGCTGGGTTCGAATCTCATGATCGATAGGAATTGTTACCTACACTGATGAATTGAAGCATCCTTGGTTTAGTCGTCCCGGCTGTCTGCTTAGCTGGAGCAGAACTGCTTGTGTCTGAAGAAAGCAATGCAGTTGAATTGGTCATATACATTGGTCATAGACATTGGTCATAAATATGTGTGATCACGAGACTGTTAACAATTATGTTCTCCTTCTGAGTGCTCACTTCTTCTGCAACAACGTTTATCAGTTTCTTCTACTTCGCTTTCAGGTATCGATGTAGGGTGCCATTTCATCTTGAGCGGTCATCTGCAATGCTCTGCTATGACTCAATGTTGTTGTCGATCGCCCCCTCTGTCTCGCCTTACATCTTTGAATCGGATTTGGGAACGGCCGGTGGACCTTCTCCCAGATGTCAAACAACCGCTTGTCATAAGTTGAAATTTCGCCGATTTTTTAACAGGGATTTCGAAAGATGGATTGCCAAGTGGTGGGGGTTTATGCGAGCCATTCACGCTGCCAAATTGAGTCCGAACTTGTTAAATGTATAGATAGCTATGAACGTACTGGATAAATGATTTAGCCATTTGCTGACACAATAAAAGATGTGTAAGCTTCTTTCTTAGAAGTGCATACCTGTGGAACTCTCTTCCGTTTGCCTGTTTCGCACCTGACTACAACTTGGATGTCTTCAAGTCCAACATAAACAAATTCCTGATGAACCGCCCCCTTAAGTAAGACACTTTATCAAAGCTCCAATACTAACGATTACTACGATATTATCCCATTGATTACTGTACACGCAATAACCTTTATTCCCGAGTGGCTTCCGGGCCTTGATAAGTGGTGATCTCCATGTAAAAAGAAAAATAATAAATAAATACATGAAACATTTAGAAATAGATAAAGTAAAAGCCGATAAAAGAACAGAATGAAGGAGAGAGAGAAAAAAAGAGAGAAAGAAAGAAGAAACATATATGTGAATGCCACCGTTCAGTCTCGAAAAAAAAAGACACCTCCTGCAGAGGGAACTGCGCATGTAATTGTGAGGCAAGGGCTGTTGCGCAATCCTCAACCACACCTCTCCTAAATTGGCATTGTTTGAGTCCAGTGGCAAGGAGACGTTCAGGACGACTGGAAACAATGCTGAGATAAGCGGAGAGCACATACAGCACATGGAAGTCCCAAATGGTCACATTTAGTACTGACCAGACTAAACGTTGCTTAACTTCGGTGATCCAGCTGGATTATATCATACAAGAAGAAACATAAGTCAAAATAAACACAGAAAAAATGAAACAGAGAGATTGAGACAGAAAAGTAATCAAGATTGGAAAGCTTTATATTATTTTTTTTTTACAAGGGAGTCACCAGTTACCAAGGCCCGAATACCACACACGGATAAGGCTTAATGAATGTACAGTAGTCATCAGGACAACATCATTAGTTGTGGAAATTTGGTATAATTTGATTATTTAAGAGGGCGGTTAGGCAAGAACTTGTTTACATTGGAGTTAAAGACAACCATATTGTAGTTAGCTGGAAAGTAGACCAGGGGAACAGAGTTCCATGGCGAGCAGTTCTAAAAAAGAAGCTTTGCTAATTTAATTCACGTTTAGATTTGGAAACAGATATAGACTGAGGGAAATTGTTGATAGTGGTTTTAGTTAGACGAGTGTTTTCTGTGAAAATTTGGCAAGGTTGAATATTTATAAATTACTTCCTTTCCAAAAGGTTAGGCACAAGGTCAGATATGGGTTTTATGAAAGTGTTCCTGTGGAATGAACTGGATTCGAACCTGACGCATCTAGGTTTTCTGCTCGTGTTGTTAACAACTTAGCCACATTCACACGCACGCGCACACACACACACACACACACACACACACACATATATATATATATATATATATATATATATATATATATATATATAACACTTGAACTCTATATGATTTACATAGATATTCCATTAAACTATTTTATTCCTCAAACACGGAGTTAGTAAAAAAATTGAGAACATTATTTTCCTCTCCCCAATTAACCATTTTCATTTGTTGTAGTTTATATTTCATTTTGGTCTCTTGGTCTTGCTGGATTCCAGGACAAGAATTTATCTAGTCTGGTGGAGTATGCAGTTTCGTGCTATTACTTGAGGTAACATTACTTGGAGAAGGTGCACTATTCCTCGTAAAATCTAATGTGGATGAGCCGTAGAAAGATCTTATTTGGGCTTTTATTTTTTTTATTACATTTTCACCCCAAACAAGTCACATTGCCACTTTAATGTAGGGGGCTACTATCAGGGACATAAGCTACATGGGTACTATGTGGGGAGTTGGGCAGCAAGATGTCGGTTCACGTTACACTTGAACTTCTGCATGTCAGTACAGTTGGGAAAGCAGGCACTTGGAAGGGAATTCCAAAGTCCAGCAGTTTTGTGGAAAAAACTACTGGAGTAGAAGGCTATGGATCTCAACTGTGAAGGGGTGGGATTTTGCTGCTTGTTGGGTTTGTCGGGAGTATTTACGTCGAGAGGGTACAAGTACTTGCAGCTCGTCGGAGCATTCACTGTTAAAGTACTTGTAGAACAGGCAGCAGGATGCTACATTTCGTCGATGGGACAGAGGCTGAAGCTTAGATGACAGTTCAGGACCTATTAGGTTCGTGACTCTCTTTTGAACTTTGTCTAGGAGTGAGAGACTAGTAGCAGATGCACCAGTCCAAATATGACAACAATTCTCCATACATGGGCAAATGGTGGCCTTATAGATGTACAGGATACTTTCGGGCGTTAGTAGCTTTCTAGCACGGTAGAGAGAACCTACCTTCTTGGCAGCGGTCCTAGCAATGCTCTCAATGTAATTTTTCCAACTTATGTTTCCTATGAACGTTAGGCCGAGGAGTTTAAAAGATGTACTTTCAAATTTTGAATATTTGGTCCGGATTTATTCTAGGGGAAAATAACCTCATACCAGGTTGTTCTGATAAACCCCTGTACAGAGAGACCTTAGACACTCGAGGATAGTGTCTAGTAGGCATTGTATACGTGTGCTTGTTACACATTAAATTACAGTTGACCAAGCGATAAACGTATGGAAGACAGTTCTTTAACATGTATACATAACACCTTTTCTGGTTGACACATAACAAAGTGAAACATACCTTCGTCCACTGTTCCTTTTCTGCTTGGCACATAACAAAGGAAAACATACCTTCTTCCACTGTTCCTTTTCTGCTTGGCACATACCAAAGGGAAACATACCTTCTTCAACTGTTCCTTTTTTCCAGCGGTTCGTACTTGACTTGAAAGATCTGTAAAGGAAGATATCTCTATCCGAAGCAAACAATATGACGTTCGGATTATATTTTATACAATTTTATTTTGACGTATCCACGCTTTCCTCGGAGTTTCGCAACGTGTTTAGATTTCTACAAGCGCGCTTCTTCCAAACTTCCGGAACGCAAGATACAATTTTCTTCCGAACTAATATCTTCGATAGTTCGAATTCAACTGCCCGATTCTCGGACTCTTTCTCTATTTGTCTATCTGCAAAACTTTAGTATATCAAACCGTCGTTTCTGTTTACGTCATACTTACGTCAAAAGGTTAATCTTTTTGTTATCGTTCTTTAAATATTATTCTATTATTTAACATTATTTGCATTGTAGCAATTTTATTTTGTCCAATCTACTTTCCACATTCGTTTGTTAGTGTATCCTTTTTCTTTTATTGTTTCAAATATTTATGTTTATTAGCTTCGCATTCTTTCTGTTTGCTAAAGTATTTGATATTTCGATAACACTGTACATTAGTTCAATTCTCCATCGACACCTGCAGTTTCATAGAAACACTGGAAATTCAGTCTGCAGATCCCTCATATAGAGCCCAAAATATCAGTTAGAACAGCTTAGTAGTTTTTTACGAAAAATATGAAAGACAGACAGATAGATAGAAAGATAAAAGGGCGCTCGTTTGGACAGACATAATTCAGCAGATAATATCATAGATTGAAGATTCGACGTGCGTATTTTAACTTTAACCTGCTGTGGCAGTCATTTACAGTAATGGTAAGTAAGTCTTTATTTATTTTTCTAAACAAGAGGGCAGAATTAGAGATAAAGTCGATTTTTAATGTAAGAAACATATTCTTGGCCTTTTGGCTAGGAACTAATCGTAGTATCTGTTCTAGTGCTACAATTTATTCTGTCCTCAGTTAGTGAAGGAGAAGTCCTTCTTGACTGATACAATTTTTTATTTTTATACCAAACAAGAGTGACTCTTTTGGTGGTGCTGGATTTTCCCTATATTAAAACCGACCTTGTGTCTAACATTGCCCTCGTGGAGAGACATTTTCACATCTAGCTTCTCTAAAATGAGTACTTTGGATGGAGACAAAAACACTGACCGAGAGTAACAAATATGAAGTGTAGTATCAAACCAAATACTGTGCTGTTGTTCTAATTAATGTGTGGCTTAAGTCTGGCACTAGATTATGCTATAACCTAACAATATAATAGCGATGTTGGCAACCCTCATTGGTTCTATCGGGAAAATCAATTCCAGACAAACGAAACAAAGCCAATAGAAAATGTAATTTTTTTGTGTCGTTTTGTGAACACGTCGCAGTAGTGCTCAATAGATAAAAGAACAATTAAACATTTTGAATAAGAATAATAGAAGCTGACTAATAACAAAAAGAAATAAAGATATTAAAAAAAAAAGACAGAACAAATAGAAAAACTAGAAATGAATAAAAGAATAAAGGCAGCGATAAACAAGAAGGAAAAACCGAAACAAACAAGCGCAGACTAAAATCTACATACAAAAATAGAAAGACGGCGATTACTGTTAAAATAAACAGAAATAACACGTTACGAACAAAAAGAGAAGAAATCTCGAATGTTCATTTTTGAAGTAAACTTTGTTACATCTGAAAGAAATGGATAAAAGATCTAAGGCATAAAAACGGCAAATTCAATCATGCCAATTCGATTAACGCGTATTAATCAGATCAAAAGGAATTAGCAGAGAAAATGGCGACGGTTTCGTTTATTGAATCTAGTGTGAGCACGCGTTAATCAGGCTGGTATTGACGTCGAGCACCATCTAGCGGTGTTTATCTGGCCAATGGACAGGGACCTTGTTATAGCCGACACTATTGATAAGTAGAGACTGAGATTCTATTAAGGCAACTAGTGCTCAGATTAGAAGCGATAGGCCTGGATGAAAAGGAGAATAATGAGGACGTGGACGTAGTGGGAGAGAGGAAGGATGGGGGTGAAGGTAGGAGTTAGAATACAATGGTGATAGATGGAATAAAATGGAAAGGGAAGGAAAGGAAGAAAGAAAGAAAGAAAGAAAGAATGGGCGAATGAATAAATAAAAGAATGAATAAATAAACGACTGACAGGGATGAAAGAATAGACAGAAGAATAAAAGAAAGAATAAAATTGAATGAAAGAAAAAGAATGGAATCAAAAAATTGAATGAAATAAAGAATTGAATGAAAGAAAGAATAGAATGAATTAATGAAAATAAATGAAAGAAAGAATAGAATGAAACAAAGATTTAAATGAAACAAAGAATTGAATGAAAGAAAAAAGAGTGGAAACTGTCTATACCGATTTTTTTTTTTTTTTGCAGAATTACGTAAACAGCCGAAAAGAGGCGAATGAACCATCGTCCAAATCCAAAACAGGCGGCGTCCAAACACAAATAAATGAAACATTCAAAGCAAGAAAACAATTACCGTATATTTCTTTTCATAACAAAAATATTAAAAATTATATTTAAAAATAATGAAACAGATTTTTAATTTTTTATGAGAACCTTAGACACATACTTAAAATAATCAAATCCTTCTTAAATACGAGAAAAATCCAGGTTGTTCTTGGTCAAACATCTGAACAACATTATATAAATGCGGGTGTGACACAGCGGTCAATCCTTGAACCTTCATTATTCCTGTTTTTCATAAACGACTTCTTTGATAAAATTGTCTGAGATGGGTATATTTGCTGATGACACTACGCTCTATGACAGACTCGAGGGGAAAACGAATGAATACATAGCTAAAGAAATGGTTAAAAATTTAGAGGAAGACCTCAAGACTGTAGTGGAATGAGACCGAAACTGGATGGTAACGTTCAATGCCACAAAGACTAAGCTTATTTTCTTTAATAATTACAAGAATCCTTCTCAACCACTTATTGTCATGGCAAATGATACACTGCCTCAAAGTACTTCCCTCAAGCTTATATGCTTAATGAACAACATAAATTAGAACAAATGTATTGAGGTGATTGTCAAGGCTGCTGCGAGGAAGGTGGGCTCTCTCTACCATGCTAGAAGATTATTCACACCTGACAGTATCCTGTTTTCTCTACAAAGCCACTATTTGTTCATGCACGGAGTTTTGTTGCCATATCTGTGAGAAAAATAAAGAAAGCTTACTGTAAAAATGTGCTCGTGTCTGTCTGTTTTGCAGACTGAGAAGGAAAAACGAAAAAATTCAAGATGGCGACTGTGGTCTTTTAATGTCCACGGTCTCGAACAGTTCTCGAAAAACCGCGCCTCACACGTGATTTTGAGGTGCGCCCGAACACCATAAAAGCAGGTTGCTGGAGTGGGTATAAGCTTTCAGACCTGTGTAGAGGGAATATCGTCAGACTTTTCCGAACTTGTTTACATTGGACTTGAAGGCCACGATATTGTAGTCGGTCAAGAAGCAAGCCAGCAGAACAGTGTTCCATAGGCAAAAGAAAGAAGTGTTCAGACCTGAGTAGAGCGAACATCGTCGTGCGACTCAGATTTTTCCGATTCAATATCTAGGCTGGTGCATCTGCCACTAGTCTCTCACTTTTAGACAGGGTTTTGAAACGAGTCGCCAACCTAATATATCCCACACTGATGGCCAAACTCCAACTTTTGCCCCATCGCTGAAATGTGGCATCCCTGTGTCAGTTTAACAAGAACTTTAATGGTAAGTGCTCGGACGAATTTAAAGCACTAGTACCCCCTCGACGTAAATACCTTTAGATATCTCACTGCTGATGCAATTCTCTATCTATATAAGAGCCAGGTACGTCCAAGGATGGAATACTGTTGCCACATCTGGGCAGGAGCTGCTAGAAAGGACTTGTCCTGCCTTGATAGAGTTCAAAATAGACTTCGTAGCCTCGTAGGAGATGTCCTTTTCTCTTCCTTGCAACCTCTATCTCACAGAAGAGATGTTGCGAGTTTGTCTCTGATGTATCGTTATTTTCATGGAAAGTGTTCGACTGAGCTTCAATCTATGGTCCCCCCTCGCAAAACTTTCACAAGAAACACTCGTCTAGCTGTAAACACTATCAATAATTCCCCCCACTCTTTATCTGTTCCTAAACCTAAACGTAGATTCCATGAACAAAGCTTTTTTATTAGAACTGCACGCCTGTGGAATTGTCTTCCGTTTTCCTGCTTTCCAGCTGACTACAATATGGTTGTCTTCAAGTCTAACGTAAATAAGTTCTTGATGAGCCGTTCCATATAAGTTATCAAATTTAACAAATTTTCATTACTAATGATTATTATATTGTCCAATTTCTACTGTACACTCTTTAACCCTTATCCTTGAGTGGCCTCTTGGCCTTGATAATGAGTTGATACCTATGAAAAAAAAAAGAAAAAGAAAAAGTCCAATGTGAACAAGTTCTAATTGAATCGTCCCCCTAAGTAATCCAAGTTTCAAAATTCCCACTGTTTACTATGCTAAAATCACAATGACTAATGTATACCTATTAACCCTTATCCTCGAGTGGCCTCTGGGCCTTGATAAGTGGTGACACCCTTGTAAAAAGAAAAATACCTCGACATATCCGATAAGCAACAAAATATCACCCCTACACTATAGAGATCCCTAGATGCCATAAAGCCATCTACTCAAATAGTTTCTTCCCTCGAACTGCTAGACTTTAAAATTCCCTCCCATTTCCCTGCTTTCCTTACTGTTCTCAGAAGTTTAATTACAATGTGAATAAACATCTTTCTGCCCAACTGCCTACACAGTATCTTTGCAAATTTGGTCCCAAAAAATAGTCCCTTTACGACTTAGTGACACTGTGCCTTGTTTAGGGTGAAAAAAATAACTTTTTCGAGGCAGCTTTTGAATCAGGAAAGTATACTAATATAATATCAACCTAATAATAAACTAACCCTAACCCTAACCCTAAACCCTCAACTAATCATAGCCCACCTTTATTTCCTTTAGTAACAGTTATTTGTTAAATATTTGTCTGTTTGTATATTAGGAGAAAGGGTCACCCATTTTTTTCTCTGTTGGAATTCTTGGTATTCACCAGTTAACGACTTAATCAATTTACAAGTCAAATTCTCGCCTTTTCATTGGATTAGCGATTTTACATCTTTCGACTGTTTAAAAACACAGTCGGAAAAAAAAACAAATGGAAAGTTGGTTTCGTTTGGTTCAAAACCTGTACCAATACCGAAAGGTAGAAATAATCTGTGAAAAGGAAAAAAAAAAGAAATGGACAGAAAAAAAGAGACAGAAAGAAAAAAGAAGGTAGAAATAAAGAAAGACAGAAAGAAAGAAAGAAAGAAAGAAAGAAAGAAAGAAAAAACATTGAATAAAAAGAAAAAAATAATCTGCAATAAAACGATACACAGGATTTATATATATATATATATATATATATATATATATATATATATATATATATATATATATTATATATATATATATATATATATATAAACCCTGTGTATCGTTTACATATATATATATACGAGTATATACATATATATATATATATATATATATATATATATATATATATATATATATGTATGTATGTATGTATGTATGTATACTCGTAGTTAAATTAAATATTGAAATGCTCATATGTTTCGTTCTATGGGATGAAACTACATGAAAATTTACAGGCTTTTTGAAGATTAAAATACTATTCTATAGTTAAAATTTTATGAAAATTGGTAAAAAAGAACATATATTTTCAAACCAATAAAATATGTTTACATTTGCCTACGTTTGTATATATAATGTTTTGGCAGGCAATTTCAGTTTTTCTGCTTTGGTTGTTTCCCCTGTGGCCTTACCAGACCACTAATGTGTGTGTGTGTGTGTGTGTGTGTGTGTGTGTGTGTGTGTGTGTGTGTGTGCGCGTGCGTGCGTGCATGTGAGAGAGAGAGAGAGAGAGATCGTTAATAAAAATGATATATTTAGAACATATAATTATCATAGTTGCAGGAAATTCATTGACGTATAAATGATAACGAGGAATTTGAAAATAATAAACATTTGACGTATTCAAAAGGAGTTAGAATTAAATTGTTTCAGTAGTAATGTGTCTGATGTAACAATGAAATAAATTATCACTATTTTTCTAATATAATCCTCATATAATCGTATGTATTGTGTTCCTTATTGTGTTTTTCGAAAACATTGTGTTACTGTCCCAAGTAGTTCCTGATTTTTTTTTCTTGTTCTTCTTAATCAACTGTGTTTTTTCTTCTTTTATGTTGCTGTAGGGACAGCCTTTTCTCTATGTTCTGTTGTTGTTGTTTTTTTGTTTTTTTTACACCACTTATCAAGGCCCGGAAGCCACTCAGAGATAAGGGTTATTGCAAGTACATTACGTACTTCTTCTTCTTCTTCTTCTTCTTCTTCTTCTTCTTCTTCTTGCTGCTGCTGCTGCATTCTTAAAATAACCTTTTTATATGTGTCCATCCTGTATACTTTTTCAATGGTGAAATTTAATTACTCGAGAAAAAACAATCGTTGTAATTACAGTTTACCGCTGTACGTTGAAAGAGTTCAAGTTGTTTTTTCTCCAGAAAAAGAAATTATTTACTTGTAGAACATATTTATTGTTTTATTATATTTAGCATTAAATGGAAAATCTTCAAGTACAGTTTTAAAACTGTTTTGGCGTTAAAAAAAAACTTTTGTGCTATTTTCGTAACCTGATAGTTGGTGTGTACTTACTGGCATAATTTTATCATTTTTCCTTTTTGCTGTTAGTTGAAACTTTTATTGGCGGTCCTGTTTATAAATTTCAGCTATTCGTTGTAAAGACCTTGTAAATATCGCGTTTGTGAATTCTGGTATTTAAGGCCAAAATTATTGTGGAACACAAAGGTAATTTAAATTTAAATTTCCGTATGAATTGTCGAATCTATGTTCGGAAAGTTGTTGTGGGTATCCACTTTGTGAATTCGAATCTCATTGCAAAGTTGTGGCCCGGAGCAAAAACACGGACGCGGATATGGTTAGAAAGGTAAAATATATTGAAACAAAATCAAAATATACAAAGAGCAACAGTCGTAGCACATAGCGCTTAGATGGCATACTACGAAGTTAATAGACCAGGGTTTACCACTCTGTGAGAGGATATTACACAAGGTCGGAAAGATGAAAAAATGGGTTAGCACTTGAAGAGAAGAAACATTCTGGCTCTACAAAAATAATTCTGAATAGCCCCGTCGATATTCCCCGGCGAGGACGCCTCAAACAATAAGTGATAAACTTGCTCCTCCACACAGTTGGGAGGTAAGGCCTGCCAGAGTGGACCTCCTAGGGTTACACAGAGCATTTCGCATCAATCCCATAGCCAAAAGGCCACCGAAATGGCTCAGTTTCTGTCGGATTGATTGTCGATGTTGGAACCTCGACTTCTGTGTACTGCAAGAGTACACTGACCACACCGAAAGTCGTACCTCTAGGTCTATTTTTACAGTTCGGAAGAGTTAAAGTTTAGTGCATGGGTGAGTTCCTACATCACTTTCGTCTGTCACATTTTATTCATATTTTTTATATGAAAATCGCAATTTTTACATAGTATACAAGGGGCAATATTAAAATTATTTTTGCCGAACAAGTCCCATTTGCCATTTCAAAAAAAGGAGTTCCTACTTCTGTGATACTAATGACATTTATTCAACTCTATTGAGTTATTAGCCCTAGCGAACTCATTAGTTCTGAGGGCAGCTAAGACCTAGCTTGCGATCTAGTTTTAATGACTTTATATTTTATACTAGATAATTATAATGTTTTACAGTTTAAAACATATACAGAAAAAAAGATAGATAGATAGATATGTGAAAATGTGGAGAAAGAAAAAATAGATTTTTATAAAAGCCCAAATATAGATTTTTTATAAAAGCCGAAAAAATAGATTTTATAAAAGCCAAAAAAATAGATTTTATAAAAGCCAAAAAAATAGATTTTATAAAAGCAAAAAAAAATAGATTTTATAAAAGCCAAAATATAGTTTTTATAAAAGCCAATAAAAAATAGATTTAATAAAAGCAAAAAAATAGATTTTATAAAAGGTAAAAAATAGATTTTATAAAAGCCAAAATATAGATTTTTATAAAAGCCAAAAGAAATAGATTTTATAAAAGCCCCAAAAAATAGACTTTATAAAAGCCAAACGAAATAGATTTTATAAAAGCCAAAAAAATAGATTTTATAAAAGCCCAAAAAATAGATTTTATAAAAGCCAAAAAATAGATTTTATAAAAGCCAAATGAAATAGATTTTATAAAAGCCCAAAAAAATAGATTTAATTAAAGCCAAAAAATAGATTTTATGAAAGCTAAAAAAAAAATAGATTTTATAAAAGCCAAAATATAGATTTTTATAAAAGCAAAAAGAAATAGATTTTATAAAAGCCGAAAAAAATAGATTTTATAAAAGCCAAACGAAATAGATTTTATAAAAGCCCAAAAAAATAGATTTTATAAAAGCCCCAAAAAAATAGATTTTATAAAAGCCAAAAAAATAGATTTTATAAAAGCCAAATGAAATAGATTTTATAAAAGCCAAAAAAATAGATTTTATAAAAGCAAAAAAAAATATGGTTTATAACAGCCAAAAGAAATAGATTTTCTAAAAGCCAACAAAAATAGATTTTATAAAAGCTAAAAAAAATAGATTTTATAAAAGCCAAAAAAATAGATTTTATAAAAGCCAAAAAAATAGATTTTATAAAAGCCAAAAAAAATAGATTTTATAAAAGCCAAAAAAATAGATTTTATAAAAGCCAAACGAAATAGATTTTATAAAAGCCAAATGAAATAGATTTTATAAAAGCCCCCAAAACAATAGGTTTTATAAAAGCCAAATGAAATAGATTTTATAAAAGCCAAAAAAATAGATTTAATAAAAGCAAAATTAAATAGATTTTATAAAAGCCCCCAAAAAATAGATTTTATAAAAGCCCAAAAAATAGATTTTATAAAAGCTAAAAAATAGATTTTATAAAAGCCAAAATATAGATTTTTATAAAAGCAAAAAGAAATAGATTTTATAAAAGCCAAAAAAATAGATTTTATAAAATCCAAACGAAATAGATTTTATAAAAGCCCCAAAAATAGATTTTATAAAAGCCCCAAAAAATAGATTTTATAAAGGCCAAAAAAATAGATTTTAAAAAAGCCAAATGAAATAGATTTTATAAAAGCCAAAAAAATAGATTTTATAAAAGCAAAAAAAAAAATGGTGTATAACAGCCAAAAGAAATAGATTTTATAAAAGCCAAAAAAATAGATTTTATAAAAGCAAAAAAAATAGATTTTATAAAAGCCAAAAAAAAAGATTTTATAAAAGCCAAAAAAAATAGATTTTATAAAAGCCAAAAAAAATAGATTTTATAAAAGCCAAAAAAATAGATTTTATAAAAGCCAAAAAATAGATTGTATAAAAGCCAAACGAAATAGATTTTATAAAAGCCAAAAAAAATAGATTTTATAAAAGCTCAAAAGTGAGATTTTATAAAAGCCAAAAAAATAGATTTAATAAAAGCCAAATTAAATAGATTTTATAAAATCCCAAAAAAAATAGATTTTATTAAAGCCAAAAAAATAGATTTTATGAAAGCTAAAAAAAATAGATTTTATAAAAGCCAAAATATAGATTTTTATAAAAGCCAAAAGAAATAGATTTTATAAAAGCTAAAAAAAATAGATTTTATAAAAGCCCCAAAAAATAGATTTTATAAGAGCCCCAAAAAATAGATTTTATAAAAGCCAAAAAAATAGATTTTATAAAAGCCAAACGAAATAGATTTTATAAAAGCCCCCCAAAAAAATAGATTTTATAAAAGCCAAACGAAATAGATTTTATAAAAGCAAAAAAAAATAGATTTTATAAAAGCCAAATTAAATAGATTTTATAAAAGCCCAAAAAAATAGATTTTATAAAAGCCAAAAAAATAGATTTTATAAAAGCTAAAAAAAATAGATTTTATAAAAGCCAAAATATAGATTTTTATAAAAGCAAAAAGAAATAGATTTTATAAAAGCCAAAAAAATAGATTTTATAAAAGCCAAACGAAATAGATTTTATAAAAGCCAAACGAAATAGATTTTATGAAAGCCCCAAAAAATAGATTTTATAAAAGCCCCAAAAAATAGATTTTATAAAAGCCAAAAAAATAGATTTTATAAAAGCCAAATGAAATAGATTTTATAAAAGCCAAAAAAATAGATTTTATAAAAGCAAAAAAAAATTTGGTTTATAACAGCCAAAAGAAATAGATTTTATAAAAGCCAAAAAAAATAGATTTTATAAAAGCCAAAAAATAGATTTTATAAAAGCCAAAAAAAAAATAGATTTTATAAAAGCCAAAAAAATAGATTTCATAAAAGCCAAAAAAAAAGACTTTATAAAGCCAAAAAAATAGATTTTATAAAAGCCAAAAAATAGATTTTATAAAAGCCAAACGAAATAGATTTTATAAAAGCCAAAAAAAATAGATTTTATAAAAGCCCAAAAAATAGAGTTTATAAAAGCCAAAAAAATAGATTTTATAAGAGCCAAATTAAATAGATTTTCTAAAAGCCAAAAAAATAGATTTTATAAAAGCCAAAAAAAATAGATTTTATAAAAGCCAAAAGAAATAGATTTTATAAAAGCTCCAAAAAATAGATTTTATAAAAGCCCAAAAAAATAGATTGTATAAAAGCCAAAAAAAAAGATTTTATAAAAGCCAAAAAAAATAGATTTTATAAAAGCCAAAAAAAAATAGATTTTATAAAAGCCAAAAAAATAGATTTTATAAAAGCTAAAAGAAATAGATTTTATTAAAGTTAAAAAAAAATAGATTTATAAAAGCCAAAAAAATAGATTTTATAAAAGCCAAAAAAAATAGATTTCATAAAAGCCAAAAATTAGATTTTATAAAAGCCAAAACGCAGTGACTATAAAAAAAACGCGAAATGAATATAGTATTAAGAAAAAAAGAACAGAAATGAATTAAGTAATATATATTTAAAAAAGCAAGATAGATAGATAGATAGATAGATAGATAGATAGATAGATACATGGATTGATAGATAGATAGATAGATAGATAGATAGATTGATAGATAGATTAATAGATTAATAGATAGATTGATAGATAGATAGATAGATAGATAGATAGATAGATAGATAGATTGATAGATTGATAGATAGATAGAGAGATTGATAGATAGATAGATAGATAGATATATAGATTGATAGATAGATTGATAGATAGATAGATAGATAGATTGATTGATTGATAGATAGATAGATAGATAGATAGATAGATAGATAGATAGATTAATAGATAGATAGATTGATAGATAGATAGATAGATAGATAGATAGATAGATAGATAGATAATCAAACAGGCAGGCAAGGACAGATAGACGGGAAGAAAGATCCAAATGATGATATCTCATCTCTCGTCGATCCTTGTGTGTGTATTCCTTTGATTCGTCTGATTGGCGCCTTCAAACTAAATGACGCATCTGAAGGGTCTTGTGTGGCATCTTTCATTGTACAATGGTCAATTGTTAGGTGGAAATGACGAAGATTGAAGGGCTGACGTGTACAGCTTTTTCCGAAAAGTGTTGAAACAAGTTAATCCGTGTGTGAATATTGACTAAGGAGGATGACGCTATCGTCCAGGAAATGATGGGTTTTGCCAAATTTCTAGCGGAGGAGAAGTGTCGTTGTTTCACAATCGGCCATCATTGTCCCCTCGAAAGACACACAGTCACATAGACACACGCGCACGCGCATACACACACACACACACACACACGCACACCTACACACATATGCACACACATGCATGTGGGTTCACGAAGGTAAATAAAAGAATGGGTTGTGTTGAAAGATATCAAGAAAGAAAACGAGAGATAAGATATTTGCTCATATGTTGACGAATAGACATTTTTCATTGAAAAGTCATTGCAGCGCGTTTCTTTTTTCTTTATACATTTCCACATATTTATCTATCTAAACTAGTTCCTATACATTTATCTCGTTTCTCGTCTCTCGTCTCTCTCTATCTCTCTCTCTCTCTCTCTCTCTCTCTCTCTGTCTCCATATACATATATATATATATATATATATATATATATATATATATATATATATATATATATATCAGCTAGATAAGATACTGATAGAATTCAGGTGAAAAATCCCGATAGATATTACTTGAAGTAATACTTTCAAGGTGATCCTAGCCAAAAAGGAAAAGCTCAATATTTAAGAATAGAGCAATATATAAGTTTCGTGGTTTAATTTTAAATTCTGAAAAAAAAGAAACATATAGAGGCATATATTCGATTTAAGAATTTATTGCTTGACAAAGGAATATATAGAAAGGGTTATTTTAATTTCCTTAATCCATGGATTTTCAACAATGGCTCATATCATCAGAGGAAATGAAATGCAGTTAGCAAAATGTTCAGCTGCGAATGGACGCTATTTTGCTTTTCAGCACAATTATTGAAAATAGTTTTTGGGTGGTTGTGGATAATTATATGGAGAAAATGATACGAAAACAGAAGTTGATACAACCTGGGTAGTCCGTTATCGAAAGGAGTCCAATGTCATTCGGGGTTACAAATCTGGGTGGGCAGAAAATAGGCTCATGGGAATCGAATATATGCCTCTATATGTTGTTTTTTTTTTTCAGAATTTAATATATATATATATATATATATATATATATATATATATATATATATTATAGAGTGTCTAAAAAGTCACTGAAGGGTTTTGAACTTAAACAGATTCTTTATTTTGGATAATATTTTCCTGTAATTTTAACACAATCTGACTAAGACATTGGGAAATTAAGAAAAAAATGCAAAATTCAAACAATATTTATGAAAAAATAACGTCTTATTAAATGTTGCCCATTTTCAGCTTCGCATATTTGTCTCGTTCCAAAATATTATTCATGACAGATTGCAGAATCTCTGGATTAGGATTTAACTCCCTTATTTCGTTCCTGATGTTTTCTTTTCATTTTTGCAGGGGTTGGGGTTAATATTGTGTTGTGACTTGGGCAATCTCTTACATGAAAATGCCTACGATAAGCTGTTTGAGTCAAAACAATTGACCCCTCATTTTGGTAAAACAATTTCACAACTTGCGTACGTTGTTCAATGTTATACTTATCCATAATTAATTTCCAAAATGTTATCTGTAACATATGATATACAGAAAAAAATTAAGTAAAATCACAAAGATTTTCAACCCTTCAGTGATTTTTTTGGACGCCCTGTATATGGGCTGATCATTTACTTGATACGTTAATCACTTTGTATATAACAATCCTAATGGATTCAAAAAGATCTCTATAATTAAAAAGATTTTATATTTAAAAAAAATTATACATCAAGATTGAAAAAGTCCAATGAATGTTTTTTATCAGATTCCAGAACACATAATATAATAGTTTTCAAGGTTCCATAGTTCAAGTTATCTCAGTTTATTGCTTTCAAAAAGTAATATTAGCTAGTATTGCACTATTAAGCTATGTAAATGAACTTTCTATTATTAATATTTATGTTTGAATACAAAATTAGAATATATGTGTGTGTGTGTAAAGAGTGACAAAAAAACGGGCCCCAACTCTAATTAGGCCCTGTTTATTAGTGTTTTCTCCGAATGAAATGAAACTTTGATCAGAACTAGTTTATTATATTCAAAACATCACATCAAAACACTAGGGTCTTTGACCTTTTTTTCTCCGTTCTGCAGCATATGTTCTAGATGACCTCAATTTAGCCTTTGTTTTTTGGGGGGTAACCCTGTATATATATATATATATATATATATATATATATATTCATTTTGATTTTTCGTCTGATTTTATGTATATTTAGTTGTAAATAATGTGTGAAGTTCGTCATCATTGTCTGCCTTCGGGACGTGAGTTTTTGTGAACAAACATTTTATTTAAAAAAACAAACAAACAAACAAACTTGAGCCGTTTGAACCGCGGTTCTGTTCATTTGGATTTTTCGTCTGATTCTATGTATATTTAGCTGTAAATAATGTGTGAAGTTCGTCATCATTGTCTGTCTTCGGGACGTGAGATTTTGTGTACAAACATTTTATTTAAAAAAAAACGCTGTTCTATTTATTTGGATTTTTCGTCTGATTCTATGTATTTTTTTTTTGTCAAACTCATTGAATTGTACCCATCATCTTCATCCTGATCGTTGAGGATATATGACTTTTGGAACGCTCCTTCATGTGTATTTTACATTTACGTGTGTGTATTCATATGTAAGTACATGCTTATAATATGTGCCTATATATGTGTATGTTTGCATGTGTGTGTACATGCATATGTATGTTTGCACGCATTCTGTGTATGCATGTATGTGTGCATGCATGTGTTTATTTCCATGTGTATGTAGGTGGAGAGGGCTCCCGTAAGCCGTGGTGAAGGCAACCCCTCTAGGAGAAGCAAATCTCTGATTTAAAAAGGTATAAAGCGGGAGACCAGTAACCGCATTAAGCTGGTCTGCAGTTTAACTTGTTGCTGGCTATCTAGCTTTTTGAACTGAGAGAGAGATTTAGCTGTCGTACAAAGCTAAATCTCTGTAACATCATCTTTGTATGGATACTCCCTCAGGCATTTGTCTATAAAATAGTCCTATAGCAATGGAACATTTGTGACGCGTGTAGGCTTGAAATGTTGAAAACATGTAATCATTTAATGTATATGTGTATGTATGTACGTATATGTGTACATATGTTTATATATGTTTATATATGTACTTGTGTATACATATGTATATATATATATCTATGTGTATATGTATGTATATATGTTTGTGTGTGTTTGTATGTATATATGTATATATATGTTTGTTTGTGTATGTATGTATATGTATGTGTATCTATTCATATGTGTATGTTTGTGTATAAATGCATAGATATGTATGCATATGTATATGTATTTAAATGCATGTGTATGTATACGTGCATATATGTGTACGTATTTGTATGTGTATGTGTATGTATATGTGTGTTTGTATTTGTATATGTGTATATATGCGTATGTATTTGAGTATGTATGCATGTGTGTATGTATATGTATTATGTATTGTGTGTATGTATGTATATATGTATATATGTGTGCATGTTTATGGATATATGTGTGTATGTGTTCGTGTATGCGTGTATGTATATATAGCAATGGCCGTCTTCAGTGTCGTGTCTACTTGAGTGTGTGAATTTTTTTTTAATTTTTTAAAAAATAAAAAGTCATGTTAGGGCTCATGGACTTTAAGTGTCTGAGGGAGTGGCACTCGTCTGACAAGACATTGCAATCATTATATATATATATATATATATATATGTGTGTGTGTGTGTGTGTGTGTGTGTGTGTGTGTGTGTGTGTGTGTGTGTGTGTGTGTGTGTTATTATAAACACATGTCAGTGGATAATTATATTTTAAAAACAATATTATGCCGCTCCCCATGTGGGAGTACCAAGTTGGTTTAAGGGAAATTTTTTCCCAACTCGCATTTAGGTAACAATGCACTTTCGCAAATATTTGAATTCATTCAGACCGTATCGCAAAAACAAAAACAAATAACATCTAAATAAATCGCGTGGGTAAGCGGTTTAGTCTCATTACCGCGGGGTCCCGATTTCGAATCTCGCTAGATTCAGCAACTCTGATGAGTCGTAGACGACGAAACACGTGTCAGTGGATACTTATGTTTTAAAAACAATATATATATATATATATATATATATATATATATATATATATGAATGATATGTTTTCTTCGTGATAGAAGCGTTATTTAAGTGCAAATTATAAATGTCAGTTTAGTAAGCCAATTCAACGCAGATTTTTTTTTTAATAAACAGATATTTATTTGTTTATAAATAGAACTTTTCGACGGAATCACGTCTTCATCAGGATAGACACACCTAGTGGCAACATGCCACGAGGGATAAAAAGATGAAAAGAAGTGTGCCTATTCTGACAAAGACGCCATTTGATCGATTAGTTCAATTAATAAACAAATAAATAATTGTTTTTTTTTAATCTTACATTTTTTATTTATATATATATATATGTGTGTGTGTGTGTGTGTGTGTGTGTGTGTGTGTGTGTGTGTGTGTGTGTGTGTGTGTGTGTGTGTGTGTGTGTGTGTGTGTGCGTGTGTGTGTGTATGCGAGACTGGGCGTTGCCTGGGATTGAATGATAATCAACGAATATTTCATGCTCCCATATTTTTATTGTCATATCCGTGTTTGTATCTTTCCTTCGTGACCCTTCCAGGGCCACAAAAACGTGGCGACGAGAGATGCGAACTCACTAAGTGGATAATCACAACAACTTGCCCAACATGGATTCGACAATTCATACGGAAATTTAAATGTAAAATACACCTGTGTCTCACAACATTTTTTGGTGTCAAATACTTGAATTCTCACACACGTGATACTCACAAGGACTTTGTGACGAAAATTATACCAGTAAGTACACACAAAAAATATCGGATTACGGAAAAACCACAAAAGTTTTCTAATTAATGTCGAAAAAAAGTTGTTTTATTGGACATTAAAAAAGTTTTAAAACTGCATTTAAAGATTTTCCATCTCTTATATAAATCTCACCTGTCTGTTTTAATGTATGTATGTATGTATGTATGTATGTATGTATGCCTAAAACTTCCAACAGATTCACGAGATTGGTATCGTTTTGAAGCTCGAACATTCGGACGACAAATGTCGAAAAATTGGCTAAAATCATTAACTCCCTCACGCTCAACTACGTACTTTACTACAAGGAGAGGTCGCTTTTTTCGCCGATATTTTTTAAAGTAATACTCTCTTATCGATTGACTAGCCTTAATTTAAACCATCGCTACTTCTGGTTCGGTGATGAACTCAACGGTAAAAGCGTCACTTTTTTACGTTCTTTTCCTCCTTTGCGGTAAGGGTTCGAGCCTTCCTGCCTACTACCACTTTTTTTCTCAACACACACCTCCAAACACCTGGGCAACGCCGGGCACCCAGGTTAGTTTAAGACAAAAACGAATAAGCACGTATTTTCTACAAGTAAATATTTTTCTGCAAAGAAAAAACCCTAAACGTTTTGAACGTACAGTGGTAAACTGTGTTTGTTTGTTTTTTTCCTTGAGTAATTAAATTAATACTTGAAAAAGTATACAAGGTTGACGAATATATTACGATAATCCAACAACAACAGAAAATCGGGGAAACAGCAACAAGAAATGAAAAAAAATCAGGAATTACTTCGAACACAAAAAATACGATATGTAAAACAATGAAAACGATTATATTATTATTATTATTATTATTATTAAAATGGTGATAATTTATTTCACTTTAAATCAAGGCCTATTACTACTGAAACATAAGGAGTTACTATGAATTAGGGCCGAGGTTATGACGTGACCGTCTTAAGGAGCGATACTGCTCCCCATTGGGACGGTTAAAATCACCTAAAACCCTGAGTAAGACTGGGTAACTATGCTGAGATTGGCCGTTAAACGTTGATTAAATCCCAGACAGCGGCAGGTGACCTATAAAAAGGGATAGATTTATTGTGCTTGTAAAAACACCCGAATATTTTATTGTTTCAACCGATGACAGGAAATGTAAGAATAATGTAGAAATGAGATCATGTACTTATTGGCCTAAGGAACACCTGCTCAGACGTGACAAGGGGTGACCTTTCGGGGCGGGTGAGACGAATCTAGTTTTGATCTCAGATACACAGGCTGTCGCAGGCCTGGCATAGATGCACACACGCAAAAAAAAAGTCGTGTATTTCCCGTTTGACGTGTTGGGTGCTGGTTGGCAGGGCGAATCGTCCGACCAACCCCCTTAGTATTAAAGAAAATACCCAGGCCGAATTGAGCAGAATCATCCAGACCTCCGTGAGAGAAGAACTAATCAAGAGATACCAGCCCTGCCCCGGTCCTCGCTACCACCGCAATCATAAGAACAAGAATAAGATTTTTTTATATAGAGAGAGAGAATTTTCAGAATATGAGACATAATATAATTTTTTTCCACAGTCAAACAATGCCGTAGCCCACAAGAGCCATGACAGCCAAAAAAGTGGAAGTCCAAGACTGGAGTTTCGTCTTTATTTGGGCTCAAGACAGATCGGAACCTGAGCCTCTTGCATGCGAGGCAAGCACACCACCAACTGAGCAAACGCCCCGCACACAAGAAATTCTATTAACTAACACAGATCAAGTAAACTGCGGTTAAAATCCGACTGCCGAATGGGCCTACTTCGTCTCGACAAGGGACACGGTCATCGAACCAGCTAATAACCCCAAGCTGATGTCTCACAAGTAGGAATTTTTAACTCGCCAGGACGATGCTATTCAGCAA
Source organism: Euprymna scolopes (assembly GCF_053919585.1). NCBI lineage: Eukaryota > Metazoa > Mollusca > Cephalopoda > Sepiida > Sepiolidae > Euprymna > Euprymna scolopes. Next base: position 114,576,730 of record NC_136493.1, on the reverse strand, counting down.
TGCTGACCTAGCGAGCAATTAGTCATAGAATTTTCAGAATGTGGGAGATTACAAAATTATTTCCACAGCCAAACAACGTCGCAGCCCACAAGAGCCATGACAGTCAACAAACCGGAAGTCCAAGACTCGAGTTTCGCCTTCATTTGGGCTCATCCGTTAGGCATATCCGAACCCGGGATTCGAAACCTGGGCCTCTTGCATGCGCGGCAAGCACTCAGAATCCTATTAACTAATTGCTTGCTAGGTTAGCATTGCTGGATGGTATCGTCCTGGCGAGTTGAAAATTCCTACTTGGTTCGATTGTAACTGATGGCGCACAAGTCATTTTTTTAACTTTTGAAATCACTAGTATATATATATATATATATATATATATATATATATATATATATATATATATATATATATATATTAGGTTCAATGTAATAATTGTAAGAGAATTGTCTTGAAAATAATAATTACGAAATCCGCATGAACTATACTATCATACATAAGTTATTTTATGACCGTGCAAGCCGGACCACGTGCTAGTGACACGGTAATTTATTGTCGTGAAACACACGTCTAATTAAAGTTTTCTTTCCTATATATCTTGTTTGATCGTAATATAAATGTTCAAATATTTTGGGGGGGGGGAGGTATAATTGTAAAAAATCTGTTTCATTTATTTTAATCAGCCATGATTTGTAAGTTACACATCTCGTCACCATATCGTACTATGATTATATCAATTGTTCTCGTATTTTCTCTCGGGAGGTGACGTCCAGTAGTCAAAAACACAGACTGATGGCCTGAATACCGCACGTTCGAATCCAGTTCGTTCCACAAACAGCATTTTCACTTTGAATGTTGGCAACTTTCATGTTGTCCATCCCGTAAGTAACCAATGTCTTTTTTAAATACTGACTAGAAAAATATCGGGGAAACCAATACAAACAATATCATATTTTGTTTCATATGAGATGATGATGATGATGATGCTGATATCTCGGTGTCTGTGGTGTTCTTATTTTATACTGTTTCTATCACTCTCGCTGCCGCCATTCTTTCTCTGCCTCTCTTTCTCTCCTTTTCTATTTATCTATATGCATATTAACAGTCAACGCTAATTAATACCAATACAACACAGACGATTAGAACAGTCTATCAAGCATCTTGTTTTAGTCCTTTAGTCCTCACATTCCATGAGCGCTGTCTCTGGCAAATTGGAGAAGAATTGCTATTTTCTGGGTCATAATGTATCCATTTAATACTTATCATTTTTTAACTTGAAGTATTTGCTTTTTTTTTTTTTTTTTGCTCATTACATCTAATGGTTTCATGCCTTGTCTGTCACGGGTTGAGATTGTGCACACGCGCGCGTGCGCACACACAGGACGGTTTGAAGCTAAAATGCACCGAACGATGGGGTGAAGCTGTCCAAACTGGCGTCGCTGTAGGTGAATATGTCAAATTATTGACCTCAAAGCTGTCGGGGATAAAACACCTGATATCGAACAGGCGAGCAGTCAAAAAGCGACAGCAGTACGAGTTGCCACTGAATTCGCTCCTCTGGCTTCTCCCTCCGTCAACCGCTTGGAAGCGCGCACACAAGGCAAGGAATAAAATAATTTTATAAAATAAAATACGCACCAAGTGCGCTTGAAAGCTAAATCACAACGCAATATTAGGAAAATAAACAAATATCTTACTTGTTTAAAGTCTATAATTTAAATATATTTCGGAGACAAATTTATCCTTTCTTTTTTTCTTCTTTTTACTTGCCATGTTAGATCGCAAGAAAGAAGAAGAAAGAAACAAAACAACACACTAAGGATGAGGTTTGTCTCCGAAATATATTTAAATTATAAATTTCAAACAAGTAAAATATTTGTTTATTTTCCTAATATTGCGTTGTGATTTGGCTTTCAAACGCACTTAATACGTATTTTATTTCATTCAAATTAAATCAACGCTTCTATAATGGAACTCACACCCTTGACGTTAATAATTTTATATTTTTCTAACAAAAGAATTTATGTTGCGAGTTTGTTTTTCTTGGCTGACGAGAAATTATTATCGTTCAACCTGGCTGCATGACAATCTGGATCGATTTCCATAAAAAAATCCAAAAAAAAAAGAAAATTAAATAAAAAAGAATGATAAAAGAAAACAAAGAAAAAGCAAAACAAAATAAGAGAGAAACGAGAGAGGTAAGAGAAGGAAATGTACAAGATGAATATAATGAAGAAAAAAAAGAACCATGAGAAATAAATGAAAGTGAAAAGGAAAAACACAGAAAAGAAAAAAGAAATAAAGAAATAAAAACTTAGATAAAGAAAATTAATTAAATATTTAAAATCTATACAAATGAAATTGTCTGTGTGTATCCATTAATCTATATAAATGAAATTGTCTCTGTGTGGGTACATTTCCCTAACAAACTACTCTGTCAATTTTCAGTCTACAGACTCGAAATTTGACATGAAGAGTATTGAGATTTTTGGAATATCATTTTAATCGGTTTTCAGCCGGACATTTGACTGTAAAGGGGTCAAAGTTCAACGATTTGACCTTGGAAAACTCTACCAAACTCCTCTGACAATTTTGGGTCTTAGACATTTGAAATTTTAGATGTAGGTTACTTAGACATGAATCAAACTTTTTAATTCGATTTGAGCTCAAAACAATAAATGTTTGACGGTCAAAATTGGGATCAACGTTTAAAAAATTGATCTCTGCAATCTCTGCGATCTCTACCAAATTACTCAGCCAATTTTTGGTCTAAACATTTAAAATTTTACATAAAGTGTATTCAGACATAGGGAAAGATTTTTATTGGTTTTTACCTGGAAAATTTGAATACCAAGGGGTCACAGTTTAAAATATTTTACCTTTGTGGTGTCTAGCAAACTATTCAGCGAATTTCGGGTGTAAACATTTGAAATTTTACATAAAGTGTATTTAGACATGCAGCAAGCTTTTTATTCAGTTTTTGGCCGAAATTTTCGCTGCCAAGAGGTCAAGGTTGAAAGAGTTGACCTTTGTAGATTCTACCAAACTCCTCCTCCAATTTTGGGTCTAAACACTTGGAATTTTAGATGTAGGTTACCTGGACATGAGTCAAACCTTTAATATATATATATATATATATATATATATATATATATATATATATATATATGCACATGAAGTTATGAACTGTACATAGCGCCCGAGCAAAGCTGGACTTAACTGCTAGTTTAGAAAAATGGTAAAAAGAATAATGTTAAAATTTCGTCTATCAGCAAAATTACACCCCTTCTTGTAGAGGTCCCTAGATAACGGAAAGCTTTCTACTTAAATAGATTTTCCCCTCGGACTTCTAGACTTTGAAATTCTCTCCTTGTTTCCTTTTTTCCTGAGTGTACTAACATGCAGAAGTTAAATGTAATGTGAACAAATATTTTGCTCGTTTCCTTACATTGTCCCCAGTCAACATAGTTTTAAATTGAAGCCCCTTATGTTCAAGTGGCAATAAGCCTCGTTACGGATGAACAACGGTGAAAAAAATGAAAAAAAAATGAAACGAAAAGTAAATAAGAAAGAAAAAGTAAAAAGAAAAATAAACAGAAAAGAAATAAACAGAAAAAAAGAAAAGGAAAACTAAAAACGGTCATAAAATATAAAGAAAAAAAACGAAAAAAGGGAAAAAGAGGAAAATAAAAAAAAATTAAGAAATTAAATAACAGAAGAAAAAATTAAATAAATGTAAACTAAGAAAAACTGTAACATAAGAAAAAAATATAACGTATTAACGAAATGCAACGTCAGAAAGAGAGAGAGGGGGGAGGGAGAGAGAGAGAAATAAAGAAGCCTAAGCACTGAATGCAAACTGAATTTATAAAAAAAAAAAAACAGATCAAAATTCATGAAGAAAACGAAAGAAGCAAAAGCGAATGGAGCTTAACAATGAATCAGCCAATCAGAACGCGTCAAATCACTTCTCTATTGACTTGATGGCTTTCGATTTGCGCCAGGTTCTCGTCATCCCTCATTTCCAATCACCCAACCACCACCGCAACCTTTGTCACCACCATCATAACCACAATCACCCCAGTCTCCATAGCGCACTTCTCCACATTTGGCGCTGAATATCAATTTCTTAAAACCACGTGACCTATATTTTAGCTGTTAATCTGAGGGAAAATGTTTCGTGTGCAATCACTCTATCGAGGCCAATTGTTATGTACGATGATCGATTGGCGCCGCACATCGGGTTACCCTATCCCCACTCATCATCGATGCTTCGTGATTAGAGTATTGGGCCACAGCCTAACCCTCCAATTTCTTTGTGCTGACTTGGCAATTCTTCTTTGTCCAGAATCTTGGAATCAAACTTAGTTATTATTCCAAGAATTATTGGATAAACCATAGGTACGTAAACAAAAATGTATTCATCCACACAAATGTACGGGAAATGTCCGTTTGTGGAACACAATGCCACTGGGCTGTTTCCCAAATGACTATAACATGGTGGTTTTCAAATCTAATGAAAATAAATTCTTGTTGCGCCTTCCTTAAGTAATTAAAATTTACTCCAGTTCCGCCATTACTGATCATCAAGGTGTTATCTTACAGCCTACCTGTTGCAATATTTTTTATATTTAATGGGGGTAGATATTTGGACTCTCCTCGTCAGAGCATTGTGTGACACAAAGTCGGAAAGTGAGAGATAGGCAAGCTCCCCTTAAAGAGGGGCACTCTTGCCGCGACAAAAATTGCCTGAGCATCCCCGTCGCTATTCTCTGGTCAGGGCGCCTCAGGCAGCAAGCAATAAACTTACCTCACCTGAAAGCCGAGTGGCAAAGTCTGGGAAGGTGGACCGCTTGGGTGATACCCAAGCAGTGTACCTCAGTCCGACAGGTACTGGGTAGTTCCTGGTCCTGCACCTGTCGGGCTGTTTGTCGAGAACAGATTCTTGATTGGTACTTTTCTACCCAAGTCCCCAAGCAGCCAAAGCAGTAAGGAGACTCGTCCCCACTATATTTAATGGAGGTAGATATTTGTTTGTTGCCCAACATAACAAAGTTTGACCCAGGTCGGAAGTTGGGAAAAGGCAAGCTCCCCTAAAGGAGGGACACCCTTGCATTTACAAAACTGCTTGAGTATCCCCGTCGGCATTACCCGATCGGGGCGCCTCAGGCAATAAGCAATAAACTTGCTCCACTTTTATGCCGTTAAAAACCAACCGAGCTGAAGAGATTGTTTTTGATTGCCTGCATTGGTTTTTTCGTAGGTTATACTGTTACAGGTGATTTCATTTGCTTTTAAGTTTTTTATTTGTAAGTCGGAAAAGATTCTTAAGTCTATTTGTATAATTTAGTTTTCAATCCGATTGTTTGTACACGGCATGCGTGTCGCTGCTCCCCCAATATTTCTGCTCGCCGCGAGTGGTTTCGTGTTCTTATCGTGTGAAGATGTGATAACTAGGGCTATGACAAGAGAATATTCTTATCATTGTTTTGACTCTCGAGTATATATCCGACACAATTAGACACAGTTAATCAATCGAGAATCACATCACTCCATCTAAAAACATATAAGATATTAACTAACATATACTCGAGCGTCAAAATAATGAAAAGCATATTCTCTAATCCTAGTGATAACTGTTACTTTAGAGTTAAGCAGGGGAGACAACTTGCCTTTATAGAAAGGAGAGTTATTTCCCTAACACCATGTTATCGTCCTAACAACCCACCTCCATAATTTTTCTATAGCTATATGTTAAAAAAGGAAAGAACCCCATTCAACCCAATACTACTGCAAATAACCTCCACATAACGATTTACGATAAATAAACTGTAATGGCATTAAATGACCTAACAGGTTTTATATGCCCTTGAGCCAAACGACCTGGAGACATTGTTTCTGATTGCCTGAATTGTTTTTGTTGTAGGTTATCCTGTTACAGGTAATTTCATTTGCTGTTAATTATATATGGGTCATTGTAACTTGCTAACCATACCCTCGAACTAGAAAATGTTACTATTTTTTCCATTTTCTTCATCTTCAAAAAAGTTGAAACTTGGAGTTAACTACTTTCTTGGTTTATCTCTACTATTATATGAAAGGAACTTTGTGCGTGAGTCTGTGTGCGTGTTCGTTCCCTATGGATTCCGAGATGGCTGGGGTGATTTTTACGAATGGATTCACGAAACAGCTGGGATGATTTTTACATACATTCCCGATAAATATTGGGTGTGAATGCTAGTGAAATAACTTGAATGCCTACTAGACACTATTAATGTAACATTGTTATTATTAATGTAATATTGGGTGTGAATGCTAGTGAAATAACTTGAATGCCTACTAGACTCTATTATTGCGTGTCTAAGGTTTCTTTCTTCAGGACAACTTGGCTTGAGGATACTTTACAAGTTAATTCTGACTAAATATTCAAAATAGCATAGTATTCACAACCCAAGTAAGATCTCCTCGATATTACTACCCCCCTCTTCCACCATCCCCGGTTAATACTAGAAATTAGGCACCTTCTAGAAGTGATTTTATCTCAAGTAACAACCCTTGGCTGGATACTCTACCAAACCAGATCAAAACTAGAGCCAGTAAGACTAAGAGAGCACAAGAAACATAGTTTACTGGTCAATTTTGGAGAGGTAAATTAATGTTTTTAATCACTTTATGAAAAGTTGAAATTGATATTTTAAATTGGCGATTATCGTTTTATGCACAAAAAAAAAAACGTCGTTCTTTTTTCCCCCCCACTGACGCGTGAAAAAAATAACTCCGAGTGAGCAAAGCATCATCACCATTCTTATTATTATTATTATTATTATTATTATTATTATTATTATTATTATTATTATTATTATTATTATTATTATTACTATTATTACTATTACATTCCGTTTGCGACGAATAAAAACTTTTCATGTAAAACTGGCTAGTTGATTGGGAGATCAATCTTAAGTGACGAATAGCGAGATCTGACAACTTGGCGTAGCAGAGTAAAACCATATAAAAACGTCAAGCATGAACCGCTTTCCTTTGATCAAGTGCTTTCCCTGGGGAGCCCCAGGGAGGGTCCCATGGTTTTTGAGAACTTCGACAGAAACAAAAAAAAAACGAAATATAAAAATAAAATCGTAATGATGTTACAAAGTAGACGTTGGCCTAAATCCGCAAAAGACAAACACATGTAAGAATCGCAGGTGACGCTTAATCAGCATACTTAAAACAATTTAATGAATATTATTTAAAACACCTGCAATTTGAAATTCCTCTGCGACCATTCGCAGAAGAAATATAATTGTCTCTCTTCAATTAATTTAAATAAGTTCGTCCGGATAATTCAATTATTTCAACTAATTTCCAACTCTGTCGAAGTTGTACATCGGCAACAAGTAGATGTATTGCAATCGATAATTGATCGCGATTTAAATATATAAAGTTCGGAACTGAGCTGTCGTATACTTACGTTTCCTTTTTTATGTAAACCACAAAGAAAGTTGTTGTTGTTGTTGTTGTTGTTATTATTATTTTTGTTGTTTATGCTTTTACAAGGGAGTCACCGTTTATCAAGGCCCCAAGGCTTACTCGAGGATAACGGTTAATAGGTTAACACAGTGATAAATGTTAATGGTGGAAACTGGGATGAAATTGATTAATTACGAGGACGGCTTAACAAAGAATTTGCTTACGTTGAACTTGAAAACGATCATGTTATGATCAGCTGGGAAGCAGCTCCGTAGGATTGTGTTCCACAGATGGAAAGCCCTAAGAAAAAAGTGTTGTTCGTTGAAGTTTCGTTTAATTTTAGGTATTGATAGACAGTAAGAGCAATTGTTGCCAGTGGTTGTCGCTAGACGAGTTTGTCGTGAATGTTTTACAGAGTGAACCGTAGATTGAAGCTTAGTCGTGCACTTGTCATGAAAATAACGATAGAGCAAAGAGATAGAAAATCACTAATGAACAAAATCTTGCTGATTCTTTCGGATCTAAACGCTGGAAAGAGATAAATCCACATAGACCCAAACTCATTCCCAGACACCTCGTACATATATATATAAAAGTGAAATTGTGTGTGTGTGTGTGTGTGTGTGTGTGTGTGTGTGTGTGTGTGTGTGTGTGTGTGTGTGATTCTTTCGCTAGAGAGAGAAATCCGCATAGACCCAAACTTATTTCCAGACACCTCGTACATATATATAAAAGTTAAATTTTGTGTGTGTGTGTGTGTGTGTGTGTGTGTGTGTGTGTGTGTGTGTGTGTGTCCCTACCAAAAGACTTTGTCAATTTTCGGTCTAGAAAATCAGGATTTGATATAAAGGGTGTTGAGATTTGAGAAAATCTTTGTAATCGGTTTTCGGACAGAAATTTGCCAAGGGGACAAATTCAACATTTTGGCCTTTAAAAACTCTACCAAACTCCTCAGACAATTTTGGGTCTAAACACCTGAAATTTTAGATGTAGGTTACTTGGACATGGACCAAAGTTTTTAATTTGATTTGAGCCCAAAACAATAAATGTTAAGGGGTAAAAATTAGGGTCAAAGCTTAAAAAGGTTTGACCTCTATGGTCTCTACTAAATTACTCAGCCAATTTTTGGTCTAAACATTTGAAATTTTACATAAAGTGTATTCAGACATAGGGCAAGCTTCTTAATTGGTTTTTGACCGATAATTTGGGTACTAAGGGGTCAAAGTTCAAAAGATTTTACCTTTGCGGTCTCTAGTAAGCAATTTAGCAAATTTTGGATCTAAACATTTGAAATTTTACATAAAGTGTATTTAGACATGCAGTAAGCTTTTTAATCCGTTTTGGGGCGAAAATCTTTCTCCCACGAGGTCAAAGCTGAACGAGTTGACCTTTGCAGACTCTACCAAAATCCTTCGCCAATTTTGAGTCTAAACACATTTTAACTGTAGATTACCTGGACATGAGTCAAACGTTTTAATATATATATATATATATATATATATATATATATATATATATATATATATATATATATATATATATATATATATATGCATATAAAGTTATGAACAATACATAGGGCCCGAGCAAAGCCGGGCTGAACTGCTACTACACGCACACACACACACACACATATATATATATATACATATATATATATATATATATATATAGTGTAGTAATTTATAAAATGTATATGGCGATTCTTCAGGCTTATGCGCGAATTTTGTGGTTGTCTGTAGCTTTTATATATGCACCTTCTATTGAGATTTTTGTTAGCAATCAGCTTTCTAGTATCCACCGCGCCCTTCCTATCAGCCAATGAACATGCACTTACAGGACAAAGGACCATGTGACCTCTGGTTGGCCTGATTCTTTGTCTGTGCTCTACTTAACCTGGATATCTAATGTCTTGACCTGTTTTAAATCTAGGTTAGGTTTTTTTATATTTTTATGTTAGTTTATATATATATATATATATATATATATATATATATATATATATATATATATACATACATATATATGTGTGATAGTTTATGTATATGCGTGTTTATTTATTTTATTCATTTATTTGTTTGTTTATTTTCTATAGTTTTTGTAAGTTTTTAAGTTATTTTTATCTCTATCCTAGAGTAAATTTTATCCTGTGAACACAGTTGTTCGCTATTTCTCTCCTACAGTTTAATAGATGTTGGCGTTCTTTAAATTACAGGTTAGAAAATTTTTCATGAAGGCATAATCTACATGGATCGTCTAGATCTCTACAGGTGTTTGCTTGTCTTACTATTTTCCATTCAACAATCGGCGAACGTCCGCTTTCCTTTAGTTCCCAGTATTTGTTTGCTAGCGTTGTTTTCATACGGTGTTTTTTATTATTGAATGTACTTTTGTGGTCATAATATCGAGTTTTAAAATCTAAGGAAGTCATACCTACGTAATATTTCTTGTTATTCGGGTTTTCTTTCGCAAATATTGTTGCCTGGTAAACTATTCTTTTGGTTAGACATTTATTTTGAAGTGCGCAAACAGTGCGGTATCTACAGTTGCATTTATCTTGTTCGCTATTACTATTCTTATTTTTATTTCTAGTATGGTTGTTGTTGTCCGGAGTTGGTTTATTATTATTATTATTATTATTATTATTATTATTATTATTATTATTATTATTATTATTATTATTTCTGCTAGTTATATATGTGTCTTGTGTTAGTTTTATTTTTGTCATGGTGTCTACTTTTTTATTGTTTATGTTGTTGTTGTTGATTACATTGTTTTTATTTAATATTTTGTTATTATGTGCTTTAATTATCATCTCTAAATTTTCGCAGTAGCTGTAGAATAACTTTAGGGTATTTTTATTGAAAATTTTGTGTAAGGGGTTAGTTGTGTGCAATTGCTTTTCGATAAGATCTAGAAATTTATTGCCAAGTTTTGTTTTTAACATTTGATTGTATGGAGACGTATACCAGATTATATTTATTTTTCTTCTATTTTTGACTGGGTTCAAAAACAGCCTACAGAAAATGGACTCTGATTTATGAAAGTAAGATAGGTTATGAAAATGAAGGGTTGTAAAGAGATAGCTTCGAATTTGGGGGTATCAAAACCAAAGCAAAATATGATGGAAGTAAAAATAAAATAGATAAACCCCATAATTTATTATACCATAACTGTTCACAATGAAACACTTATCACAATATTCTGTGGATCTATATTAAAATATCTTGTTAAACTTTGCAAACCCCATAATTTTATTATACCATCCCTATTTAAGTTAAAACATACTTATCAAAGCACTCTTATGTACATCTATATCAAAAACACTTGTAAACGTTTTTTTTTTTTTTTTAAATTTTTAAATTTTTTATTTCCATACTTTTTGGACCAGGCGCGAATGCAGACCCCACAATTTTAATGAACCACCGTTCTGCCAGATCAAACATACCCATTCCTGTGTCTTGATATATCTTCTATCATTATATGTAATCAGTTTTTTTAAATAGTCAACCATATAGGAACCTATTCGTGACCAGACACACACACATACACACACACTAACGTTCAGCTTTATATATATATATATATATATATATATATATATAGTATTGTTTAGTTGTATCACAACTCATCAGTGATGCTAGAGTAGCACCTGTCTGTAGCTGTGGAGGATCTGTGCTCGTAAATGATTCAACAAATGCCTATTAAATAAACATTTGGCCATCGCTTAACAGTGCTCGAGCTGCTATTTTGTTTACAAACAAATAGACAGTGAGCTTCGCTTAATCGTTAAATAAGCAGCGGATGAAATACATTTACGACAATCCTCAACCCAAAGAGTGGGAGGGGGTACTCCTATAAATTTGAGTTTGTGTGTGTGTGTGTGTGTGTGTGAGTGTGTGTGTGTGTGTGTGTGTGTGTGTTGATTTTCAGATTAAAAACGTTTTTTCTGCTTTTTTTAAAAAAAGAAAATACAACTTTGTTATATACGGGTCGTGGAATTGCCTTAATCTGCAAAAGATTTAGCTAATTTGCGTATGTTTTTAAACATTCACTTTAATTAATTCCCTATTACTTTTTTTCGGTTTTCTTATGGGATGATCATCTTTAGTTAACTATTACGTGTAATTATATTAATGCAGATAATCTACATGATTTATACTTGCGTAATATTTGTGTAAAAAGGTTATAGAAACACAAACCTCTTTCTATATATATTTATGTTTTAATATATATATATATATTATATATATATATATTATATATATATATATATATATATATATATATTAAAAATTTGCTTACCAAACTTCTTTGTCAGTTTTTTGTCTACAGACACGAAACTTAATACATAGGGCATGCGAACCCATGCGAAACTTTATAGTTTGGTTTTAGCCGGGAAAAATCAGTGCAAAATTGTGAAAATTAAAAAAATAGAATTTGCCAGGTGAAGGTCGACCGATGGCATTACAAATATGCATGCGTAACGTAAAAGCTATTCGTTAATGTTTTAATTTTTTAGCGTTGCAGCAAATATGTCTTCATAGCTCAGGCATTAACGTCAAAGGAAAAAGTAAATCGTAAGCTAAACGTTTTGGTTTCGATTCTTGGTGGTGGCGCACAAGTCATTTTATTTATTTATTTATTTATTTTACCTTTTTAAATTATTACTATATATTGGGTCCACTATAATATAATAATAAATACGAAATCTGTATTAATCAAAATATCATATTTAAGCGTACTTTACGACCAGGCAATGCTAGTACATATATATATTAAGTTCCAAATGTCAGCGACTATTAATCATAATTTAACAAATGAAGGCTCGTTGGAAAGGTAATAACTTGACTTGCGTAGTGGGCTATGTGACATTTGCCCATGAAGTCGCACATTAACGGGAAATGTTGCGGTAATGTTTCAGTATCTTTTCGTCCGCAAAAAAATATTTTTAAATTACCACTAGTGTGGGTTTTCGAGGGTGCTGAAAATAACGTTTACAATGCCAAGAAACAGTTAGTTTTCAAGATATGAAGAAATCATAGTTCAAAAATGGGGGATCACTTTTCTATATTAATTTAACGTAAAATAAGCGCCCACATAGTGGCCGCTTTTTTGGGAGGGAGGGGTCTGTTATTTTTTTATTTTTTTTAGGGGTGGTGACTATTCTGGCCTGGTAGACCAACACAAAACCTAACTTAAGAAAACTTGTTTTCTATATGTTTTCGGGTGTGCTGAAAACGAATATCGTTTAAATTTTCCGCTAATAAGTATTTTTCCGTGTATTAAACAAAAATATGCGCGCTTGCCCGTACAAGAATGGCCATAACTTATAATATAAAGAATTATATTGCTTAACACCCGAAAATTACTTATTTGAAATTTAAATGCGATATTCGTTTTCAGCACACCCGAAAACCTATAGAAAACAAGTTTTTTTTAAAAGGCAGGTTTGTGTTAGTTTACCAGGCCCCAATTACAAAATAAACACCACCCCTAAAAAATAAAAGACACCCTCGCTCAAAAAGTGGCTATAAAGTGGATGTTTATTTTACGTTATAATACATTTTTTATTATAATTTCTTTATATCTTGGAAACTACTCTTTTTCTATAATTTTAAACGTTATTTTCGTTTCAAGTATATAACATATGAGAAATATTTGGAATCAAGTCACCTTTTGTATTTATTTTAAATCATTTTGTATTTTAGTCTCCCCTCCATCAAGGCTAGAGGTTTTAGGGAAATAGCAGATATTTTGTAATTCATATGCAATAAATAATAATAATAATAATAATAATAATAATAATAATAATAATAATAATAATAATAATAATAATAATAACTTTATTTGCGTTACGGAGTTTGCGACGGCTTCTTTTGATTCTTACATCTTGCTAAGATCGTGTTCACATCCAAACCTTCCCGAGCACGGAGACAATCTTCTTCCATACTAATTCGTCGTTAGCTAGCATCAACTCCTCTTGAAATCCCACTTTCTCTTTGTACGTAACTACATAATTAACATAGTACAAGAAATAGTCACCTGATACGTTTCACGTAATCAATTCTTTTGTTATTGTTAACTAAATCTTATTTTCCTAAGTTAGAATTCCTGTATACATATTTAGCTAACATTCCATTTTTCTTGAATTCCAATTGTCTATCGAAATATTTCGTTTCAATCACATTTTTCTCTTATGAATATTTCAAATCCGAAAGTATCCTATACCTCTATAAGGCCATCATTCGCCCATGTATGGAGTATTGTTGTCATATTTGGGCTGGTGCATCTACCACTAGTCTCTCGCTCAAAAGAGAGTCGCCAATCTGATAAGCCCTGAACTGTCATCTAAACTTCAGCCCCTGTACCATCGACGAAATGTTGCATCCCTCTGCCTTTTCTACAAGTACTTTAACGGTGAATGCTCTGACGAACTGCAAGCACTTGTGCCCCCTCGACGTAAATACCCTCGACAAACTCGACAAGCAGCTAAATCCCACTCCTTCACAGAGACATAAGTTGCAGGAATTCTATGTAGCGAGGTGTAAGAGAGCCTTCTACTCCAGTAGTTTCTTCCCCAGGACAGCTAGACTTTCGAATTCCCTGCGGGGTCCTTGTTTCCCCAACTGTACTGACATGCCGACGTTCAAGTGCAACGTGAACCGACATCTTGCTGCCCAACTCCCTACGCAGTACCCTTGATTCCCCTGTCCCTAATAGTAGCCCCCTACAACAAAGTGGCAATATGCCTTTTTTAGGGTGAAAATGTAATAAAAAAATTTTTTTTAATTCAAAACATTTACATCTCTTTACCAATAATAATAATAATGGTTAGGTAACTCGACGTTATCTGGGAGTCCAATATCCAACATGTCTACCACTTCAAAAACGATCAGGTTGTCCTCGACGGTCGTACATCTAAACAATGATATACATGCGGGTGTGCCTCAGAGGTCTATCGTTGGACCTTTATCATTCCTAATATTTATAAATGACCTCCCTGATAAAATTGTCTCTGGGATGGGCATATTTGCTGATGACACAATGCTTTATGACAGGCACGGGGGAAAAACAAATGAGCACATATCTACGGAAATGGCAGAAACACTAGAGGAAGACTTCCAATCTGTAGTGGAATGGGGACAAAAATGGATGATCACATTCAATGCTGCCAAGACTAAACTTGTTTCCTTTAATAATTACAATAAACCATCTCAACCAACAATAGCTATGGCTAAAGATACTTTATATGAAAGTACTTCTTTCAAACTCCTAAGCTTAACGTTCACAGGGAACATGAGCTGGAACATGCATTGAGAACATTGCCAGGGCCGCTGCGAGGAAGGTGGGCTCTCGCTACCGTGCTAGAAAGTTACTTACGCCTGAAAGTATCCTGTACCTCTACAAGACCACCATTCGCCCATGTATGGAGTATTGTTGTCACATTTGGGTCGGAGCATCTGCCACTAGTCTCTCGCTCCTGGACAAGGTTCAAAAGAGAATTGCCAACCTGATAGGTCCTAAATTGTCAGCTAAGCTTCAACCTCTATCCCATAGACGAAATGTTGCATCCCTCTGCCTGTTCTACAAGTATTTTAATGGTGGATGTTCTGACGAACTACATGCACTTGTACCCCCTCGACGTAAATAACTCCGATAAACCCGACAAGCAGCAAAATCCCACCCCTACTCAGTAGAGATCCCTAGATGTAAGAAAGACTTCTACTCTAATAGTTTCTTTTCCAGAACTGCTAGACTCTGGAACTCCCCTCCAGGATTCTGCTTTCCCAACTGTACTGACATGCAGAAGTTCAAGTTTAATGTAAACAGAGATCTTACTGCTCAACTCCCTACATAGAATTCCTGCAACTTATGTCCCTGATAGTAATCGCCTACATCAAAGTGGCACTGTGGCTAGTTTGCGGTGAAAATGGAATTTTTTAAAATATGAAGAGAATTAAAAAAGTATTGAATGATTCTTTAAATGTGGACATATAAAAATGTGTGAAGCTCCACAATAATGAGAAATGAAATAACAGATGTAATGAGAAATGAAATAACAGATATACACATGCGGCAAAAAGAAAGTCCGCACTTGTCATTTTTTTCAAAAACTGCCAATTTGAGCTAAATTTAATGTAACTGTTTAAACAAACTATACTTCATTTGATTGGCCATTTATGCTTCTATAATTTTACCTGTTCTTATTTGACTTTTAATTGAAATATTCTTGTGTTCACGTCAATTTAAAAAAATAATTTCAAATTGAGGAGGCAAAAAGAAAGTCCGCACAATGGAAAATTGTTATTTAAATGTAACGCTAGGACATTAATGCAACACAAATACAACGGGAACACGATGAACAAGTTGATATTTAGTAACATAGCCCTTCTGTAATTTTACAGCCTGCAATCTTTTGGGAATTCCTTGAATTAGACTGCAGCAATATTCCGGGGAAAGGGCATCCCATTTTTCTTTCATTTTTGTCCAAAGTTCTTCCAAATTTGAAATTTTATCATTGCATAGCTGTTGCTTGATGTAATGCCATACATTTTCGATGGGATTTTGGTCTAGAGATTGGTCAATCCAAACATGGAATATCATGCTCTTCCAGGAACCTCTTGACATTGCCAGCTGTGTGAATGGGAACATTATCCTGCATAAAGATGGGATTATCATCCAAATTCTTACCAAAGTAGGGTAGAAAATGCTCAGTCAACATATTAATGTACATGGCCGAATTAATTCGACCTTGCAAGCGAACTATATGCCCTTGACCATTGGTACTAATAATACCCCACACCAAAACTGAAACTCTACCACCTTGGAGCGTTGAAACTGAGCACCTAGGATTCAGTTCTTCGTCTTTCCTCCGATGGACGTACTGCCTACCATCACTGCCTAGTCTATTGTACTTGCTTTCGTCGCTAAAAAGCACTTTTGACCAGTATGAAGTCACGATCTTCATTGCATCGTACGAAGTCCAGACGGCGCTTTCTGTTCTTTACAGAAATCATTGGTGTGCGTCTTGCAACATATCCTGCCGAGTTAAATTCTTTAATCTGTTCTTGACAGTAGAAAGAGAGCACTTTTTAACAAAATTGCACTGTTGTTAGATTTGGGGAACCGTTTCAGATCTGTTTCTTAGGCTGCGGATCTTGATAGCATTGTCTTCCCTGTTAGAAGTAACTCTAGTACGACCAGATTTAGGGGCATCATGAACACTGCCGTTTTCTCATCAAATTTCAATCTTCGGCCGATGTCTCGATTGAATAAACCAGAAAGGTGGAGATTAATGAGCTCCTGACGATCACTATGAGAACATTGTGGCATATGAACTAAATGTTACATTGTATAACCTGGAACAACAACAATTACGATTACAGATGCTTTGTTGCCTGTTGGTGGATATTTTATACTGATTTAGGGGCGTTAATTTAAGCTGGTTTTAAGCGAAACTGTTGCTGCGGACTTTCTTTTTGCCTCCTCAATTTCAAGTTATTTTTTTAAATTCACGTGAACACTAGAATAATTCAATTAAAAGTCAACTATGAACAGGTAAAATCATAGAGGATAAAAGGCAACTCAATAGTGTGTATAAACAAATACATTAAATTAAGCTTAAATTTTAAGTTTTTGAAATTACAAGTGCGGACTTTCTTTTTGCCGGCACTGTATTTATATATATATATATTGTTATTTGTTTTTGTTTTTGCGATACGTTTTGAATGAATTCAATTATTTATACGAAAGTGCATTTTTACCTAAATGCGAGTTGGGAATAATTTTCCCTTTGACCAATTGTGTATATTTTGTACTTCCAAATAGGAAGCGGCATGTATATATTGTTTTTAATATATAATTATCCACTGGCACGTGTTTCCTCGTCTACGACTCATCAGTATATATATACATATATATATATATATACATATATATATATACATACATATATATATATATATATATATATATATATATATATATATATATATATATATATATATGGCGATTAAGCTACACTGAATAATTCGCGTTTCATCCACTCTAGGACTCTTCAGGCTTATGCACGAATTCTGTGGTTTTTTATCGTTTTTATATGCTCCTCTTCTATTGATATTTTAGTTAGCCAATCAGCTTTCTAGTATCTACCGCGTCCTTCCTATCAGCCAATGACCATGCATTTATCGGTCAACTAGAGGCCAAATAGGCCTTTGTCCGATATGTTTTCTGTATTTTATTGTATATATATATGGATATATATTTTTTCTCTGTATTTTATTCTATATTTATATACATATTTAATCTGCATTTTATTCTAAATATATATTTTTTCTCTGTATTTTATTCTATATTTATATATATATATATATTTTATTCTGCATTTATATATATATATATATATATATATATAAATTCAGTATTTTATTCCATATTAATCTATATATATATATATATATATATATATATATATATATATATATATATATATATATATATATGGTGGTCACCATTATCAAGGCCCGGAAATTCTATATTCATATATATATATATATATATATATATATATATATTCTGTATTTTATTATATATATATATATTCTGTATTTTATTCTTTATATATATATATTTATATATGTATTCTGTATTTTATTCTATATTTATATGTATATATATATATTCTATATTTTATTCTCTCTATATATATGTATATATATGCATATATATATATATATATACATATTCTGTATTTTATACTATATTCATATATATATACATATCTTTTCTGTATTTTATTCTATATTTATATATATATATTCTGTATTTATATATATTTTCTGTATTTTATTATATATATATATATATATTTCCTGTATTTTATTCTATATTTATATTTTTTCAGTATTTTATTCTATATCTATCTATATATATTGTGTGTGTTTTATACTATATATATATATATATATATATATATATATATATATATTCTGTATATTAATATATATATTTTATTCTGTATTTTATAGTATATTTATATAGATATATATTTTCTGTATTCTATTCTATATTTATATAAATATATATGTTTTCTGCATTTTATTATATATATATATATATATATATATATATGTGTGTGTGTGTGTGTATTTTATTCTATATCTCTCTATATATATATTCTGTAGTTTATTCTATATATATATATATATATATATATATATATATATATATATATATATATATATATATATTCTGTATTTAATTCTATATTTATGCATGTATATGTTCTGTATTTTATTCTATATTTATATATATATATATATATATATATTTTTCTGTATTGTATTCTATATTCATATGTATATATATATATATATATATATATATATATATATATATATTCTGTATTTTATCTTATATTTTTATGTATATTTTTTTCTGTATTTTGTTCTATATTTTTTTCTGTATTTTATTTTCTATATTTATATATATATTTTCTGTAATTTATAATATATATTTTCTGTATTTTATTCTATATTTATATATATATTTTCTGTATTTTATTCTGTATTTATATATTTTTCTGTGTTTTATTATATATATATATATATATATATATATATATATATATATATATATATGTATGTATGTATATATGTATATATATATATATTCTGTATTTTATTCTATATTTATCTATATCTTTTTCTGTATTGTGGTCTATATTTATCCAAATAGTATTAGCTCCCTTGGGTGCGTCTTAATATGCTCTATTTATAGTTGTGCATTGATTCAGAATGGTTTTATTTTAAATCAGATGTTATTGACAAGTGAGGGAGGAGAGAGACCATTTTGCGTGAAACTTTAGGAGAAAAGTGACCCTCACCTCCTAACACCTAAAGTTGAACAGGTCGATCAAAAAAAAATTTAAATACATTTTATAATCTGGAAATGCGGTGCCTTATCGATAGTAATCGGATCATTCTCCTCCTCCTCATTCTCTTCCTCCTCCTTCTCCCCTCCCCCTCCTTCTCAACAACAACAACAATAGCAATAATAATAATAATAATCATCACGAACGTCATGATGATGATTATGATGATGAGTATTATGGTGATGATGATTGTAAAGGGGTTGGCGTGTAATGCATCGCATGCGTCCACTGAATTGATTTTCGCGCGTTTTTGAAAACTCTGCCGTGACGCGGTATTTAAAAACTTGCGCACTTCGCTGAAAGGAAATTTTTAACTTTTCACTTTTTATTTTTCTCAAACTGAATCAAAAATTGATTTTTTTTTTTCTCCTCAAAAGATGAGAAAACAAAAGAAAAAAGAAAAATAGAAAAACAGAACTTCAATAACTTCATGAACGAGTTTTACTAAGCGTTCTTTCCAATAAATAATTATCGATTTCTTAACTTTGCTAACCAATATAAAGTTAGCATTTTTAATTTTTGCAATCAAACACAAAAAGGGGAGGGAGCAATGAGCGTTAAAAAATACACTTTAATTAATGAATAAATAAAAAGTCGACAAAACGTAATAATCTTCAGAAATGATTCCACCCATTTACCAAACGCTAACGAACTAATGTTGAAAGAGAATCCGTTCTTTTTACAGAAAACGCCCACTAAATTTTTAGTACTGGATTATTTACAAAAGTTGAAATAATTAGGGAAAGAAAAAAAATCACAAATCGAAAAAATGTTATTTGCAAAACTTTCGCGCGAAAGAGAATTCAACGAAAAAGTTGTTTTTATATGCGCCGTTGTCGTTGTCGTTACTATTGTTGAGTTTTTGTTTTGTTTTTGTTTGTTTTTTGTTGTTGTTTTTTTTACAAAGGAGTCGGAGTCGCCTCTTATTAAGGCCTGAAGGTTACTCGAGGAGAAGGGTTAATGTGTGTACTGTAGTCATAGCGTAGTTACCGCTAGTAGTGGAAATTTGGTAAATTGGGTTACTTAAGGGGACGGCTCATCAAGAACTTTTTTAGGTTGGACTTGAAGACGACCATATTGTAGTCAGCTGGAAAGCAGGCAAACAGAACAGAGTTCCACAGGCGGACAGTTCTAAGAAAGGCGCTTTGTTCTTGGAATCTACGTTTAAATTATTGATAGTGGTTTCAGTTAGACGAATGTTTTTCGTGAAAGTTTGGCAAGGAATGGCCATAGATTGGAGCTCAGACGAACAATTACCATGAAAATAACGATAAAGCAAAGATACCGATGTCTCCTCTGTGTGAAAAAGGTTGCAGAGAAGAGAAAAGGGCATCCCTTACTAGGCTACGAAGTTGGTTTTTGATTCTGTCAAGGCAGCAAGGAAAGCTTCGAGCAACTTCTGCTCATATGTGGCAACTGGATTCCATGCTAGGACGTACTTGGCTCTTATACAGGTAGAGAATTTTGTCGCAGTGAGATTATCTATTGGACAGGTAAAATTATCCAACTATTTTTCCAGCGACCTTGGTAACGGATTTGATGCATGTGTTCAGATCAGGAGTAAATGTAAAACCCAGAAGCTGGAGAGAGAATCAGAGATATATTGGTTATTTACGGCCTTTTAAATGTTGCCATGCATGGTAGTGTCGTCAGCATAAATGTCTACGAATGATCTATGGAATGTGATTTGGTAGATTAGCGATGAAAATCAGGAAGAGAGTTGGATGGAACAATGAGGGATGCCTGCGTTAATACTGTGAGCTTTTGATTTCTGCCCATTAACCACTATTCTTATAAACATATCAGAGAGAAATGATTTGATAATTAGTTGTAAATTACCAAGATCTTGTGTGAGTTCCAATCTATGCCCCACTTTGCCAAATTTTCACGAAGAACATTCTTTTAGTTGAAACCACTTTCAATAATTTCTCCCACTCTTTATCTGTCCCTAAACTCAAACGTGGATTCCGTCCCTTTAAGTAATCCGATTTACCAAATTTCCAATATTAACGATTGCTATGACATTTTCCCATTGACTACTGTACACTCTTTGACCCTTATCCTCGAGTGACCTCCAGGTCTTGGTAAGTGGTGACTCTTTGTAAAAAGAAGACATTTCTATACCTTAGCTGTTATTATTGTCGTTATTGTCGCTGTTGTTATTGTTGTCGTTGTTGTTGTTGTTGTTGTTGTTTTCGTAGTTGTTGTCGTTATTGTTGACGTTGTTGTCATTATTGTTGTTATTATCGTTGTTATTTTTGTCGTTGTTGTTATCGTTATTGTTGTTGTTGTTATCGTTGTTGTTGTTGTTGTTGTTGTTGTTGTTGTTGTTGTCGTCGTCGTTGTTGTTGTTGTTGTTGTTGTTGCTATCGTTGTTGTTGTTGTTGTTGTTGTTGTTGTTGTTGTTGTTGTTGTTGTCGTCGTTTTTTGTTGTCATTTGTTTGTTCGTTTGTTGAGCATTATTCATGATGATGAATTTGTTGGCATTCGTTTCCCCGATATCTTTTTTGTTAGGAATTATTTCTTAAAGAATAACGGGTACTTACAGGAGGGACCGTCGGGTTAGGGTTGTTGTCAACGTTCCTTGCTAAAAGTGTGTTGTTGTTTTTGTTGCTGTTTGTTTATCTCTTTGTTCTGGCTGATGTTGGAGAACAAATCAGACTTCTACGTAGATCCCATAAAGATCGTACCTCATGATTGTCTGGTCTGCATGAAGTCCTCCTCGTTGGATGAAGCTATTTGTTAGCGCAGCAATTGCATGTGAAGTTGGGGAAGATTTTGCCAGTAACGCACAAAGGAATGTCGGTTGCACATGTGAAGACGCAACAATGTACGAGGGGCGTGCAATAAATAATGCTCCTGACCCACTTTCCATAGGAGTAGAGCAATGAAACTTGGCACAATCATTAGTCTTTCTCTACATAGGAACCACCAGAGTTATGCAGTTTGATACAACTCTGGAGACCGTTTTTTGTAGAACACTCCAGGTTGATCCTTCAACCACGACGTGACTTCAGAAATCAAAGCTGCATCATCTGGGAAACGCTTTCCTTTCAAAAACAACTTCATGGCTGAGAAGAGGTGAAAGTCAGAGGGTGCAAGGTCATGAGAGTAGGGAGGATGGGGAAAGATTTCATAACCAAACGCCCGTGCTTCTGATCTGGCGACATGCGAGTTGTGGACCGGAGCGTTGTCCTGCAGGAGGATGGTACCTTTGCTGATCTTGCCCTGCCTCTTGATTTTGATAGCTTCTCTTAATTTCCTCAAAAGTGAAGCATAATAGGCTCCTGTAATTGTGGTACCCTTTGCCAGGAAATCTGTTATCACTACTTCGTCCTGATCCCAGAAGACTGTGAGCATGACTTTGCCAGCGGAGGGCTGCACCCTTGCCTTCTTTGGAGGTGGTGAGTCCAAGTGCTTCCACTGCATTGACTGGGCTTTGGTCTCTGGATCATAGTGAAGGACCCAGGTTTCATCCTGTGTAATCAGTCTTTTGAAAAACTTTGACTCATCTTCTTGACACATTTCCAAATTCATCCTCGAGCACTCGATGCATTCTCGCTTCTGAAATGGTGTGAGCAACCTGGGAACCCATCTGGCAGACACCTTATGCATATGCAAATGGTAATGAATGATAGTTTCCACAGACCCTGTACTAATTTTGACATCTTGGGCTATTTGGCTAATAGTAATGCGCCGATCTTCCAAAATGGCAGCCTCAACTTGACTGACAGATGTCTCATCAATGGCAGAAGGGGGCGACCAGGTCTGGGAGCTGTTTCCACAGACTTATGGCCATGTTTGAATTCACAATGCCAGCGTTTTACAAGGTCATATGATGGGGCATTATCACAATAAGTTTCTTTCATTTCATCAAAAGTCTCCTGTGGTTTGCATCTTTTCAAATACAAAAACCGAATCACTGCTCGACATTCAACAGGCTTCATTTCACGCCTGACTCAGTTCAAACACCAGTAAAATAGAAACCAAAATTAATTCATCGCTGTAATTTGCCACATAACACGTAGAGATATAAATCATTGCACATGCAAAATTTCAGCTAGATCAGACAACTAGAAATGGGTCAGGGGCATTACTTATTGCACGCCCCTCGTATCTATACTGGATTTACGGGTCCCCGTCTAACATACATGTTTGCCACAGCAGAGGCGAAAAAAATACGACATATTTTGGGTTTTACTCCTCCTGGATTTTCACCAGAGCCATGTTAAACGGATAACTATGACATTACCAGCGTTGCCACTAACCTTATTACAGTGAAAAGGGTATAAATTTAAGAGAGTTAATGAATCATTTGTTCATGCAGGTGAAAAAAAATCACTAAACTCAATGGAAGCATGACTCGGTCGCTTACCGTATCCGGGAAGCAAAAAGGCTACATTCATAGCAAAAACATTTGTAAACTCACATAATCGGTTTGTTTGTCACGCTTATGTTTAAAAAGTGCATGAACATAACTTATTTTTAATTTGTCTAAGCATTTCTACGAGCGGCTTGGTCTGTATGTCCACTTTTGTTTGCAATGTACTTTTCCATCGCTAAACATGCAGATTGAATGGACGTATCTTATGTTGAAAGCGTTCAAGCAGCTGCATAGAAATGTCTATCCGTCGGTGTGTCACGTTTCGGATTAAATCTGCCAAATACATACTACCATGTAAAAAAAACGTTACACCGATGATGATGATGATGATGATGATGATGATGATGATGATGATGATGATGATGATTTCTAATCTCGTGTTACATGATAAGGGCTGTTCCCTTTTCAAGTAAGTATAAAAATAGAGAGATTTAGTTAAAATGAAAATGAAATAGAATAGACGAAATTCGAACCTCGTAAATTAGGTTTAGAAATAGATTACGAGAGAGAATTAGCAAATGGAATGTAAAAAACGAACCATTGTTTAACTTAGAAATAAAATAGTTTTAAGAAAAGAATGTGCATTGTCAATTCTGTTATGAAAATTCAAGGGAAGAATGCAACTATAAGATAATTAAATAAACATGTTTTTTACATATTGGAAATATAGGTTACTGGGAATATAGGTTAAAATTCCTTTTGTAAAAAAAGGAAAAAGTTTTGGACAGAACACGTGAAAGAAGACACATGTTTTAACATGTGTATGACGTCATGGAAAATGGGAAGTTCTCGATATAGTTAGAAACTTTAGAGTTAAGCGAAGAGAAACTGAGGGAGAGTCGGAGAGAGAGCTTGAGGACGAGAGACGTCAGTCTGGGGTCGAGAGATGGGAGTTGAACGTCTAGAAGCGTGACGGTCACCTTTGAAACATAGAATGTGAAGCTTTGAATTCTTGACTCAGAAAACCACGACCGGTCGGAAAAGAAATAAACCCATCATGTGTTTTTATACGTCGTCTTTGTGTTGTAATTCTACCAAAAGGTAAAGTGAAAATTGTCATTATATGTCTTGTATATCATGTGTTTTAAAATCTCTTTACATACACAATGTCTCAAAGAGCTTCTACACTTCTAAGAATGAACATTTAATATATATGAATCTCTTCATAATGTGGCACTATTTCTTTGTGCCACTGTTTCTAACACACTCTGCAGCATGGACGGGTGGTAATTTGGCCATGAGCGTAGAGATGCAAAGAAATACTTTCCCATAATTCCCTTGCTATCTTTCTGCCTCTTTCCTGCACGACCACCATGATGTGAGGACGCATATTCTGTCTCTCCGTAAATGAGGGGGAGTCACCCCCTCCCTCAACACTAGTTAGGGTAGGTTATTTAGCTTTGAAAAGCCTATTGTCCACTTTTAAATTGTTTTTTTTTGTAATATATATTGTATCTCTAATGTAAAATAAAATAGTTATACCTTATGTATATTACAATTGTGTCGCGTGTCGTTTTTCTTGTGTCTGCCATGAATGCCTTCATAAGTGTCTTAAGTCGAAAGGCGGCCCTGAGGACAAAGAGATGAAGATTCCCACCAGAATGCTACCAGGGTGAAGAGATCATCTTGAGAAAAGAAAGGAGTCACACCCAGATCCAACATCTCAGGTATGATTTTCTTCTTGCTACACAGACCCTAATGACTGGCCCATCTTCATATCTTCATGAGACCGCTTTAAGACATTTACTATAACACGTCTGTCGGTCACACCTCAGTGACCGGCTGATAGTGGTATAATAACACGAACACAGAACGCAACAACATCCCTCTTAATAAAAGACTCTCAAAGACTCACTTTTAATAAGACTCTATATATGTAACACTCGTATTTTGAGTTATTTATTCCTATAGACTGTCAGATTATGGTACTGCACTTGAGCTTGCCCTTTACTTATGGTCTGAAATGGAACACATACATCAATTCCGCTGCTAAGGCCGCTGGAAAAATGGTGGGATCCTTCTATCGATCCAGTAGATATCTCACTGCTGATGCAATTCTCGATCTATATAAGAGTCAGGTACGTCCAAGGATGGAGTACTGTTGTCACATTTGGGCAGAAGCTGCAAGAAAGGACTTATCCTGCCTTGATAGAGTTCAAAATAGACTTCGTAGCCTCGTAGAAGATACCCTTTTCTCTTCCCTGCAACCTCTTTCTCACAAAACAGATGTTGCCAGTTTGTCTTTGCTTTATCGTAATTTTCATGGCAAGTGCTCGACTGGGCTTCAATCTATGGTCCCCCGTCGCTAAACTTACACAAGAAACACTCGTCACGCTGAAAATACTATCAATAATTCCCTCCCACTCTTTATCTGTGCCTAAACCTAAACGTAGATTCCATGAACAAAGCTTCTTTCTTAGAACTGCACGCCTGTGGAACTGTTTTCCGTTTCCTGCTTTCCAGCTGACTACAATATGGTTGTCTTCAAGTCCAACGTAAACAAGCTTTTTTGATGAGCCGTTCCACTTAAGCTAACAAATTTACCGAATTTTAATTACTATCGATTACTATATTGTCCAATTGACTACTGTACACTCATTAACCCTTACCCTCGAGTAGTCTATGGGCCTTGATAAGTGGTGATGCCCATGTAAAAAAATGAAAACTCGTTCTGAGTCTCGGTTGATTTTCTGGTGCTTGGCAGTCTCTCTGGCGAAGGCCTTTCGTGTTGAAGTCTTCTGTCCGGTGAATTATTACGTCTCCCACCTTGACTGAAAGAGCAACTCGTCCGAAATCGTGGATTAAATAAAGACTTGCGTTCAAAATCCCGTACAGATTCCCAGGTTTGACAGAAGGATCCCAGAATTTGACCGGAAGATTTACGTGTTCGACAAGATACACCCGAAGAAGGTCGGAGGTTATATCGACTGACACGTTGTGAAAATAACACTCAAGACGAGAACAGTAGTCCGAATAATCGAAATAATACAAATTATCAAACCTCATCTCCAAAATTCAGAAACCATAAATAAAAAAAATTACTGACATATAGGGATTGTATCACTGTGGTGCAAAGGTCAGTCAAGCAAAAAAGACGAAAGAATAACACTTCCACGATTATTCTTTTGGATACAATAATTATTCGTAGAAAATAAAAGATTATGCACTGATTCTTCACAAGTCTTATATTAGGCCTTTATTATTCCAATCTGGACAGCATCTGGTGATTTTCAAGTGTTAATTATCGATTATATGTCAGCAGTTCGATCTCTCGGCATCGTAGCTTGCAGTATAAAGAAAACGGTGTGATCTAAGCGATTTGCAAGTTTAGTCTGTGACGAGCAGGCGCAGAGACACTCAAAAAGTGTATGCCAAAGTCGGTCCTTCCTACGGTGAAAATAAGTTCGTCCAAGAGCTATAAATAAAAGCCGACAAGTGTCATTTGGCGAGTAATTGCCAAGATTATTATTGTTCTATACTGCGCTTAAGTTTGTTATATTGTTAAATTATATTTTATATATTATATTTGTTATATTATATTCTTGAATTTGTTACTGGTTGTTATAAGACTGCTATTGTTTGTTATTACTTTTTCTTGTTGAATTCATATTTTTGACCGACATTTTTTTTTTTGGTGATTCGGATTATTTTTACTAATGGTGGCCACAAGCCTGTGGAAGGGAAGAAAATGGGGACAACTATTTCGGAAAAGTCAGAATGGATTAAACCGCCATCCGTTAAGATTAACGTCGAAGAATTTCTGCAAAAGGCACGGGAATGCACGGAATTTGTAACAGACATGGAGATTATAATTACGCTGCCAAGACCACAGGATTTTGCCAAAAGAACTATTCTTTTCTTTGTTATAGACAGAAAGACAAACAATTAATAAGATCCTCTAAAACACAAGTGTAAAAATGAATAGCAACAACAACATTCAGACCAGAGAGGATTACAAAACGCCAAGGATACAATACGTGGAACGCGCTTTTTAAAAGCGAACAAGAATGCAAGGAACTGTTTAAAAGAGAAATTATCACGAAAGATTTTGTGCTCAGAATGGAATAAATTGGACTCAGAAATACAATGGTACTAGTCTTTGAGGTACCTGGTATTGTACCTTGTGAGTACATCGCCGCTTTTCTTTTAAAATACGATGACATCACAGCAATTGACGTCGATAACTATAATGGAATATGGAGTTTCGAAATATTACTGAATAAAGAGGCATTTTACAAAATTCTCTATTATATTGAAGCTGGGGAAGAAAAACTACCAGTTGTTGTCGCGTGGGAGACGTCCAGAATGTTGGATTTGTAGGGAGGTGGATCACCTAATATTTACGTTTTCCAAAAGAAATACTGCTGCTCCCAATCCCAAGAATCGTGTTCTCGAACATTTAACCCCTAAAGTTGGTTACCTAATCTCAAATAGTAAGGAAACATCAAATAGCACTTCTTTAAAAGACTGTGACTCCGAACGAGTACGAAAACGTTAGTGAGTCCCCTCCCTTAAAACAAAAAAGATGAATGGAAAGTAGTAAGCGGTAAAAAAAGCCGGTTCCCCGAAATCATACGCAAAAATGCTTTCTGAAGAGGAGAAAATAGAAATAAGATCTAGCAAATATCCGTGGGGACAAAAATAAAGACAGTGAAACTAAAATACAAGCTGGACGAAGAACGCAAAATAAAGGAAAAAAATGAAAAAGAACCTTCAACCTCAACTACACCCTCCTCTCCAGTTAAAGATAGACGCCTCCTACCAAAAGCTGTCCCTCCCCCAGTGACTGCTTCCCTACCTAAAATGGAATATAAATAGAATTCCCTGAATTTTATACCAAAAGGACCTCCCCTGTAAAGACTGTTCCTCCTCCCATATCTCAAAAAGGCAGCAAGTCAAGCTCTAAAGTCCAAACCTCTTTCCTCAGACCTTCCCTCTTCTCCACTTCTTACAATATATCTCGGAATACACCACCTCTCTCACTATGCCTCCCCCCAACTACTTCTCAAAAGCGTGAGAGAAGCCATTCACTGGAGAGGGACATATGCAAAATTACTCCTAACACTGAAACTACTATGAAGTCTCATCATAAAAAAGATTGGTGGGATGAGGAATAGCTACATGAACGATTCATAAGCATTACAAGAGAAGAGAATCACGAAAACTCTTGGATATGGCTAAGAAAAGGACACATGATTAGAGAAATGGAATGGCTACTGACAGCTTCATAGAACAATGCAATTAGAAATTAAATTAAAGCTAAAATAGATAACCCCCAGGAAAACAATAAATGTAGACTATGGATATACATGAATGCAGCAAGCTAGTCCACAAAGAAAAGATTGGAAAAAATACTGGGAACTATGCAAACGACTACATTTTGAACATGCAGACACGAACTGGAGACACCACTAAAAAAACGAAAACTACTAAATCGTCTGGGACATAGAGGTATGAAGGTAAAACAGATAAACTCATACAAGCAAGGAAATCAGACATCAAAGCAATTAACAAGAAGGAAAGAAGATGTCAAAATGTAGATTTCGCCATGTCGGCAGACCATATGTAAAAATCAAATACACAGAAAAACGAAACAAATACAAGGAGCTTGGCAGAGAACTTAAAGGAATATAGAATTGTGGGAGCACTACGAGCATTCCTTCAAAAATAGAGAAAGACTAGGAGAAATTAGACTCAGAAGGAAGATTGTGAATGATGAAAACATTTAAGGAAAATCATTGAATGTGGCAACCAACCCACATAAACTACGAGCACTCACTCGCTACAAGGAAACTGCTACAGAAGAAAAACAAAATCTTGGAAGTAACACCATATGAAACCAAGAGTACTGGAACTGTTAAAAATGTTATTGTTGTGGAGACTCACTGATACACAATATGAGAACTGTCCTGAATAGTATGCATATATCTAGAAGTAACCACCTTGGCTGTGTGTCCATGAGAAATTCCGCCATTTAAGCGGACTTTTAGATGTTGGATTGAGGCAAATGTTCTAGGTAGCCCTTTAAGACTATAGAAATCTGACTGCCCTCAAAACTCTCAGAAAACGACATGTTAGCAATTGGTAAAATTTCCCCAAAACCCAAAGAATTTTGACTGTCATTAAATCTAGAAAGGATACAACCGGATTGTGGAATATGATGGAGGAGGCTAATACAGAATAATACCTCCTCTTGCATTCTTTAACAACCAAGAATTATCGGGCTTTAAAATGTTAGGATGCACCCATCCCTTTATAAAGCTATAAAATGAACGTTCCCTTTACACATCGATGGAGTATCCCTAGTATTACCATTAAAATTGGACAGGATTCTCTGGGGACTGACGTCGGTGTCTTAAAACCAGCCAAGTTCGTTTCGGATACCCAACTCTAAGTTATCATAATGGCACCGAGATTAGCTAACTTGAATGGTTGAGGGACACCTCTCGTAAACTTCAAGTTGCATGTGACCTTAAACGCCTTGGCGTGGATATATATTATTTTATTCCAGGTGATTACCAGGGTGTGTTGTCGAGAGATTTTGATATTCACTCAAAGGGTTCCCTGGCTAATAAAGCGCTCTTTGATTGCGTCATGTAACCAGGTATTTGCAGATCCAGTGGAGAGGCTGTGGGTTCTGGATATTACCGTAAAGGATGTGTATTTTCGAGTTATCGGGGTTTATGGGGCCAATGTCCGAAGTAAGTGTGTTGCTTTTTTCGGCGGATAGAGCCCTTTATGAACACGTCTAGACATATTATTCTAGCAGGAGACTGGAATGAGGTCATGGATTCCGAGTTAGATCGTGGGGTAAATTCTTCTAGGGGTCCTAACACTGTCAGAGAGATAAAACCATTTCGGGATTTTATCGAAAAGTTTGATCTTGTCGATAAATTCCGGAATGAAAACCCCTCTGATATAATATGCACAAAAAGACGCGGCTCCGATTCGTTGCAACTCTCGAATTACATCGATCGGTTCTTAGGAGAGTCGACGTAGAGTTTTTAGATTGTCCAAGTTTTCATAATATAGTTTACTCGGATCTTGGGCGTGTTCGGGTTCAGGTAAACTTAAATAGTCCTAAACCTACAATGGCTGGATAGTGGAAGTTCAACACCTCTTTATTCGAATTGGCGGGCTTCCAGGAACAGCTTTTACTGACCAAACAGCTGGAACTGACATAGGCCATAATCGTACATAAGTGGTGAGGCTCCCTTACGAAAAAGATTAAGTCCTTCGTTGCCAATTATAGTAGATGACTCAACCTTTACACTACGAGAGCGACACTAGAAGCTAGATTAGATCGGGCGATGGAGGTGGGGGATAGAGATAACTTTACTATAGTTAAGGCTGAACTCGACTCCTTGGATAACAAGGAGGACTAGGGATTTGTAGTTGGGCTAGGTTTAAAAGAGTGCCGAGCGAGGCGACAAACATGTCCGCTTCATTGCGTGCAGAAGAGCGTTGACGGTCCACTGATCGACGTGTCGCCAATGTCATATTTCCAGGCGGGCCTATCGTGACCACAAATGACGGGATTTTGGGGGGTTTTCACTCTCATTTTCAGGAACTATTCACCAGGGTGCCCAGTCTAACAATGGCTCAGTTCGATACCTATTTAGCCGACTTTTTTTTCTTGAGGCGACCGAAGCAGCTAAGTGCGAAGGATGTATAAAAGACGAAGAAGTCATGGAGGCTCTGAAACAGGTCGCGCTGGATAGATCTCCCAGGATCGATGGTCTGCCTTACGAACTATAATTGAGGTTGTCGCCCATTTTTGTTCGCTTACTGGGAGTCTTGCTCAACTCCTGGTTTAGGAATGGGTCCATTTCCCAGTAATTTACCAGGAGTATCATTAAATTGCTTCGTAAAGACAAAAATGGTGCGGGTATGATATGCAATTTCAGGCCCTTAACGATGTTAAATACAGAGTTAAAGATTTTAGCCAAGATCTTGGCTAACTGTTTGCAAGTTGTTTTGCATCACATAATAAGTCCCGAGCAGGCTTGTGCTGTTAAGGGCTGGGCGATCCAAGATAATTTGCACATGGTACGCCTGATCATAGATAAAGTCGGCACTGAAGCCACGCTGATAACTTTATATCAGTTCAAAGTGTTTGGTAGGGTCGATTATCAATACTTGGAGGCTGTTCTTTCCTCGGCCAGATTTAGTCCTCAGTTTCGCTTCTGGATTCGCCTCTTGTATGCAAGCCTCAGTGCGATGGTGGGTGTAAATGGCTTGAGATCAAGACTTTTCAATTTGTCCAGATTCATTCGTCAAGGTTGTCCGCTGTCATCGATGCTTTATGTGCTTGCGTTGGAACCGTTCCTTCGCAGGCTTAGGGTGAACCCAGTCCTTCGTGATACTACTTTGCCCGATGCACCACTTTAAAGTACTCCGCCTATAATGACGACGTGACTGCGCTTGTAACGAGCAGTGCCAAGATTAGAGTCGTCGACATGGAAATAAGACGGTATGAACAGGTGACAGGGGCCATAATAAACTGCGACAAGTCAGTTGGCTAGCGCATTTGGTGCCTGAAGCGGAGTTGCACTTTAGGTGCCCTTTGATTAGACAGATGAACCATGTAAGATACTCGGCGTCTGGTTTGGTCCAGATCTCTAATTGAAGAAAAATTGGTCGGAAGTGTTGAAAGCTGTTAAGACACAACACATCTGTGGTCTTTTAGAAATCTTACTTTATGGGAAGATGTGTAATTCACACATTTATCCGCTCATTCTTTATCGACTATCACTACTTCGATTCCCGAAGACTATGTTGCTCGATTTAGTAAAGGCTCTTTTTGAATTCCTATGGCAGGGAAACAGACCTCTAGTTGCTCGGAAGGTCTGTTACCTACATCCGTCTGAAAAAGGTCTGGGGATGCCAAGCGTCGACATTCGACAACATACGCTTCGTCTTTCCTACCTAGACCGATTGTGTACACCTTATGAGGGAAACGGTGGCTTCTGAAAGGAGGACACTAAGAAATCCTTCCCGGCTTTGAAAAATATGCACTCAGGTGAGGGGGGGGAGGCACACAAGTGCTCCTTTTATCGCGAATGTCGACGTTCCTTGAAGTTCTTATTATGGGTGAAAGAAAGTCTCTCTAACACCCAACTATTGTCCCGTAAGGCACTATATCAGGTTATGGTGAGGGGATTTGCTCAAGATGATAAGATTATGGCGATCGGTCTCACAACGGGAGAGATCCGCTTAATTTGGTCTTGTTACAAAGCATGACTCACCTTGCTGATAACAAGAAATGCACTCTAGGTCGGCAGAAAGCTTTTCACATAAACACCGAGTTGTGTCCGATGCGGAGACTGGAGGGAAGATATCAGTTACGCCTTATTTTACTGCGCTATCATGCGCCTGTTGTGTAGAGTAGTTGAAGGTTACGTATTTCGTATGTTGAACGCACAGTTCTTTGCCCTGGAGTTTTTTTCAGTCACCTGCAATTGGGCACCAACTATGAAAAGGGAGGAACACTGTGTGTTTCTTTGCTTACTAGCTGTTATGAGAGGCGTGGTATGATCGACGCGATGAAAGGAATTTTATGGGGATGATACCTTCACTGCTCTCCAGCTTGTGTACAGTTTTCAAACACCGCCTGAGAATTTGTATCAGGCTGGAGAAGGTGGAACTCACCTCGGCAGATTTTAACGAAAGGTGGGCGAACGTTTCGCGACTGTGTCATTAGAATGGAACTAATTTCGAGTGGTACTTGGACGTAGCTTAGATAGAGGATATTATGTAGCCAAAACGAACTGTGGCCAATCCTTTTGACCCAGGTAGGATTAGAGAAGGTAATTTCTTGTTTTTCCCCATTTTTTAACTTAGTTAGTGTATGGGATGGTGCTGTAAGACCTCTAATTCTTTTTTTGTTTCCATTTTTAGTTTGATAATCCCCGAATCCAGACCCTTATTAGTTGACAGTTCGCTATTTTGTCAGGGGTGTAGGACCAGCAGATTAACTTCTAATCAGGTGAAATGTTTTTTGCTTGTTTTTTGTTTTGTTTTGTTTTTATAACCTACGTATCTGCCACAGTCTCTAGTGGGGGGGGTCTTATACTATCAATTTTTTTTGTCATTGTATATATTCCATGTCTGCAGTATATAATGTTTTTTTATTACTCGCATCATGTATATATCGTCATTTTTTGGCGTTTGAGACTAGTTAAGTTAAAATATACGTCAGTTAGGTTCAGAGTTACCCTATTCTCCTTTTTAGCCTTGTGCCACATTTTATGTTTTTATAATATATTACATGAATGAATATTGTAACTGTCACGGTTGCTCTGGTGACACGTCGTGTTGAGTTATTGCATTCAGAATCGTATTGAATCGTCAGAGGTGTTCGAGTTTGAATCAACAGAGTTGTTCGGGATCGTGCCGTGTCGAATCACCAGAGCTGTTTGGGTTCGAATCAACGGAATTGTTCGGAATCGTGTTGTGCTGAATCGTCGACGGTGTTCAGGTTTGAATCGACCGAGTTGTTCAAGATCGTGTCGTGTCGAATCGTCAGTGTTGTTCGGGATCGTGTCGTGTCGAATCGAGTTAGAATTGACGAAGTTGTTCAGGATCGTGTCGGGTCGTGTGTACGAAATTATACAGGAGCGTGCTGCCGCGTGTGATAACAATTTTTTTTCTGCCCTCATGAAACAACACAGTCAGCAATCGTAAGTTTGCTGGTCAGATTTTCAGTAACGTGCAGACCAGTGAGGAAAAAGCAAAGTCAGTCTGAGCGATTTATAACTCTGCCACCAACCCTAAGTCAGCGGGTCAGTATCTCAGCGTTGATCCGTATAGTGGGAAGCCAAGGGGAGTCTCGATCTGGCTTGGATCTCTCTCTCTCTCTCTGTCTGTCTGTCTGTCTGTCTGTCTGTCTGTCTCTCTCTCTCTCTCTCTCTCTCTCTCTCTATCTCTCTCTCTCTCTCTCTTCTGTGTGACTGTGTTATATTGAGAATCCATAACCATAACTCTGCCCCTCTTACGAATAGAATTTAACTCCCAATTATCGATAATACGATATTGTTCTGACTTCTTGCGACGTTTACTGGTTTCTAATATGTGGAGATCCGCCCCTCTTCATCAGGAATGGTCAGCAGATTTACGTGTTCTGTCTTTCCATCTTTATCATGAGACTCAATCTATTATTGCTACTCTGACAGGGGATTCCCTCCCACGATTCGAGTGCGGCCCCTCGAAATCATAAAAATACGTTTGTTTAACTTGTTATAAAGGTCTTACGCCTCAGAAAAGGGGCTAATAGCAGTGTTTAGTACTTGTACAGTTCAATCAAGACATTAAAAAATTTAAATATTGAAAAAAAATTGTATTGTGTGTACTCGTTTTGAAATAAAGTTTTCGTGCAAGAACAAATTACTTAATTTGATCAAGCAGTTTCTTTTTTTTTTTTTACTGAGGAAAATCAAATTTTAATGAGATCGATCGGGTAGCGGCCATCTTTTTTTTCGCTTTGGAAAAGAGAGTTCCAGGAGGGGGGGATAACTCCAATCACCGCTTAAAGTTTGTCAAAATTTGACGAGATTATTTGGAAACATGAGCAGAAAAAATACTTAGATAAATATATATATATATTTTTTTACTTATTCACTTAAATAGATATTTCACTTTTTCACTTAAATATTTTTTACATAGTTTCTGTGTACGTTTTTAATCCCTTTTTTTATTTTATCTTTTGTTAATCAATTTTTTGTTTAAAGGCACTCCCTCCTCGTGTCCGTAAACAGCCAAATGGCGATGATAGATCGATCTCATTAAAATTTGATTTTCTTTTGTAAAAACAAAAACTACATGATCAAATTAAGTGAAAAAAAATTTTTCGGAGAACTTCATTCCATAACGGGTACGTACCATAAAACTTTTTTCGATATTTCAATTTTTTTTAATGTCTTGATTAAACTGTACCAGTACCCAGTATTTAAATTAAATGCAGTACATGTAGCCTTTTTAGTTTTCAATAAGCAAGCCTGGCATATTTTATGAAAATCCGGTCAATGAGCCCCGTCCCTGATACCAATTCAAAATTCGGTCTATGATAATAATAAAAACAAATGGCTAAATCAAGGCCACACTCAGCGAAACGTTTTACTATAACTGGATAAAGAGGTTATTACTTTATTTGTCGATAATTTTGTTTCTCCATATCCCCGGGACAGGTGGAATCAGCAGGGCTTCTCTCTCCATTATCGAATCTATAATTATTTTTAATTGCCCCTAATAACTCTCTTGAGAAGAAACATGACAATTCTTATCGATCCCTTTTCTTTTGCGATAACTTAACACGGTTTGCATTTTTCTCTTTCCTTTCATTTTCCCTTTCTACTCTTTTTCTTTTCCTTCTTTTTTTTTTTTTTTTTTTTTTTTGTCTGCCGTTGGAACTTCGACATTTGTCTCCGTGGCATATCAACCCTTTATTTGATTTTTCCAACCTGCCAATATTCTCATGCTCAGAATTATCAAGAGCGAGCTCTTGAATCACATCCAAGTTATCTTCCTTAAATTATACTGAACAACGACAGAATGCACTCTCCGGTTTCTGGAAAACAAAAACATCTCTCATTACATCCACATGCGATTCTAGAATGCCTTTTTATATTTGTATGAGCTTTTCTGGTCACAGTCGTATTAGCTATCAAAATATCATAGTTAAAGTTATGCGTTACACATGCATATCTCTCTCTCTCTCTCTCTCTCTCTCTCTCTCTTTCTCTCTCTCTCTCTCTCTCTTCCATGACTCTGGCAATACATGTTCTTTATTCATAAATTTGGTGGCCGATGACCTTTTCGCCTCTCTTCTTCCTCTTTCTCACAGAAGAGACGTTGCGAGTCTGTCTCTTCTCTATCATTACTTCTATGGTAGGAGTTCGACTGAGCTCCAATCTATAGTCCCTCCTCGTAAAACGTTCGCAACAAATACTCGCCTAGCTGCAACAAACGCTAACAACTTCCCTCACCCAGTGTACCTAAAACGAAATGAAAATTCCATGAGCAGAGTTTCTTTCTTGTGGGTACACAATACCGTGTGTCTACTTTCCGGCTTACTATAACATGGTCGCCTTCAAATCTAATGTGAATAAATTCCTATTGAGCTGTCGTCTTAAATAATCTAGTCCTATCAAAACTCCACCATTACTGATCTTGTTGTCTCATTATCTATCTAACATTTATTCTTTATCTTAAAGTGGCATCCGGGTTTTTGTTAGTGTCGACCTCCCAAGTAAAAAGTCACATAGCTAAAACAACCTCTAACAACTTTCATCACTCTCTATCAGCGCCCCAAAACTAAACGAAAATTCAATGAGAAAATTTCTTTTCTAGAACTGTCCGTCTGTGAAACGCAATATCATTTTTCTGCTTCCCGGCTGAATATAACATGATCGTATTCAAGTCTAATGTAAATAAATTCCTATTGGGTCGTCTATTTAGATAATCTAACCCTACCCAAGTTTCACCGTGACAATCTTGTCTCAATATCTACCTAACACTTAACCTTTATCCTTGATTAGTGGTGACCCTTAAAGTAAAAAAAAAAAAAAAAAAAATGAATGTCCTCACTTAGTCTGTGGTTTTCACAATTTTATGTATCACGTGTCACGTAATGTTCTTACGTTTCTTTTCAGCAAACTGTTTACGTGGGAATAAATGCTGGAACGGTTGATTAGAATCGGTAATCGAAAAAATCGGAACCTTTGGCATTAGTGGAATCGATTTTGGAATCGTAAACAAAAAACAAGGACACACTTAAAAATGGCACAAGTGGATAAATGAACTAAATTAAAATAGAAATAGAAATAAAAAAAAACTCACAATAAGTTTATCAACATCTTGGATAAAGTGAAATCATTGCCGGTGGCCGATGGCCGGCCATTATGTTTATCATCTTCGAAGTTTGTCAAATTAAAAAAAAAAAATGTAGTTACATTTAAATTCCTATTTGGTCGTCTATTTAGATAATCTAACCCTACCCAAGTTTCACCGTGACAATCTTGTCTCAATATCTACCTAATACTTAACCTTTATCCTTGATAAGTAGATGATAATTTGCTAGATCAGCCCCTCCCTAAATATGAAATTTTCGTTTTTAGTTGATTAATATCGGAATCAGAATCGCTAATTGTATCGGAATCAAGAATTCAAAATAAAATCAGTAATTGTATTGAAATCATTAGAATCGTTCCATCAGCAATATGTGTGTCTGCCTGTGAGTATGTGAATTCAGCTGTGTCTTCCTTTATGTTTACCTCGGATGGGTATTTTTTCATCGTCCCCCACCCCTAAATCAATAGAGATTAGATTATTTTTGTAATGGTCTGGTCCCTTTTAATTGTAGTGCAATGCTGGTTCAGTGCAATTCTAGGAGGTTCATCCTCCTAGACTTTGCCTTCAGAGATAAATTTATTGCAAATCCCCTGCCAGGGAATGCCTACGGAACTGCCCAGACACTTCTTGCAGGTCAGAGTGCACCTTCTCAGGGACATTGACTTCTCACTGACACTTTTCGAGCCTGCAATGGGAGAAAACTAAATATCATTTTTATCCACAGATGTTCTGAAGAAATCTCACAAAATGGCGATCATGTGCCTTGGGGAAGATGCTACAATGCATGAAACGGTATCAGGTTGACAAGAATGTTCTTGCGGTTTTTAACTTTTAAATGCAGCTGAACACATTTTAGCCAAACAAAAAATTATTTAAAAGTGGTAGTCAATGGGTGAGCGGTCTGGAGAGTATGGCGGATGATGCAGAGTTTCGTAGGCCAGTTGGTTCAACTTCTGCATGGTCAGTTTAGCAATGTGCGGTTGGGCATTGTCGTGGAGATGAATTGGGCCTTTTCTATTGACTAAGTTTCTGATGCATTTCATCCATTTGTTGACAGTACTTCTCCACCGTAATAGTTTCGCCTGCATTCACATAGCTGTAATGAATGATACCAGTTGCAGACCACCAAACAATCAGCATGACCTCCTTTTGGTGCAACTCTAGTTTCGGGAAGTGTCGTGAAGCTTCGTCGGTGTCTAACCACTTAGTTGAGCGTCGCCGTTTGTCATAAAGAATCTACTTTTCGTCGTAAGTCACAACCCGGTCGAGAAACGGGTTGTTCTTGTTGCGTAAAAGAAATGAAGATGACACTTCATAACGGCGTTTCTTTTGTGTTGTCGTTCAATTCGTGAGGCACCCATTTATCAAGTGTTTTGTCTTTCCAATCTCCCTCAAGTTGTTGAAAACCATTGTATACGTTACGTCTAATTCAGAAGTAAGTTTTCGAACAGTTGTGCATAAATTGACTTCGATTAAGGATCTTAATTTATCGTTGTTAACATTCGATGGCCGGCCATTATGCTTATCATCTTCAAGACTCTCACCGCCGCCACGAAATTTCTTAAACCACCATTCTATTGTGCATTCAATAATGGTTCCTGTGTCAAACACTTGGTTGATACTACGAGCTGTTTTAGCAGCTTTTCAGCCTAGCTTGAATTGAAATAATGAAATTGTGTGAATTTGTATTTTTCCATCTTGTATTCAACGCTCTGAAATAAAAGACATAATTGTTTTAAAACGATTGTAATTTAAAGGATGAGCTAGAGCGGAAAGTGCTCTTTAAAATGATATATAAAGTACAGGTATTTTAACGAAAACTTATTTAAAAATACATCATTTGAAATCAAAATTTTTAATTTCGCACGGACTTTCTTGTCCAACCAATAAAAGCACGGATACAAAATATTTAGATTTTACACTCTGAATAATATAACACTAACTCATCGATGAAGATCGATGAGCAAAACGACTGGAACAGTTCTGACCATGTCAATAATCTCAGAAATATCTGATTGATATGCTGTAATACAGACCAAGCAACCCAATTATATATTTGCTTTTGGATTCACAGACAAGAATTTCAATATCAGAGATTCTGTCCATCGATCCGCCATACTTCAGTCTGAAATAGAATTCTAAACTCAGACATTTGATATTGCATTTGATATTACATTAGATACGTTTTTATAGCGACGCACGTGGTGGATATATTTCTCCATCACGGGGCAAGGAGGGATTAAAACTGTAATTTGCCTCAATAACAAAACAAAATAGTGTAGAACGGAGAGTATTTAGTTCATCTTTCCAGAATATTGTTATTTCAGAAGAAATGAAAGACTCCCGATTGTAAGAGCAATAGTTTTGAGGATATTCGCAAAGATTATGTTTACGCTGGCGGGTTTTCCGCGATACTGATATGTACATATTTTCATTAACTTAATGGCTAGATAATCAAAGATCAGAGCCAGCCACTGATGGGATGATTCCAGTATTTTTCTCGATTTCTATACAATTACCGATTAAGTTGTAAGAGCACATATTGTTTTGTTTGTGTATCGAAAGCTATTTCGGTATTTTCTTACAAACTGCCCCAGCGTAATAAATACACATAACCTCTCCATGTTAACAACGGCTTTCGATGGTGGGGGTGTTTATAATACGTTGGCACAATGAGACACGACGCTTTCTTTTATTTTTCCTTTTAAAATCTTTCCTTTACTTTTTTTTTTTTTTTTACTTCTTCCAATTCTCGCGTTTCTGTTTTGCTCACTCGGTATTATTCGGTGGTTTCCGTCGTTCACTGGGCGTGGCTCAGCGAGACTCACGGAAATCTCGGCTTTAAACTGCAAACCTACCAAAGTTTGAAAATGAGTCTGAGTTTTGTTTTTTGTTTGTCTGTTTATATATATATATATATATATATATATATATATATATATA
This sequence comes from Euprymna scolopes, assembly GCF_053919585.1. Classification (NCBI taxonomy): domain Eukaryota; kingdom Metazoa; phylum Mollusca; class Cephalopoda; order Sepiida; family Sepiolidae; genus Euprymna; species Euprymna scolopes. The sequence goes on along the minus strand of NC_136493.1, from coordinate 114,536,159 downwards.
TATATATATATATATATATATATGTGTGTGTGTGTGTGTGTGTGTGTGTGTGTGTGTGTGTGTGTGTGTGTGTGTGTGTGTGTATATATATATATATATATATATATATATATATATATAATTTTTAATTAAAAACGTTGAACAATACAAAGTACAATTTTGGGCACTCATGTATTTTTAGTATCATTGCTGAAATAATAATGTTTTCATTTACAAAACCATTTTAACATTCGGGAGGAGAGAGTGTTTTGTCACTGTTAAAAAAATTAGCGTGAAACTTGAATTTAACCTGATAACTCTATTTACAAATAGCGTGGTACCAAAAATGCATAAGCACCAAATTTAAAAATAGATATTGATCTCGGATGCATATGATGGCAAAGCGCGATACCATCCATCAATCATATGCATCTGAGAAGGCTGAAGCACAAATTAGTTACTAAACAAGTTTATTTAATAATGGATGAATATCGAAAATTGCAGGAAAATATGACTATTATTTGATTTTTTTTCTAGATTTCTTAAACATAGGTATGTCTACGGCTTCACAAACGTCACTACATAGGAATGATTTTTTTGTCTCGCATTTACATTATTTTTGTATGCTGCAAAAAAAATTGTAAAAAATATTAGCAGTTTATTTAAAGCTTCTTCTTTTAAATGGTAGAAAGGTTAGGATGATAATATTAAATTACACTTACATAGTGTTACATACGAGAGGGTCAAGCAGTGTCGCGCGTTGGAGGTACATATTATACACTTATTAAAAAAAATAAAACAACTGATTAGGCTATTTCGGCAGGACAGACCCGTTTCTTTTCTTCGACCTTAGTAATTTAATATTTGGCCAACAACAAAAATAACAGCCGTATTTTAAATTTTTACGTGGGGGGGTGCATACTACCACCGGGCAATGCCGGTTAACGGGTCCTGCTAGTTATAAATAATAGATAAAGTCGCTGCTAATATATATATATATATATATATATATATATATATATATATATATATATATATATATAAATGGGTGAGTTTAAAAGAAGAGAGTAAAAAATCAATTCTTTAAGGAGAGACTTATCGGGATAATACAAAGCTCAACAACATTGTATTGGAGCTTATTTAGAAGGAAATAAGAAAGAAAAATGAAGGTATAAAAACTATCCATTAATATATATAGATTTATTCATTTATTCAATAAGGGTATAAATCAATTTAGAGGTGTTGGGTAAGTGGTGACTCTTTATGCCATGGCATTTCGAAGCCTAATGCTTCTCATCAGAGGAGTAGACAAAGTGCTAGGTATTATAGGGATGCGAAGTCTAGTGATAGTTACATTAAGAGCGAAATAAATTCTTGAGGTGATTTGGGGGAGCTATAATGGTTTCTGTGATATAGGAGGAGTATAATTTGTATGATGTAATGCATGTATGTATATAGCATATCTGTTATAGTAGCTTTAATGTATGTGGACAATATATGCGTTTAAATTCTCAGGTGGAATGTAGTGTAGATTAGTTGAAGAAGTTGCTTAATTAAACCTATGTGTATATGTGTTGAAGGGGGTAGGGTTTGCTTTGTTGGTATATTTTTTAGAGGGGTGTCTTAGATTATAATCCAACCTTGATTGCTCAGCGCAGTGAATAAATCTATATATATTAATATGTAGTTCCTTTTGAATTTACATACACACACACACACACACACACATATATATATATATATATATATATATATATATATCGGGTTTCGAACCTGGCTTGAGGTAGTTACTTGTCTAACCGCACTGATGAGCTTTGAAACAGCGAAACAGTACTGTATGTGGATGACTATAACGTTCCCTATCTTAGTTTGAGAATTTGGGATGTGATATACAAATTACCATTAGCATATGAAGCGATGCTCTTTGTGTAAACAAATTGAGCTTAGGTACTTTGGACAATGTCAAAATATTGTTAATATACTGCCCATATAGCGCATCAGTTAGAAGCTCGGGCTGTCGTTTGGGCGATTGAGTTTCGAGCCTAGCTTGGGGTAGTTGCTTGTCTAGCCGCACTGATGAGCTGTGAAACAGCGAAACAATACTGCATGTTGATGACTATATATATATATATATATATATATATATATATATATAAACGGAATTTTGTGTGTCTATGTGTGTGAGTTTGTTTCCTATAGACTCGAAAACGACTGGACCAATTGTTATGAAATTTCACACAAAGGTATTTATGTGCCTGACAGTGTTATAGATAGGTTTTGTATCGGGATGTCTTCAATAAGTATCTAAAATCGATAATCGAAATAATCTGATGAAACAAGAAACAGGTAATTTTGACCAAAGTTAACTTATAAAGCTTAACATCACGAGTGCATTTGAAAAGTCTTATTACTACACAAGCCGAAAGGCTCGACATATAAAATCAACAGTAGGTTCTTTGATCTGACAGCAAAATGAATCAGCTGCATCATGATACTTGACTTTTTAATTTTAAACTTAAATTCAAGTCATTGTCACCGCACATGCAGTATGGCTAGGCATATAAAATCAACAGTAGCTTTTTCAATATGACAGAGACGCATTCAAAATTAATGTCTCTGTTTATAGCCCAATTAAAGCATGATACTTGACTTTCACATTTTAAACTTTAATTCAAGCCATTACATGTGAAAAAATAATTTTACAACATCGACAGTAGGTTCTTTACAGTGCAATGCAGACTACGTGCAATGTATTGTGGACTAAGTCACTGAGGGGAGGGGTGTGAAGCTTCCTGCTGATGCACAGTGAGCGATCCCCAACGAGAGCAGACAATCAATCGATTTGATTGAAAAATAAGCGATTTCACCGATTTCGATGACAATAAAAATATGGGAGTGTGAAACATTCGTTGATCATCATTCAATTCCTGGCAATGTCGGGTCTCCCTGCTAGTATATATATATATATATATATATATATATATATATATATATATATATATATATATATATATATATAATCTAAAAACAAGATGAGGTTTCAGGCTCACCAAATTCATGCTAGAATTGTCTTGATAAAGTACGAAGTAAAATCCGATTCTAAGTGACACACTTCTGGAGGTTGGAGATTCAATCTTTAGTGCAGGCGATACTAAGAATACAATAGTGAACAGCTTAAGAATCCTATCCGATCATGGCTGACAGAACGAGAGTAGCTAACCCCCACCCCTTCTATGGATTATATATAGTGTTTCATTTCGAATTTCAGACAGATTCTAAAGTTCGACTTGATACAAACTGAGGAAGGTCGGAGGTTAGGTCTGTGGAAACATTATGAGAATGGCACTCAAGATAGCAACAATAGTCCAAAGAATCCAAATATGAAATCTCATCCTTGAGAAGACGTGAAGATTAAAAATAAATGGAAAAATAAGAAGCGGCAATGATAATGAGTCGGTTGAATATATATATATATATATATATATATATATATATATATATATATATATATATATATATATATATATATATATATACTGCACAAGTAATCAGAGATTGTGCATATAAAAATGTGGCAAACAAACATGATATGAAACCACATTAACAGAACTGTAAAAATCTCTAACGTCAGGATCAGAAAAGGAATTCCACTTTTACTCTTCTGCCTGGCGATAGATCCATTAAGCAAACTACTAGCTAAAAACCATAGTGCCCATGATCTAAGCTAGGACTGCCAACAAAACCCAAACAAAAGAGTCAACCATTTGCTCTTTATGGATAACCTCAAGCTGTATGCCAGCTCAGATGCTGACTTAAGTCTACTCTTGCAGGTCATACATATTTTCTCCAGGGATGCTGGAATGAAGTTTGGTTTGGGCAAATGTGCCAGTTGTGCCATCAGAGCTGGAAAAAAGATCCAAACTGAAAGCATACATCTTGATGAAAATACTGACATCAAGGACCTAGAAAAGCAGAAAAAATACAAATACCTTGGCATAGAAGAGAACGATTCAATTCAGCATGCCAAGACGAGAGAAAACATTGGCAGAGAATATATATATATATGTAAGGAAAGTCTGTAAAACAGAACTTACAAATAAAAACATAATCACCGCTATTAACCAACTAGCCATACCTGTGATAACATACAACTTTGGTATTGTCAATTGGCCACAAAGGGACATAAACAGATTGGACACTAAAATGTGGAAAATATAAACAATGTACAGAATTACATACAGAAATCAGTGTCTGCCTAGACTGTATCTGCCCAGAGGAGCAGGAAGTATAGGTCTCTCAGAGATTGACTGTTGCAATATTTTTGCCCTATAATGGGGTATGATCCCGCACAGTTGGGGGATTCTATTTATAAACGATGCTCCTAGGAACTGACGAATCGAATTAATTCACATTCTGCTATCAACCAATCAGAAACCAGAATTGCTCCATAAATATTAAACCTTTTCTGTGACAACTTCGCATATGTTTTCTTTGTGTCAACACGGGAAGAATCTTTTGCTCTGTGGATTCCAACTCGAGAACTGTCTGTCTACTGCGAACCAGTCAACTCCAGGACTTGTGTAAAACAACTAACCATCGGAAACTGTTCTGAAACTAAACATGGCTTACACTTGTAGAGTGACCATCAGCATTGTGCCATTATCGTGAGTACCGGGCAATATCTGATGAGCTCCCAAAAGCCAAACCTCAAAATGCTGCACCAACAACGAAACAAGAGCAACCTCCATCACAAAACAATTTAGACAAGACTGTCTTAAAAATAAAACAGAATAAGAAAACAAGTCTGCTACAGAAATAGCTCGCTCGATCCATCGCTCAATCCATCCAAAAAGTCAAGATACGCCTTGAGATACGGGGGTTGTGTTTATTTGGTAATTGTGATCTGGTAGAACAACATAAAACCTACCCTAAAAAACTTTTTGACTATATGAGTTCCAGGTGTGCTGAAAACGAATATAGTGTTTAAATTTTCTGCAAATAGGTATTTTCTGGATATTTACAATGTAATCCATTGTTTCAAGTGCTTACCATTGTTGTACACGCGATATTTTTGCTTAATGCCCAGAAAATGCAAATGTCACATATCCCACTACACAATTCATATCATTAGCTTTCCTACGAGCCCTCATTTGTTACA
>NC_136493.1:114271022-114526022 GCF_053919585.1 Euprymna scolopes | reverse complement strand
GCCCCATGTAAAAAAATAAAAAATAAAAAAATATTTCTCATATGTCATATATCCACCCCCCTTTGGTTTTCCTACATAAAGTAACTTTTACAGTGTATAAAGATTATTTGATACTGGAGATATTTATAATAGTATATATTAATCACAATGGCAGCTGTATGTTGAAGGAGACTCCAACAGATGCGTCGTTAAACAACGTAAAAATGTATCAGATATTCTAATTATATAATGCTATTAATTAGTCATTAAATTATTGATTGAACCAAATTGATATAAAACTATAATTAATTTCATTAAAGTAATGTTGTTTTTATCTATATTTATGAAATCATTAAATATCTTCCAAAAATTGTTTAGATGAAGAGATATAATGGACCTTATGTCAGCAGCAATTAAGTTAGCTAGTGTGAATTCTGACAAGGGTTACACTGGGTGCATGATAACCCAGATCAGTAAAACAGAATCATTCCCAGGACTGAATGAATGATGGATGACTTAGAGTTGAGGTAGGATGCAACAGATGCAAGGGTAGACAAATGACGTAACATTTTTGTGCTGAGCAAATCAAAGGTTTTTAAATCAGTCTCTGCATGGAAGCCATGCGAATTACACAGCACCAATAATGTCGAAATAATCTAAGTAGAATGTTACTTATACCTCTGTCTGTCTGCATCACTCATCTAAGTAATTTAGAAAGTAAAGATGCAAACAATTGGCTAACATTAGTCTCTCTCTCTCTCTCCTAAGTCCATTCTCTCCAAATAAAACCTTAAAGAAACTCTCAGCAAATGTCTCCTTGTATCCTCTTTCTTCATGAAAAGAAACTTATTTCTATAGCAACCACTAGACAAAACGGCGATGAGAAAAAGTGACTACAAAAAACAAACTCCATATAAACACCTAAAAATTATAAAGGCCACATGTATGTATCACAAACTTTGTGTTATTGAAAATGTTAAAAATATGTTTTTTCTTGATAAAGTCAAACATCTCTCCTGATTTCCTTCACAAGTTTCCAACTGACAAAGCTTGAAGTTCAGCAAATTTGCAATAGACGGTTCATTACTTCAGATAAAATGTTTATAGACCAGATTTCCTTCCTTACTCTAAGGTTTTAAAAATAATACTCAGTAAGATCGTAAGTTTAGAAATAGTATTATATAATGACACCCTATGTTAGAAGACTAGCAGATTTAGAAACGGGCTCCATTTAAGCTTGAGAAATCATTGAGTTCAAAACCTGTAGCGAACACAGCCAAATGGTTTATGTGACACAAACTAGTTAAAGGGTTACATCAGAAAAGTTAATGGGTCCCTGATTTTTGAGAATAAGAATGAGCGAGAGTTTTACAAGATCACATTTTGAGGTGCGATATGAAAAAGGGTTTTAAGAGTTTTGTTTTGGGGTGTAAGAAGAACAGAGACATGTTTTAAGATATAGCCACCTAACTTCCAAACCTCCCTCCACACACACGCACTAAATAAAAGAGTTAACAAAGAGCACTTGGTAATGAGTACCCGAAGCTGTGTTCAAGTTCAATAAGCTCAACTGTATAAAAAAAAAAACACAAAATGACTCAGCGTTTCCATTCATGTGTTTTTGCAAAGAGAGAATCAGTACAAAGAACAGCTATGCAGCCGCAAGTCAACACAAGAGATGTTGAAAAGAGTCAGCGAACAAAAGTATGTAACACCCGCCATATTTATAATGAACATATTAGATGTGAAAATGTAATGCATAATTTTAATGAATATATATAATAACATTTCTAAATGTGAAATGCTACTCATATTAATAATGAACATTTCTAAACAAGAAAATGTCACATATTTAAAATGAACAGTTCTAGATATGAAAATATCATGCATTTCTACATATGAAAATGCCACGCATATGTATAATGAAAATGTGTGACTTCTTTGTAATAAATATTTCTAGATGTGAAAATGCCACCCTTATTTATAATGAACATGTCTAGATGCAAAAATGCCACACTTTTTTAAAATGAACATTTCTAGATATAAAAATGCCACGCTTATTTATAATGAACATTTTTAGATGTGAAAATGCGACACTTATTATAATGAAAATGTCTAGATGCAAAAATGCCACACTTTTTATAATAAACATTTCTAGATGTGAAAATGCCACACTCATTTAGAATCAACATTTCTAGATTTTAAATGTCACATGTTTTATAATGAACATTGTGAAAATGTAATGCATATTTATAATGAACATATTAGATGTTGTAATGTATTTTTATAATGAACATATTAGATGTGAAAATGTAATGCATATTATAATGAACGTATTAGATGTGAAAATTTAATGCATAATTATAATGAACATATTAGATGTGAAAATGTAATACATATTTATAATGAACATATTAGATGTGAAAATGTAATGCATATTTATAATGAACATATTAGATGCGAAAATGTAATGCATATTTATAATGAACATATTAGATGCGAAAATGTAACGCATATTTATAATGAACATATTAGATGTGAAAATGTAATGCATATTTATAATGAACATATTAGATGTTGTAATGTATTTTTATAATGAACATATTAGATGTGAAAATGTAATGCATATTATAATGAACATATTAGATGTGAAAATTTAATGCATAATTATAATGAACATATTAGATGTGAAAATGTAATGCATATTTATAATGAACATATTAGATGTTGTAATGTATTTTTATAATGAACATATTAGATGTGAAAATGTAATGCATATTTATAATGAACATATTAGATGTGAAAATGTAATGCATATTTATAATGAACATATTAGATGCGAAAATGTAATGCATATTTATAATGAACATATTAGATGCGAAAATGTAACGCATATTTATAATGAACATATTAGATGTGAAAATGTAATGCATATTTATAATGACATTTCTAAATGTGAAATGCTACTCATATTTATAATGAACATTTCTAAACAGGAAAATGTCACATATTTAAAATTAACAGTTCTAGATATGAAAATATCATGCATTTCTACATGTGAAAATGCCACGCATATTTATAATGAATATTTCTAGATTCGAAAATGTATGACTTCTTTGTAATAAATATTTCTAGATGTGAAAATTCCATGCTTATTCATAATGAACATGTCTAAATGCAAAAATGCCACACTTTTTTATAATAAACATTTCTAGATGTGAAAATGCCAGACTTATTTATAATGAAAATTTTTAGATGTGAAAATGCCAGACTTATTATAATGAACATTTTTACATGTGAAAATGCCACATTTATTTATAATGAACATTTTTAGATGTGAAAATGACACACTTTTTATAATAAACATTTCTAGATGTGAAAATGCCAGACTTATTTATAATGAACATTTCTAGATTTGAAATGCCACATATTTTATAATGAACATTTCTACATGTGAAAATGTCACGCATATTCATAATAAACATTTTTAGATTTAAAAATGTCAAACTTCTTTGTAATAAACATTTCTAGATGTGAAAATTCCACGTTTATTTATGTGAAAATGCCACACTTCTTTATAATGAAAATGTCTACATGCAAAAATGCCACACTTTTTTATAATGAATATATCTAAATGTGAAAATGCCACGCTTATTTATAATGAACATTTACAGGTATGAAACTCACACATTTATGATGAACATTTCTAGATGTGAAAATTTTACGCTTACTTATAATGAACATTTCTAGATGTGAAAATGTCTCATATTTATAATGAATATTTTTAGATGTGAAAATGTCTCACATATTTATAATGAACATTTTTAGATGCAATAATGTCTCATATTTATAATGAACATTTTTAGATGTGATAATGTCTCATATTTATAATGAACATTTTTAGATGCAATAATGTCTCATATTTATAATGAACATTTTTAGATGTGATAATGTCTCATATTTATAATGAACATTTTTAGATGTGATAACGTCTCATATTTATAATGAACATTTTTAGATGCAATAATGTCTCATATTTATAAGGAACATTTTTAGATGTGATAATGTCACATATACTTTTAAAGAACATTTCTAGATGTGAACATATGATGCATATTTGTAATGAACAATTTTCTTGATATGAAATGTATACAGTTGCTTAAATGAATATATAACGGTGTTCAATACGTGTAGAACTCAGCATTGTTCATCTTCATTTGTTGCAAGATCAAACAAGTTGATGTGCCGTTTGTAGCAATAGGAGAAAAACGAATATATGTCATGAAAAAAAAAAAGAAAAACAAAAACAACTATATAAAAAATACATAATTGGTTTTTAATATTTCATTATTTGAAACAGAAATAAAAGCAAGACTCGTTTATCCTTGCTGTTCTTGATTTGATATCAATTTTGTTAGTGAAGAAGAAACAATACAAAGATGAAAAGATGATCTGATAGGAACGGCTGCTGTTGGTCGTCAGTGGTCAAGAGAGAGGTGGGCCGAACTGATCTATGGTCTTCTGCACCAGAATCAGATGGTCAAGAAAGGAGTTCATGCTGACACGCAAAAGACGAGCTTCACTTGCTTCAAAGTGTCTACAAAGAAATTTAAACAAAACAAAAAACAATTCAATAAATGTCTATGGTTTTGAAAGGATAAATCAATTATTTAAAAAAACAAAATTAATTCAATGAATGTCCACGGTTTTGAAAGTATAAGGAAAATTATTTTACAAACAATTAATTCAATGAATTTGTATACAACCATACAAATTCGTTGTACTGATTATGTTGTTTTTTAAATAATTGCCTTATTAGGTCTTATTAGCTTTATTACTTTAAATAAATTTTTCTGTTTAGTTACACATGTTTCGGTTGCCAAATCATATTTACGATCCAGCAACTTTGTCAGACTTTACAGAAACCTGTAAAGTTTGACGAAGTTGCTGGATCGTAAATATGATTCGGCAACCGAAACAATTAGCAACTTCGTCAGACTTTACAGCACCAACTAGCTAAAAGTGCTCTTTTGGCAACCACACATATAAAGAGAGCACTTTTTTCATTTGGCACAATTACCCCAAAGTATGGTATATATATATATATATATATATATATATATATATATATATATATATATATATATATATATAATATCCGGTAATATACCCCATTCTCAGCTCATTAAGAAAATTGAAAAGAAAAAAAAAATATATATATATATATATATATATATATATATATATATGTCAGCCCCTCCAATTACTCGGTTCTTATTGTTGAGCACTTTAAAGTTGAAATAAAAACTTGTCACTTAAGCTCGCATGCGCAGATCATGATGTTATAATCATTAGATCACTATGGACAGACGTCTCCACATTTAATAATAAATGTCTAAATTTCAACTGTAATTTTTGTGGTTAACGTTGGCTGTGTGGTTTGTTCTTTGCAAATAGAGTCAGAGATGGTTCGTGGCAGGTTTAAATCTCTTGACCGGCTGTAATCATGACTCCCTACACTGATGATTCCCGAAAGGATGAAACACTATTGTCTGTAGGTATTAGGCTGATGCAAAAATAATGTTGTTTTTATATATATAGTTGAACGTCGAAAAATGACATTATTTTTGCACCAAAAACCATGCCTCACGCTAGACATGGCAAAATATTTTTCTCCTAAAAAGTGCTTAAATTTTAAATTTAATCAAAATTAAAAAAGTTCTTAAATTTTTTTTTTTTCTTGACGAAATGGTCTATACATCATAACGACTATATTTACATAACGAAAATGTAAATAAAAAATTATAAATTTGCTCTCTTTGATCAAGCACTATCAACGACCCTTGTTGGAATTCAATTATTCTTATCTTTTGAATATTTTTCAACCTGGAATATATATATATATATATATATATATATATAATTTGTTGTTGAAGTTTTTTTAGCGATTTTCACAACTCCGAAGCACTGTTATTTTTTATTTTTTTCGCTACCTTAATGGCTTTTTTAAGAGCTATAAGCTCTTTTTGTTATTCATAAATATATATTATATATATATATATATATATATATTTATTTATATATATGAATAGATCGCCCTTATTTTTATGGAACATATTAATTTATTTTATTTATTTACGTGCATGAAAGTATATATATATATATATATATATATATATATATATATATAAACACACACAAACATACACACTTATATATAGGCATATACACACATACATACAGATACATATACACATACATACACACACATATAGATATACACACACACACACACACACATATAGATATACACACACACACACATATAGATATACACACACACATATAGATATATATATATATATATATATATATATATATATATATAAAGTTATAAAATATATATGGCGATTAAGCTACACTGAATATTCCGCATTTCATCCACTCTAGTATTCTTCAGGCTTATGTGAGAATTTTGTGGTTGTCTCGCATTTTTATATACGCATCTTCTATTGAAATTTTTGTTAGCCAATCAGCTTTCTAGTATCCACCGTACCCTTCCTAATCAGCCAATGAGCATGCACTTACAGGACAAAGGCCCATTTGACCTCTGGTTGACCCGTTCCTTTGTGTTTGATATTTAGCGTAGATATCTTTACACACACACACACACACATATATATATACATATATATATATATATATATATATATATATATATATATATACTATATATGTATGTATGTGTATATATATATATATATATATATATATATGTATCTATATGGAATTGTCTTCCTTTTTTATCTTTTCAGCTTACTACAATATGGTTGTCTTCAAGTCTAACGTAAACAAGTTTTTGATGAGCCGTTCCATATAAGTTAACAAATTTACCAAATCTCCATTACTAACGGTTACTATATTGTCCAATTTCTACTGTACACTCTTTAATCCTTATCCTCGAGTAGCCTCTTGGCCTTGATAAATGGTGATGCCTATGTAAAAAAATAAATAAATAAATAAAATATCTAGTGTCTTGACCTGTTTTAAATCTAGATTAAGTTTTTTTTTTATTTAATATGTTAGTTATATATATCTATATATATATATATATGTGTGTGTGATAGTTTATGTATATGCATGTTTATTTATTTATTTTATTTGCTTATTTTCTATTTTTATTGTTAGTTTTAAAATTATTTTGTGTCTCTACCCTAGAATAAATTTTATCCTGTGAACACAGTTGTTCGCTATTTCTCTCCTACAGTTTAATAGATGTTGAGGTTCTTTAAAGTATAGGATAGCAAATTTTACATGAAGGCGTAATCTACATGGATCATCCAGGTCTCTACATGTGTGTGCTTGTCTTACTATTTTCCATTCGACTATCGGCAAACGTCTGCTTTCCTTGAGTTCCCAGTATTTGTTTGCTAGCGTTGTTTTTATATGGTGTTTTTTATTATTGAATGTACTTTTGTGGTCATAATATCGAGTTTTAAAATCTAAGGAAGTCATACCTACGTAATATTTTTTGTTATTCGGGTTTTCTTTCGCAAATATTGTTGCCCGGTAAACTAAACTATGCTTTTGGTTAGACATTTATTTTGAAATGGGCAGAGTGTGTGGTATCTACAGTTGCATTTATCTTGTTTGTTATTAGTATTTTTATTTTTATTTCTATTGTTATTGTTTGGAGTTGGTTTATTATTATTATTACTAACTAGCTCTACCTACGTATTGATCACTGTTGAAGAAAATACTTATAGGTTAATTATTATTATTATTATTACTAACTAGCTCTATCTACTTATTGAGCACTGTTGAAGTAAATACTTAAAGTTCACGCATAAATTTATACTTTTGTATACTAATTTATGTGAGTAAATGAAGTAGTTATATATTTCTTTTATTTTTCGTTTCAGTGAATGCTTATATTTTTTTCTTTGCAATCTTACACACATATCTGCCTAGTCAACAATATCTAATGGTTTATAATCATCATTCTTTCATTTTAGGGATAAAAAACATGCATGTGCTTAGATACGCTTTCTAACTATTTCTTTGAATTCTTATCATCAGATTCAAAATTTAAGTAAAAGTACTGCTGACCCCGTTTCAAAATAAAAAATCATCAAAACTTCTTCTTCTTCCCTCTAAGTCGTCCCAGTCTTCTTTTTCTTTTCCCATATCAATTATCCTCCCTCCATTTGTAATGTTGTTTTCGTGATGGAAACATCATTTTCTTTCTTGAATTTCCTATACCCAAAGAAGGCATATATATATATATATATATATATATATATGCTATATATATACATATATATATGCTATATACAGCAACATCATCCGGACACAGCAAAACATCTTGGGTTTTTTTCACATGATCTTCTGCTCATCTTTATAATGTATATACATTTCTATGCTGTTCTCTCCTTTCTTCCTCTGACATTCACTCCATCCAGTGTCCCCTTCCCTGCCACCTCAATCCATTCTTCAAGTGCTAACTCTTCATCGAGAGAAGAGAATGCATCATTTTGCCATTTCTTCCCCTGCAATCAGATTAATTATGTTTCTGGCATAATTAACTTTCCTGCAGAACACTGTGAATACTTAATAAGATGAATCAAGCATTTCTATCAAATATCAAATTAGTAAAAGAACAGTTGCAGAACGGAGGGGGAGGAGATGGCAAGTGGGGAGGAGGTGGACGAAGTAGAAATATTGTGGAACAGGCTTCAGGAAAATATGACAACTTTTAAAATGGGGTAAAAAAGCAACAACAGATATTTGTAAGATGCAACCATTCAATCAGTGAGTTTAGCAATAAAAATCCTATTTAAAACTTACACATGACACCAATGAAAAGGCTATTTAAACTTATGCTTGATAGAGCAATTGAAATGTTATTTAAAAAATGACTGACAGTGCAATGAAAAGGCTATTTAAAAAATACCTGACAGAGCAATAAAATGGCTACTTAAACTTATGCCTGACAGTGCAATGAAAATGTTATTTAAAACGTCATACCTGACAGAGCAATGAAAAGGCTATTTGAACTTATGCTTGACAGATCAATGAAAATGTTATTCAAAACATATTCCTGACAGAGAAATAAAAAGGCCATTTAAAACTTCTGCCTGATAGAGCGATGAAAAGGCTATTTAAAACTTTTGTCTGACATAGCAATCAAAAGGCTATTTAAAACTTGCACTTGACAGAGCAATAAAAAAGCTATTTAAAATGTATGCCTGACAGAGCAATCAAAAGACTATTTAAAACTTATGCCTGACAATGCAATGAAAAGACTATTTAAAACTTATGCCTGACAATGCAATGAAAAGGCTATTTAAAACTTATGCCTAACAGCAAGAAAAATGGTAATATTATGCTTGGCAATAATGTAAAATCTATTTAAAACTTATGCAAATGCTATTTCAAATTAATGTCTGACAAAGCATTGAAAATGTTATTTAAAACTAATACATGACAGAGTAAAAGACAGGACTATTTAAAACCTGTGCCTAATAAAGCAAAGAAAATGTTATTTGAAACTTTAACCTGATAAAGAAATAAAAAATGTATTTAAAACGTATGTCTGAGAGCAGTAGAAATGTCATTTGAAATTAAGCCTTACACTTATGTAAAATCTATTTCAAACTTATGGCTGATAAAGCTACGAAAATGTGATTGCAAAGTTATGCATACCAAAGTAACAAATATGCTATTTGCTTAACAAAGCAAGAAAAATGCTATTTAAAACTTATACTTGAATGAACAACAAAAGGGTTATTTTAAATTTACAAAAGACAGTGTAATGAAAATTCTATTTAAAATTGAAACATGACAGAGTAATGAAAATTCTATTTTAAACTGAAGCAAAAAAGAGTAAGGACAATTCTATTTAAAACTAAAGAATGACAGAGTAATGAAAATTACATTTAAAACTGAATCAAGACATATTAATGAAAACTCTATTTAAAACTGAAACATTACAGTGTACAGGGTGACCAAAAAAAACGGGCCCCAACTCTAATTAGGCCCTGTTTCTTAGTGTTTTGTTTGAATGAAATGAAACTTTGATCATAACTAGTTTATTATATTCAAAACATCACATCAAAACACTAGGGTCTTTGGCCTTTTTTTCTCCGTTCTACAGCATATGTTCTAGATGGCCTCCATTTAGCTCCGTGCATTTCTTGAGGTGCAGCACGAAGTTGTCCATGACGTTCTTACAGACCGAATTGGTAATGGCTCCCATCTCCTCCCTGATGGCTTCCTTGAGTTCCGGGATGGTTCTGGGTTTCAAAGAAAAACATTTGGGGGGCTTAGGTCCGGGCTATGGAGTGCCCACTCAAAATCAGTCTTGAGACTGATCATTCGGCCTCCGAAGTTCTCTTTCAGCCAATCTCGGGACAGGTTTGAGGTGTGAGAACTTGCTCATTCCTGCTTGAACCAGAATTTGCTCATTAGCGACAGGTAAATGGTCTGGAGCTCACTCTTGAAGGTTTTGAGGACCTCCACATACCGCTCCTTGGTGACTGTTACTGCTGCGCCAGATTCTTCGATGAAGATTGGTTCAATGATGCCTCTGGCTGAGATTGCAGCCGACACCGTACACTTAGGAGAGTGCAGGGGCTTGGTGGCTACTTCATTGGGTCTGGAGGACCCCCAGAAGACATTTGTTTTGAAGTTCGCCTTTCCATCAAGATAGATCTGAGGTCCAAAGGAGGTTAAGGAAAGTTGGTGTCTTCTCAATCTTCTCGAGCATCTTGACTGCCATAACCCTCCTCTGCTTCTTGTCTGAGGCTGTAAGGGTCTGCAGCATCTGTATTCTGTATGGGTAAGCCCTGATATCGTTCACCAGCACTCTCCTGCAAGTCTCACGGAACATACCAAGGGACTGACTTCGCTTACGCACAGAGCGTTTCGGACTCTGCTGGAGAGACTCTCTCACTCTTTCAACCAACTCGGTTGTTCGCTTCTTGGGACGTCCCAAGTGGCTTGGACGGTTCTCTCTGGCAGCGTTGAGGTTCTTCACGGTCCCATACTTCTCGAAGTGGTCCACCCAGTTCTGAATTCTGCTTTTGGATGGAGCCTTTCACATTCAAACTGACGCATGAAACTGTCCTGGGTTTTCTTAAACGAGCCTGTCTTGTAGTAAAATTTAACACAGTGTATTCTTTGTCCAAGCTCCCACTGGGGTCTTGGTGTACTCACGGTCGTTGATTCTGTCATGTCCTGTAAAATAAGGGCAATCGGTGAATAAATAATAGAGATATAACATAAAGTGTACACGGGCCCCATTTAAAAACCCATTTAAAACAAACATTGCAGAGTAATGAATATTCTGAAACATGATAGAAAAATGAAAATTCTATTTAAAATTAAAGCATAAACTAGTAATAAAAATTTTATTTAAAACTGAAGCATGACAGAGTAATGAAAATTCTATTTAAAAACTGAAACATGACAGAATAATGAAAATTCTATTTTAAACTGAAGCAGGACAGAGTAATGAAAATTCTATTTAAAAACTGAAACAGTAATGAAAATTCTATTTAAAAACTGCATGACAGAGTAGTGAAAATTCTATTTAAAAACTGAAACATAACAGAGTAATGAAAATTATTTTTGAAACCTACATTTTACAGAATAACCAACGAACAGTGCCACTTACAGAAATACCTGGATGCATTTTTCAGTTAATTCAATTTTGTTTTTATTGATGGAAATGTTATTTGAAACTGCGACAGAGAAACCGACCAAAGACACATAAAAAAATTAATGTTGGTCAAAAAAAGTGAAAAAAAAAGAATGTGAGAAATTATTCTGTAAAAGACACCTGGAAAATTTTGGAGGAAGGAATTCTTATTGGAATTTTTTTAGCTTTATTTGGCTTTTTTATGTATCATTAAATATTGTTTGCGCTGTGTTGCTTCTAGTCCACCGTTATTTTTTTTTATTATTATTTGGTTCACACTCTTAGTTCCTTATCAAGTTAATGTTGAAAAAAAATTGCAGAAAAGTTTTTTATATAAAAAAAAAAAACAGAAAAATAAAATCATTAAGTTATCTCTGAAATGAAAAAGGTAAATAATAAAAATGAGAGGGAGAAAGAGAGAGTATGGCAAGGAGAGAGGGAAAGAAAGAGGAGCTAAGAACAGAGTAAAAGAAAAAGAGTAAATATGTGTGAGGAAGGAAAGAAAGATAAAATGAAACAGGGAGAACAACAGAAAAGGGAGCAGAAGGAAATAAAGAAAAAGAAAAAGGAGAAAGAAAAGGCGAAAAATGAAAGAAAGAATGGAAAAGAAAAGGAAAAAACGGAAAGGACAAAGAAAGAAAATTAAAAAGTAGAGAAGAAAAAAAGAAAGAAGAAAAAAAGAAAAGATAAAGGAAAAAAGCTGGAAGAAAAGAAACAAGCAGGAAAATGAAACAAAATTATGATTAAAAAGAAAAAAATAACAACATTAAAAAAAGAGACTCAAAGAAAAAAAAGGCATGAAAAAGAATCCCTGAAGGTTGTTATGAAAAAAGTCATTTTTTTTTTTGCATGTCTTTGAAACGTGTGGCCATACAACAGTTTCACACATTTTTTTACACAATCCTTTTTATTATTGTTGTTGTATGCTCAAAGATCTTTCAGCTAGCATCAGTTGAGCAATAGAGGGCAGACAAAGCAGAATAAAATTGTATGGTCTTCACCATCACAGCTCACAGCAATTTTTAATCGTCTTATTTCTGTTAGCAGATGGTTAAGTGTTTCCCACTAGAGCCAGGGTGATTCTGAACCAGGAGAGAAGGTCTCGAAAGAAGAGATTCCCATGTCTGTAGTAGAAGGGTCATTCTCTAGCCATCTTTTTCACAGAAGAGACATTGCAAGCCTGCATCTGCTCTATCATTATTTTCATGGCAAGTGTTCGTCTGAGCTCCAATCCATGGCCCTCCCCCCTTGCCAAACTTTCATGTTAAGCACTCGTCTGGTTGAAACCACTATCAATAATTTCTCTCACTCTTTATCTGTGTCTAAGCCTAAATGTGGATTCCATGAACAAATCTTCTTTCTTAGAACTGCATACATGTGGAACTCTCTTCCGTTTACTCGTTTTCCAGCTGACTACATTATGGTTGTCTTCAAGTCCAATGTAAACAAGTTCTTGATGAGCCGTCCCCTTAAGTAATCCAATTCACCAAATTTTCACTAACAATTACTACAATATTGTCCCACTGACTACCATACACTCATTAATCTTTATCCTCGAGTGGCTTCCAGGCCTTAATAAGAGGTTAATCCTTTGTAAAAAATACAAAACAAAAATCCGGTCCGCAACTGTAGTCTGGTCTCTTCCTGAGATATTGTTAGGAGTTCAATATGGCTGCGGAAGCTTCAACTTGATTTCAGTCGTTGGACAGCTGGTTCAGGTCCATGACAGAAATCTCTACTCGGCTGGCAACTGCTCGTCTCACATCTGATGAGACCAGTGAAAAGATACCGGTTGTTCAGGTTGGTAGGCTTCAGGCAGCCAGTGATCAAGCGGCAGGTGTTGATCAATGCAGAATTTAGTTTTTTGTCCTAAACAGAACAAGCATACTGCACAGTGAAATAGCGCAGGGCCAAAGCTGTCCATCTTAATGCAGGTGCTGTGGCTCCCTACTTGAAGTTGATTAGTTTCCATAAGATATTGTTCTGGGAGCTAATTTTTGTCTTCTTTAAACATTCCTTTTGTGAAAGGATGTAAAAGTTACACCAAGGTAGACAGGGTTAGTGCAATTTTTTTTTTTTTTCAACTCGGGACTCACTGCTTATCAAGGCTCAAGAGCTATTCAAGGATAAGGCTTAATGAGTGTCGATAGATAGTCAGGCAATATTATTTGATTATATAAGAGGATGGCTCAACAAGAACTTATTTACATTAGATTTGAAAATGATCATGTTATAGTAAGTTGGGAAGCAGCCCCGCAGTATTGTGTTCCACAGAGAGACAATTTGTTTTCCAGATTATGTAATATTTAGGGGTTGGTTGGTCTCCTGGTTCCTGAGATGAAAAGAGAAGACTTGAGCTTTTCCAGGATTTGCAAGCAGGTGATTATTCTCGTAGAAGAGGAGATTTGTTTCTACTGATTCAAAGATACTTTCTTCGGATGGTACACAAAAGTCATTCTTTTGAAGTAATCCAAAAATTGATAGAGTTATATAAATACCAATAAATATATACAGTCAGTTTTGACTTATTACTTACTAGCTTACTAGTTTTACTTCCCTTTCTTCATTGTGTCCGAGGGTTGAGACTCCTGCCATGTCGACCAGATCTAATATTCATTTGTTACCATGCTTGATCCAATGCTTTTTCAGGTTTGAGGCCGATGGTCTTCAAATCCTCATGGATGCTATCTGTCCATCTTTTCAGTGAGTGGCTTGAGGATAGGAGCCTGTATGTGCTCTCTGCTTATCACGGCATTGTTTCCAGTCGTCCTGGTCTTCTCCTTGCCACTGGGCCCAAACAGTGTCGAGAGGTGTAGTTGGAGGATTGCGCGACCCTTGCCTCACAATTACACGCGCAACTGCCCCTACAGGGGGTATCCTTTGTCTTTCGAGACTGAACGGAGGCATCGATTATTCTCAAATTTTCTAGGTCACACTCTAGGATCCATGTGCTGAAGGGTGACCGTACCGGTACAGGCTGCTCCACCTCTGACTCACAAATATCTGCCAGCAACTCATCACCATCATAATTGCTGCAACAGTGTGTCGAACTGGTCTCTTTCTTCTTCTTCTTCAACAATTATAGATGATCTCTTTTTTTTTCTTTTTTTTCTCTCAGTAGCATTACACATGACATTACACAATCCTGTATTTTTATATTTTTCTCTTTCTCTTATTTATTTTTCTTTAAGTTGTTCTTGACTTACTTATATATTAATCTTGGCACCCAGATACAAGCCAACATATAAATATTATATTAGCTTATTTCAACAAGTTTACTTCCTGTTCATGACGTCATTTCCTTCACACATTAACTTAAACAGAAATTTCCTGTTTACTTGATTTAATTTCTGACAAAAATTTCCTTCCATGTCATCTATCACAACCTAAGTTTAATATTGCTATATATATATATATATATATATATATATATATATATATATATATAAACTCAAATGATCTTGTAACGATGTATGTAACCCACTTTCTGGTTTACGACATCCGGTTGCGCATGCACACATGACCTGCGCACTGAAATATTAATGTTATTATTCCGAAATTATTATTTAACATGGGAAGAGTGGAGTTTAAAATAACTTAAACGTAATACAGAAATGAACGATGTAAAAAAAAAAAAGCAGACAGTATTAACAATTGTTTATTTGGATAATTGAAACGCAAAAAAAAAGAAACAAAAGAACAATTAGGACGCTGAAATATTAACGTTATTATTTCGAAATTATTATTTAACATGGGAAGAGTGGGGTGTAAAATAAACAAAAAACAAAAGAACAATTGGGACGCTGAAATATTAACATTATTATATAACATGGGAAGAGTGGGGTTTAAAATAACTTAAATGTATTACAGAAATGAACAATGTAAAAAATAAATAAATAAATAAAAAAAGCAGATATATCAAAATTTGGATTTAACTATAATAAGTATTATGGTATCTGTTCAGTGCACATTTACCTATAAGTATGGCCAACCACTTATAATTCAGTAACTGTAAATTGTTTTTTTCAAAAATAATCAATTATAATAAACAGAACGATTCATAGAAATCTATCTATATTCTTTTTTTCATTTTAATATACTTTCATAGAAATGTCTCTGTTATGTAAAAAAAAAAACCTATTTTCTTCACGTCACAAGTGTCACGTTCATGCATTAATTCCATAGCTAATATAACATACTGACCCAACGGGTCATGGGTAGCTATATATATATACATATATATATATATATATATTAGGTTAAAGGTATTCAAGAGTGATAACTAATGAATTTAACGAGGTTATTAAGTGCGTTCAATAAAATAAGAGCATGATATATTTTTATTAATATGAACAAATTTACATGTTCGTGACACTGGACATGCTAATGTTTCAGACAAATGGTCGGTTAAAACCATAAGAACTTGTCAGGTGACTTAATAAATGATTGCTTTCCACAGAATAAACTTTTAAAAAAAAGTATATATTTAAAGTGATGGTTGTGTTGGTACAACGAGAGAAAAAAATGTATATTTAAAAGAACAATTGTGGGTTTTTCAGCCTTTTATCATTTTTTAATAAAAATGATATAAGGCTGAAATATATATATATATATATATATATATATATATATATATATAGATAGATAGATAAAAGGCTAAATATATATATACATATGTCATCCACATATAGTACTGTTTCGCTGTTTCACAGCTCATCAGTGCGGTTAGACAGGCAACTATCTCAAGCCAGGATTGAAACCCGACCACCCAAATGACAGTCAAGGCTTCTCACCATTGCACTATACAATGCTGAATGGGTAATGAATTAACAATGTTTTGACATCGTCTAAATGCTCGATGTGTTTACACAAAGAGCGTCACTTAATATGCTAATGGCAGTTTGTATATCACTTCCCAATATGCTCAACCCGAGATAGGGAGCATTGTATGTACATATACAGCAAAACCCCTAGTATATGGTATTTTCATCTTATTACGTGGAATACCCTTGGATCCTAGCCAAAAAAACAAGTTAGTATATCTTAGTTTCACATATGGACCAATAGAGATATTATTTTATTATAATTTTTTTTTTGCATTTTGTCTTTGGTGATCAGGAGATCCTATGTATTAAAAAGGAAGGATAGAAGCTGATAACATACCATGAACAGTAAATTAGTGTGTGTGTGTGTGTGTGTGTGTGTATATATATATAGTCTTTGAAGTTTTTAACCTTTAAAATTATCCAAAAAAAATATTTTTTATCATTCGTTAGAAAACCATCTCGTCAGTAAGTCATTTAATCACCTGCAATCACTGCATCAACTCACTCTCGAATTTACTATAATACCAATAATTTATTTTTCAAGGGATCATCAGTTGTTTACCATGAAACACTGTTTCGGGGATTTAAAAACAAAACAGTATATTACATCATGGCTCCCCAGCAGTGTTGATCAAACACCACCACCCTTAATCTTAGGAAGAAGACATGTTACAAACATTTGATCCAATTTCCTATTCTTAATTTCAATTACTAACCTTTTCATACTATAAAAATGAATTTCTTACCTGTGCGATTCATCAATTTCCACATCTAAAATGGATACATTTTTTAATTTATCAGTCTTGTATTTATAAGATTAGGATTAATCCATTTAACTACTTATCACCCCCACTATGATTAGTATTTAGTATATTTACATTTTTATTTAAAATTAGATATATAAAGGTTAAAAATATTTTTACATAAATACATTTTTTTTAATTTTTTTTTTTTTTATAATATAAATTTATTATATGTAATTATATATATATATACTAACTAGCAGGCAGGAGGCGCCTGGCTCTGCCTGGTCATAAAATAAGCTTAAATATCATATTTTAATTTGTCCAGATTTCGTATATCTATATATCTATAAAAGTGAATGTGACTGTGTGTGTGTGTGTGTGTGTGTGTGTACATTTCCCTACGCAATAACTCTGTAAATTTTAAGTCTACAGACTAAAACTAAAAATTTGATATACAGGGTACTGAGATTTGGGAAAATCTTTGTGATCGATTTTCGACCAGAAATTTGGCTGTTAAGGTTTCAAAGTTCACCAACGACTTGACCTTTGAGAACTCTACCAAACTCCTCTGACAATTTTGGGTCTAAAAACTTGGAATTTTTTATATAGGTTCCTTGGACATGGATCTAACTTAATAACTTAATTTGAGCCCAAAACAATAAATGTTAAGGGGTCATAATAGGAGCCAAAGTTTAAAAAAAATTGACCCCTTTTTTTTTTTTATCAACATACACCTCCAAACACCCGGGCAATGCCGGGCACCCATGCTAGTATATATATATATATATATATATATATATATATATATATATATATATATATATATATATGGGTCAAAATTGAAGAAATCGTTAAACATTTTGTATATTCATCTTAGTTTATTTTTAATTTTTATTTCAAAGCTGGTGACATTACAACTGTACCAATACGACACACATATAAACCGAATAAAAATTAAAAATAAACTAAGATGAATATACAAAATGTTTAACGATTTCTTCAATTTTGAACCATTTTTGACCCTTCAAAAACAATTTTAACTGGATAATGACCCCAAAAAAGAACGGTCCATAAAAAATCTAAATCATTTGAGACCCCTAGTGTCGCTCTGCGACTTTAAGTTTCAGAGGAGATAGAGTTTGAAAATATGGAGACAGACATATAGCCGTTTATATATTAGATTTAATGCTTATAGTATGTTAGTACTTTCTATTCCCCTTTTTAATAAATAGGATCTCCCAATCGAATAATTGATAACCTGGAAACCGTGACGTACATATGTTAAAGATACTCTGGTATTAATATATAAATACATTTCTCTTCGTCTCTCTGATTGTCCACTTTTTTTTTTTCAGAAACTACTGGGTCGATTTGACTGAAGTTTTGTATGGTCCTTTGTTATGATAAGGTGCAACAAACTAAGTATTATGGTATCCATTTGATGGAGAGTTAGGGATTAACAGGGATTATTATTTAATGCAAAAATGTTACTGTATTCAACCATTCATTTTGTATAAAGTTTTCATTCTAATTCATTGCATTTCATGAGCTAAAGAGTCGAGACCATAGTTTCATTTATATTTTTTTATCTTTTCTACACGTTTTATTAGATTTTCGTAGTTATAATTTTTTTGTTTCTTTCTTTTTACCCCAAACAAGGCACAGCGCCACTTTGATGTAGGGAGTTACTATCTAGAACATAAGTTGCAGGGATACTATGTAGGGAGTTGAGCAGCAAGATGTCTGTTTACATTGCAATTGAACTTCTGCATGTCAGTACTGTCAGTGAAGCAGGAACCCAGAAGGGAATTTCAAAGTCTAGCAGTCCTATGGAAGAAACTATTAGAGTAGAAAAAGAGATGGGATTTTGCATGCTTGTCAGTTTGTCAAAGGTATTTACGTCGGGGGGGGGGGGTATGGACTTGTAGTTAGTCAGAGCATCAATTATTAAAATACTTGTAAAACAGGGCAGAAGGATGTGCAACACTTCTGCGATAGGACAGCCTGGCTGATAGTGTGGGACCTATTAGGTTGGCGGCTCTCTTTTGAATCCTGTTTAAGAGGAAAAGACTAGTAGCAAACGCACCAACCCCAATGTGGCAACAATGCTCCATACATGGGCGAATCGTGGCCTTGTAATACTTTCAGGTGTTTCATCTCAACAGGTCAAAGTCTTGAAGAAAATTTTAGTAAATTTCTTTTTACTTTCCATCTCTTCACCTCCTCTCTTTGATTTTCGATGAAATAAATGTTTTTTTGTTGAAAGTTTTTCTAACATTTTATTTGCTTGGCATATTTAGTTCATTTGATGTTGACTCCATTTATTTTATAAAAAGATTTTATGCTTCGGCCTCATAATATTTTTTAAACATAAATATATATATATATATATATATATATATATATATATAGAGAGAGAGAGAGAGAGAGAGAGAGAGAGAGAGAGAGAGAGAGAGATCATTTGTAGATGAATTTCTATTGTGTATGTGTATATTCTGTGAGTAAACTGATTTCTGTTTGTTCTTGAATCCATATGGCAGTTTGGTTTATTGGATTTATAGATTTGAGGTACAATCAGATATGATTTTGAGAAGTGCTGACTCAATACCAAAACAAAAATTTATATAAATATATATACTAGCAGGACCTGTGGAAATTCCATAGCGGACTCTTTCGTATGTAATATATTGATTTTAGCATTCTGTGGATGTTCAGCATAAATGGATATTACGGTAGCTCTTTTGTTAAAACTGCAAAAGTATTTATCTAAGTTAGCAGGGACGCTCGGCATAGCCCGGTTGTAAAATACACTTAAATATGATATTTTAATTCATGCAGATATTGTATATATTATTATAAAGTCAATTTTTTTTTATCAATGTTTATATATTATAAAGTTGTGATTTCAAAAATAAAATATATCCATATGACTTGGGTGCATCAGTTTGAATCAAAACGGTGCATCAACTTGAATTTGAAACCAACTTGAACTGAAACCAAAACTTATGAAGAAAAATATATAAAACTTGAGTTCCTTCAGCTTTAATCGAAACCAAAACTTATGAAGAATTCTTGGTAAAATCATTTATAAAAAACTAGATGAGTTGAGTACCATCAGCTATAATCGAAACTGAAACCGAAACCAAAACTTATGAAGAAGTCTTGGTAAAATTAGTTATTACAAGGAATGGAAGATCATAACAAATGACAGTCACTCGGAAGAAAAAAGATGTAAGCCTGACACACAAAATAACACACATGCAATCGTATTAATATATATATATATACATATATATATTTTGTTTTACATAAACATTAATATGTTGCTACACATCCATGAACATGTTTCAGCCAGCCAGTTACTAAAAACTACAGACCTCTTCAGGTGATATTGCTTATACAAAAAGCTTAATCCGTAATGAAAATTATTAAGGGATTCACTAATAACAAAAACCAAAAAATTATCAGGAGCTCACATTACATGTCATTAAAAATAAAAAGGAAATGGTCTTTAATATATGTGAGGAAGATGGAAAAGAAGGGATGGGGATTAAGGTTTGTGTTGAAATAGAAAAAGAAATAGAGGAAAAAGAAAAAGTAAAGATGGGAAGAGAAAGAAAAAAAATATATATATATATTTAAGTGTTAAGTGTTGAGACATTATGTTGAAAAAAGGTGGCGGTGAAGTAGCAGTGCAGTCTCGATACTGAGTGTGAAGTAATTGCCAGTAACAAAGATGGCGGCGAAGAATGAAATGCGGTTCAGGTTTATGGCGTAGACAACAGCGAACTGATTGGATCCAAGATTCGACAATTTTTATAGTAACTTTGGAAGCTTTTCATTGGTTGGTTATTATAACTTGTGGTTATAAAAACGATCATCGAAATCATTGGTGTCATACCCCCCCCCCCCATTAGGAGTCAAAAACATTTAACACACCCCCTTTTTGATATAATGGAAAAATCCTTTCGGATCCAATTTGGTTTGACTTGAGAAAAGGAAAAAAATAAATAAAAATAAATAAATAAAATAAAAATAAACAAATAAATGAACAAATAAAATAACAATTTTTTATTTATTTATTTTTTTGTTTTGTTTTGTTTTGGGGAAT
Source organism: Euprymna scolopes (assembly GCF_053919585.1). NCBI lineage: Eukaryota > Metazoa > Mollusca > Cephalopoda > Sepiida > Sepiolidae > Euprymna > Euprymna scolopes. The sequence continues at coordinate 114,504,659 of NC_136493.1, read as the reverse complement.
TTGTGTTTATTCTCATTGGCCAAAAAGAATTATTAATATATTGGTATAATGTGTGCAAAAGAAGCCATTTTTTTTGTAAATCATATTGTTTTGTTTTTTTTGTTTTTGTTTTTTTTTGATACATATAAAAATAAACAGTTTTCAAATGATGATTGCACATGATGATTGCAACGTCTTGTCAGACGAGTGCCACTCCCTCAGACATTTAAAATCCATGAGCCCAAATGCCTGAGAGAGTATCTATACAAAGATGATGTTACAGAGTCTTAGCTTTGTACGACAGCTAAGTTTCTCTCTCAGTTCAAAATGTTGAGATCCAGCAACAAGCAAGAGCAAGATAGCCAGCAACAAATTAAACTGCAGACCAGCTTAATGCGGGTAATGGTCTTCCGCTTTATGGTTTTTTAAATCAGAGATTTGCTTCTCCTAGAAAGGTTGCCTTCACCACGGCTTATGGGAGCCCTCTCCACCCAAATACACATATACACACACACACAAATATACACGGTGCTAGTTGGCCGTTGCCCCAGAAGAGTTTATACATACACACACAAACTCACACAAATATGCATTTTTTTTTTTTTAACAAAAACTGGAAACATTCTGTTAGGTATCAGTAGGTTAATTTGGTTAGGATAGAAATGGTCACAGTTTAATACCGTGCCCAGGACAATTTACAATCTATTTTCTTTTTTTTTTTTTGTGTGTGTGTGTGTGTGTGTGTGTGTGTGTGTGTGTGTGTGTGTGTGTGTGTGTGTGTGTGTGTGTGTGTGTGATTTCGACTGTACATGCTTCTCTTTTTGGGTTTCTGAAAAGAGATTTATTCCTAATTAGATTCCAAAAAGTTTGGCTATAAAATGTTTTAATTTTATCCTTTTTATATTATCGGCTATATTATTCTCAGACGTCACATAACTAATAGTAATAGATTTTTTACTTATTTGATCCATTATGAAATGATATCTGATATCAATATGCTTCGACCTTTGATGAATCATAGAATTATTTGCTAATAAGATACTACTCTGGTTGTCACAATGAATTACTATAGGTTTTTTACTTAGATCTGGTTTCAAAATAGATTTTAGAAGGGTGTTCAGAAAAATTGCCTCCTCCACGGAATGGGTGAGGGCCACAAATTCTGCTTCACAAGTAGAAAGGGCAACAATTTGTTGTTTTTTAGTTTTCCAAGAGATCATAGGTCCAGTCTTTGTCTAAAACAATACCCTGTTATACTTTTTCTATCCTCAGAGTTACCCCAATCTGAATCTGAAAATCCTTCTAAATTTAGAGAATATGTAGACTTTTTAAATATTAAAGATTGTTCCTTGGTTCCTTTTAGATAACAAAGGATTTGTTTTGCACAATTAAGGTCCTTAATTGTCGGTCTCGATAAGTTTTGAGATAGCTTTGTTACAGTGTAACATATGTCAGGCCTAGTTGCGGTTATCAAATAGATGAGGCTTCCAATCATTTCTCTGTATAATTGATCGTCTATTAATTTTGTTTCGGTTTCTATATTTTTATTTATATCCATCTCAACAGAAGTTGTACGCAGTAATCTTGCATTCTGAACTTGAGCAGAATTTTTTCAATGTACTGTGATTGGTTCATTGTTATAGTTTCATTTTCACAGGTAAATTTTTTACCGAGAAACCATGACAATTGTCCAAGATGAGCCATTTTCAATTTTTTATTAAATTTATTATTAACATCTTTTAAAGTGTTGTCACAGTTTGATGCGAGTAATATATCGTCAACCCAAGAAACCAAAATCAACAATTTATTAGCTATATTTTTGGTATACATGCACGCGTCTATGGGTCATTGCTTAAATTCTTGTTCTATTAAATAATTATGGAGTGTTAAATTCCAATTGTGAGGACTTTGTCGATTTATTCAGTTTCCACATGAAATTTTTATTTTTCATTTTAAATCCCTCTGGAAAGTAAATATAGATTTCACAATCAATCAGAGCATTTAAATAAGCATTTTTTACATCCATTTGATGTATTTTTAAATTGTATTGAGTGGCAAATTGTAATACAACATTATAACTGTCCGGTGCGCTTTTCAATGAGTAACAGTAATCCACTGTGTAGTCATGTACCTTTTCAATTTTTTAGAAGTCTGGCCTTTTTCGCTCCCTTATCCGGTCAGTAGTTCTACTGCAATTGTCGTCATTATTAATATTTTCATTGTGATTGATTAAGATGCTAGGTAATTGATGTAATGGAATAACCTAACATCCCTTTATAGATGAAATAAACTGTTGCAATATTTTGGACGTAATGGGGTATGATCCCACACAGTCGGACGATTCTATTTATAAACGATGCTTGCTAGGAACTGACGAATCGAATTAATTCACGTTCTGCTACCAACCAATCAGAAACCAGAATTGCTTCATAAATATTAAACCTTTTCTGGAGCAATTTCACATGTTTTTCTTTTTCCATCTCGACACAGTAAGAATATTTTGCTCTGTGGAACTGTCTACTGCAAATAAGTCACCTCTCAGGACTTGTGTGTAACAACGAACCATCGGAAACTGTTCTGTCTACTGCAAACCAGTCACCTCTCAAAACTTGTTTAGAACAACGAACTATTGGAAACTGTTCTGTCTACTGCAAACCAGTCACCTCTCAAGACTTGTTTAAAACAACGAACCATCTGAAACTTTTATGAAACTAAAAATGGCTTACACATCTAGAGGTTATGCGCCCAGCGTGTGTCTTTATTTTGATAGATCCAAGTCAAAATTCGAATTGTGGCAAGTTAAATTTCTAGGATATCTACGAATCTAAAAGCTACACAAAGTACTTCAAACACAACCTGAAAACAGAAACGACCCCGACTTCATTGAAAAGAACGCAACTGTCTTTGCGGAATTAATACAGTGTTTAGATGACCGAAGTCTATCACTGGTAATGAGAGAAGCCCTGGACGATGGCTGCAAAGCATTAAACATATTGAGAGAGCATTATTTATCAAAAGGAAAACCTCTCTAAAACGAATGGAAGCCGAAACTATTACTGATTATATTATAAGAGCCAAAACGACTGCAAATTCTTTACAAATGTCTGATGAAGTTATAAGTGACAGTCTGTTAATTTCCATGTTCATTAAGGGATTACCGAGTGATTTCAAGCCATTTACAACTGTGATAACCCAGAAAGAAAAACCCATGACTTTTAGCCAATTCAAGGTAGCACTCAGAAGTTACGAAGAAACTGAAAAAATGATTACAGAACAAAACGAATCCACAAATATCATGAAATTTAAAAATACACACATAAAAACACCCAAATTAAATTATAACCATGCCAGGAATAAAAACCGCAACTTTGCCAAAAACAATTTTTCTCCGAAGAAAAGTAAAAAAATTATTTGCTATAATTGTGGACAACCTAATCACAAGAGTTTCCAATGTAGATACAGGACTCAAAATGGCGACTACATTAAAAATGTAGAGAGCTCTGTTAGCGAACATACATTTTTTATTTTCGTGTACGTTTAATGCTTCAACAAACAATAATAATTTTCTTGTCGATTGTGGTGCCACGGCACATGTGATTACAAAGGAATCTGATTTTATCAATTTTGACCCCAACTTTAAGCCACAAAATCATTTTGTAGAACTAGCTGATGGGAGTCGAGTAAATGATATCGTTTTGAAAAGAGGCAATGCGAAAATCTTGCTAAAGAACAAAAAGGTGAACTCTGTTTCTGTATTTTAGAAAACGCTCTTCTAATCCCAAAATTTAAACAAAATATATTTTCTGTACAAGCTGCCACAAAACAAGGTGCAAATATAAACTTTAGCCCCAATAAATCAAAACTGGTATACCCGAATGGAACTGTATTCGACATTAAAGAAAATGGAAGACTATATTATTTAAATAGTGTAGTCCCATCGAAAACTGCCTACCATGATATACAGACATGGCATAAAATTCTTGAACATTGCAATATTCCTGATATCAAAAAGTTGCCGACTGTAGTTGATAGAATGAAAATACAAACATCAAAAACCTTCAACTGCAACGTCTGTACGCAAGGGAAAATGACAAACTATCAAAGCAAGATACCAGACAAAAAGGCCAAAAAAATCCTATCAATGGTGCATTGTGACTTGAACGGTCCCGTGGAACCGATGGCCAGAGAACATTATAGATATGTGTTGAATTTCGTAGATGACCATTCAGGTTTGATAATGGTTTACTTTTTAAAGAACAAATCTGATACCCTGCTAGCAACTAAAAAATATCTAGCCGATATGGCTCCCTACGGTGAAGTGTATTCGCTCTGACAACGGTACGGAATTCACCAATAAAGACTTTGAACTTTTACTAATTAACCATCATATCAGGCATGAAACATCAGCTCCTAGATCGCCACACCAAAACGGGACTGCTGAACGTGCGTGGCGGACACTTTTTGAAATGGCAAAATGACTACTCATTGAATCCAAACTCCCCAAAAACCTCTGCACGTACGCACTTATGGTGGTAGCCTATATACACAACAGGTGTTTTAACAAAACACTATCTAAAACTCCATATGAATCTTTCTGTAGTAAAAAAACAAATTTAAGAAGAATGCATATATTTGGTTCAACTTGCTTCACATATATAGATAAAAAGAGTAAATTGAATATTAAAGCCAACATAGGTATATTTCTTGGATACGATAAAAACAGTCCAGCCAATTTAGTATTTTTTCCAGAAAAAAATAAAATAAAAAGAATCCGATGTGTAAAATTTACAGACACGTTTAATTTTACAGACGAAAACCTGTCATATGAAGAAGATGAAATTATATTGCCTCAAATAATAAAAACAAACGAAGACAATAAAAATGATGGAGACAGGAGTGTCCATGATGATGATAAAGTCGAAAGATATCCTAAAAGAAATAGAAGGTGACCCGATTTTTTTGTGGTCGACAATATAAAAGATTATCAAATCGACTATTGCTATTCAATGGAAAATGTGCCAAAAAGTTTTAACGAAGCAATTAATTCAGAACATTGTGATGAATGGAAAATTGCCATGAAAAAAGAAATAGATGCCTTAACCGAAAATGTTACCTATACGGTAGTGCCTCTCCCAAAAGATAAACATGTTATTTCTACAAGATGGGTCTTTACAAAAAAGACTACAGCATCAGGCATAGAACAGTACAAAGCTAGATTTGTTGCTAAAGGGTACTCTCAGATTTACGGTATAGAATATTTTTCTACGTTTTCACCAACCACAAACCTAACGACAATCAGAATTTTACTGCATAATCAAATTTAAGAAATGGCTTCACATAACCACCCCTTTTTTTTTTTTTTCTTTTATTTCTCTTCTCTGTACACATATATCTGTTTTGACATTTGAACACAATTAAAAATGGCGTTTTTTTACATGCTAAAATTCTAAGATCCAAATGATTTCTAATTTTTGTTATGTATAATTGAATATAAAAATATATATTTATTTTTGAGCAGAACGAACACAGCGGACTTCCCCATTATAAAAAATAGGGAGGATGTTGCAATATTTTGGACTTGTAATGGGGGTATGATCCCACACAGTCGGACGATTCTATTTATAAACGCTGCTTGCTAGGAACTGACGAATCGAATTAATTCACGTTCTGCTACGAACCAATCAGAAACCAGAATTACTTCATAAATATTAAACCTTTTCTGGAGCAATTTCACATGTTTTTTTTTTCTGTCTTGACACGGTAAGAATATTTTGCTCTGTGGAACTGTCTACTGCAAACAAGTCACCTCTCAGGACTTGTGTGTAACAACGAACCATCGGAAACTGTTCTGTCTACTGCAAACCAGTCACCTCTCAAGACTTGTTTAGAACAACGAACCATTGGAAACTGTTCTGTCTACTGCAAACCAGTCACCTCTCAAGACTTGTTTAAAACAACAAACCATCTGAAACTTTTATGAAACTAAACATGGCTTACACTTCTAGATAAACTATACCCTCTCACGTGACTGAGAGAGAAGGAAAAAAGACAGGAAGAGAATAAGACAAGATGTCGAGTAACTCTTATGTCACTTGGATTCCCTTGTAAATAAACCCCTTTGTCTTTCACCCATAACCCCATGTTTCTTGCTGTATTCTTATTTAAAATAAGGATATAACAAATGGCGACAGGATTCAAGCTTACAAAAACGGAACTTTAAGCCAAAAATATTGGAAAACGAAGGAAAAAAAATACTGCACGGATAAATTCAACTACTGAAAAAAAAAACAACCTAAGACACACAAAAAGTAAGTCATTTTTTTTTTTAATTCAGTCTGTTACGGTCCTACTGAAAAAAAAAAAAAAAAAAAAAGATATTGACATTTTATGAAGCATTGAAAGGAACAATTTTTGAGAGTGTCCATTTCCAATTTCTTTTGTTTCATAAAAAGGAAAAAATTACGGCAGAAAAAAACATATGTAGGCTGTGTTTCAGTGTCAATTTCGTGTGTGTTGCCTTGCCTTGTCTACAAAAGAATGTTTTTTTTCTGTGATTTAAAAAAAAACTATTCAGTGAATTTATTTAATACTTTGTGCAGGTATCGTTAACCTTTTGTTTTATTACTTTGTTTAAAAAGAATAAATTCTTCAACATGGAACAATTAGCCGAGTTTACCAAAACCATACAATTAGCACTGGCAGGTTAGCAAAGTCAGATGGAATTTTTATAAAACGATCAGTTAAAACAAAATGACGTATTAAAAACAATATTAATGAAACAAGAAGAAAAAAATGATTGTTAGTTCACTCTGGAAGGAATTGGAAATTTGCTGACAGAATTTTTATATGAACCAACTAAAGGCTTAACGTTTCCAACATATTATCGTAGATACAAAAATATTTTCTCCAAGCGATGTCAGGCCTGGTCGGATGAAGAAAAAATTATTTTATTGTTGTAAAAACTGGGTTCCCATGAAAATAACAAGTATATCAATTTTATACTCCCAAGGAAACCTGAAGATATTTCTTTTAAAGTGACTATAGAAATTTTATTGAACAGCTATCGTTATAGGTGTTTAAATATTTTGAAACAAGATGATGACGGCTTTATTGCCTATGCTGGGAGAGTAAATGCCCAATGCGAGTTATTTAAGTTGAAAGACCTAAAAGAGGACATGTTTAAATGCTTGATATTTGTGCAAGGGTTAACATGAACCAAGACATAGAAATAACCTTACAGAAAGTTACTGAGAAATGCCAGAAACTGTTAAATTTAAAACAAGATAATACTAGTATCGAAGAGAAAAATGTTGACAAAATACAAAGGGTAAAGCAAGGTGACCACTATGTAAAAAAATACTGTAAGACGTGTGAAGGAAAGAATCACTTCACAAAAGAGTGCTACTTCAAAAGCAAAATATGCTATAAGTGCGGGCGTAAAGGACACAAGTTAAACAGTATGCAAAAAGGAGAAATACCGCAAGCCTGAAATAAAGACCACTGGTTCTAAAAAAGAGTCCATGAATGGTAAAAAAAAGGAAATATATTAAAGTTAGAATCAATGGCCGGAAAGTAAACTGTCTTTTGGATATTGGAAGTGACATATCCTTAATTGATGAAACACCATGGAAGAAAATTAATTCTCCAAAGCTGCAAAACACAAAGAAAATTGCCAGAGGAATGTCTGGAAATAGATTAAAATTTAAAGGTGAATTTTATACTAATGTGACCCTGAAAAGACGTTAAAAACTAAAATGTATGTGATACCTGGAAAAAATTCTAATCTATTCGGTATAGATTTGATGATACTTTTCAATTTATGGGAGAAACCAATAAACTCATTTTGCAAAAGAGTAAATGTGACAGGATCTGAAAGTCCAAACTGCCAGGAAGATTTGTTGGGGATTTGAAGAAGGATTTCAAATATGTATTTTCTGAAGGTCTGGGTTGCTGCACTAAAACAGAAGTGAAATTTGAACTGAAAGATAAAGCGAAACTGGTGTTTAAACCGAAAAGGAAGGTTCCGTATTCGACATTAGAAAAAATCGAGAAAGAATTAAATAGACTCAAAGAAATCGGAGTAATAAAAAAAGTGGACTACTCTGAATGGGCATCACACACAGTTTATGTGAAAAAGAAAAAGAAAAAAACTCAGGGTATGTGGAGATTTTTCGACGGGACTGAATGATTCCTTAAAAGATCATAACTATCCACTCCCTATCCCCGAGGAAATATTTTCTAAGTTAAATGGAGGAAAAGTTTTCACAAAAATTGACTTGTCTGAAGCATATTTGCAGGTCAAAGTCCACGAAGATTGTTCTAAATACCTGACAATGAATACTCATAAAGGATTATTTTCCCTAAAACGATTGCCGCTTGGGTTGAAAGTAGCACCAAATTTATTCCAACAAATTATGGATGCCATGCTAGCAGGCTTGGATTTTGCAATGGTTTATTTAGACAACATTTTGATAAGAAGCAAAAATGTTGAAGAACATAAAAACCATATTCGGAAGGTAGTCGAGAAAATAGAAGACTACAGATTTAAAGTGGCTTTCGAAAAATGTAATTTTGGTATGGACAAGATTGAATATTTGGAACAAATAATTGATTGGAAAGGTAGAAGACCTAACCTAAATAGGACAGAAGCAATTAGAGACATGCCTAGACCAGATAATGTAGTGAAATTACAGTCATTCTTGGGTCTAGCAAACTGCTATAATTCTTATATCCCAAATATGCACGAACTAAGAGCACCATTTAATGAATTATTGAAGAAGAATAAAAAAAAAAAATGGCTCTGGACAAAACAATGTGAGGAGCATTCCAAAAAATTAAAAGATGTTTGTTATCGGATCTAGCATTAGCACATTACGATCCGAAAAAGGATCTAATTGTAGTGGCAGATGCAAGCGAATACAGTTTAGAAGCGGTGCTTCTACACAGAATGGAAGATGGATCTACTAAACCAATTTCTCATGCTTCAAGGGTTTTATTACCTGCTGAAAGAAAGTACAGTCAGATCGAAAAAGAGGGTTTGGTGATTGTGTATGTTGTGAGAAAGTTTTATAGATTCATTATGGAAGATCTTTCGTCTTGGAAACGGACCATAAACCATTACTACTGATTTTTTATTCGAAAAAAGGGATTCCTACTCATACGTCAAATAGATTACAGAGATGGAGTATTATTTTGCTCAATTACAATTTCAAAATGAAACACCTAGCATCTAGTAAAATTGCACATGCAGATGGTTTGTTGAGATTGATCCCCAGTAAAACTGAATTTGAAGAAACTGTTATAGCAGCACTAAAAGAAGAAAATGAACTAACAGATATATTAATAAATAACTTCCTGTTACACTTGAGGAAATAAAGAAAGCAGCGAAAACAGATAAATATATTAACAAGATAAAAAAACAAGTGGGACAAGACAAAAAGAATAGAAAAAGATTAAAAGTGTTTCCATTTTCTATGTGTGATGAAACTCTGATGTATGCAGACAGAGTGGTAATACCACAAGTATTACAAAAGAAAATCCTAAAAGAATTCCACATGGGACATCCTGGAATCTCCAGAATGAAGGCCCTAATGAGAGGATTCACATACTGGCCTGGAATGTATCAGGACATTGAGAAAATGGTGAAATTATGTAGAGGTTGCCAACTAGCTGCATGATCTCCCCCCATACGGACGCAACCTTGGCCTAAAACAGAGGTACCCTGGACACGCATCCATATCGATTACACAAGATCTCTGAAGGGATATTATTATCTAGTAATCATAGATAGTATGTCAAAATGGCCAGAAATTTTTAAATACAAATACCCTACAGCGGCAAACACAATAAAAGCGCTGGACGAGGTATTTAATCGGTTTGGAGTTCCGAAAACAATTGTTAGTGATAATGGCACTATGTTCACAGGTCAAGAATTCAAGCACTACTGTGAGGCACTGACCATTGAACACATTACAACACCAACTTTTAACCCTCGATCAAACAGACAAGCGGAAAGATTTGTCAATACTTTTAAACGAGCTTTAAAAGAGAATAATAACATCGACACAGAAGAAAAAGCGTTCAAAAATTCTTAGCAATATATAGGATAACACCAAATCCAAATACAAATGCTAAATTATCTCCAGCTGAAATTATGTTTGCCAGGAAGGTACGTTCTGTGTTCGACCGGTTAATCCCAAGAGAAAAAGTAAAAAAAAGTATCAAGGATAATGTAAGGTACAAGACTTACAATGACGCGGATAAAGTTTTCTTCAAAAATTATTGGGCAGGGAAGAGTTTTTAGGAAGAAGGTATAATCTCAAGAAGAATTGGGAGAATGGTTTACATTATAAAAGGGCATCAACATAAATGTCTACAAATGAGTTACCAATGGAAGTGCTATATGATACTTTCCATATACAACCTCCAAACAAGGAAGTACCAGTAACTCAGAAATCCACTCACTCTCCAAAAGTAAAAAATCGGCAAACACAAATGGTGAGAAGTGAAAGGAAAAGGACCGAATTTTTTAGACAAAGTTTAAAAAGGAAAAACTGGTAAAAGCAAAATTCTATGGAAGAATTTAGCTTGGGAAGAATGTGATGTAATGGAATAACCTAACATCCCTTCATAGATAAAATGAACTATACTCTCTCATGTGACTGTTAGAGAAGAAAAAGACAGGGAGAGAATAAGACAAGATGTCGAGTAACTCTTATGTCACCTGTATTCCCTTGTAAATAAACCCCTTCGTCTTTCACCCATAACCCCGTGTTTCTTGCTGTATTCTTATTTAATGTAAGGATATAACAGTAATATTTCCTCACGTTTTTCATCCACTGGATCGCCATTTTTTAAATTTAATGTATTATTAAATTTTACACATCTAACCCTTTTTATGGCATTTTGTGCTGGAAAATAGATTAAATATGCTGGACTGTTTTTATTGTAACATATGAACATACCTTTTTCGCTTTTAATATTTAGTTTACTGGTATTTTCTATAAGTGGAAAAAAATCTGAACCAAACATATGCATTCGGTTCATTTTGGGTTTTACACTGCAAAACACTTCATACAATGTTTTGCCTAATCTTCTATTGAATGATCTATTTCTGATATATGCTGCTGCCATTAAAGCGTACATCCATAAACTATGCACTAACTTTGATTCGATAAGTAAACATCTTGCCATCTCAAAAAGGGTTCGCCATGCTCTTTCACCGGTGCCATTTTGGAAGGAGGAATATGGCACAGATTTTTCATGTTTAATACAGTGGTTAATTAATAGAACTTCAAAGTCTTTACTAGTAAATTCAATCCCATTGTCTGAGCGAATACATTTTACCGAGCTGTACGGGGCAATATCTGCTAAATATTTCTTAGTAGCGAGGATAGTGTCGGATTTGTTTTTTAGAAAATAAACGTTCCTTAGATTATTTCTTCCCATCGGGTTGATCGAATCTGCCAAGTCACAGTGCACAAGTGAGAGAATTTTCGTGGCCTTTTTGTCTGGTGTTTTGCTTATATATTTTGTCATTTTCCCCTGTGCACAAACATCCCAATTTGGGGGATCATCGGAAGGTATTATTTTCATGCCTTTGACTAGATTTGGTCATTTTTTAATATCAGCTGTATTGCAGTGTCCCAGAATTTTATGTCAGGTTTCAAAGTCGTGACAAGCAGTCTTTGAAAGAACCATACTTTTTAAATAATATAGTCGGCCATTTTCTTTAATGTCAAATACAGTTCCATTGGGGTATATCAATTTTTGACTTGTTTTAGCCAAACTTTATATTCACGCCCTGTTTAATAGCAGCCTGCCCGGAAAATATGTCTTGCTTAAATGTAGGTATGAAAAGAGCATTTTTAGGAATACAGTTACAAATTTCGCCTTTATTAATTTTTAGTGATATTTTAGCAGCGCCTCTTTTAAAGACTATATCATTTATTTGACTACCATCGGCAAGTTCAGCAAAATAACTTTGTGAATTAAAGTTTGAATCAGAATTAATAAAATCAGATTCCTTGGTGATAACGTGTGCTGTAGCACCACAGTCTACAAGGAGATTTATACTGTTTGCGGTATTGTCAAAATTACATGTGAATAGAAATGTATATTCTTCATCAAAGTTCTCAACGTTTTTTACGGAGTCCATTTTGGTGCTTTTATATTGACATTGGAAACTTTTGTGGTTGCGTCGTCCACAATTATAGCAGATAATTTTATTCTTTTTCTTGGGAAAATTACTTTTGGGGAAAACATTGCGATGAGGTGTGTAAGTTGGTGGTGTCTGTTTTCAAGAAGCATTTTTGAATTTCATAATATTGCTGGAATTATTATTGTCCACGAGCATCTGATTCGTCTCTTCGTAACTGCGCAATGCCACTTTAAATTCACTGAAATTTATAGGTTTGTCTTTTTGCGTTATAACAGTTGTAAATGGTTTAAAATCGGCTGAAAGTCCCTTGAGGGGCATTCATATCAAGAAGCTATCGCTTATTATTTCACCTAAGGGTTTTAAGGCATTGGCGGTTGTTTCTGCCCTTATCACGGTAATAGTTTCATCTTCGTTACATTTCAGAGACGTTAGTTCTGTATATAGTGATATAATCTTTGGTTTCCCTTTTGATAAATAATGTTCTCTTAATATGTTCAATGCTTTATGTCCGTCATCCAAGGCATCTCTTATAATCAGAAACAGACTTCTATCGTCTAAGCATTGAATCAGTTCTGCAAAAACAGGCGCGTTTTTTTCGAGAAATGTAGGGTTGTTAGAATTCTCTGTTGGAGATTATATCACTTTGTGTAGTTTCTGAATCCTTAGATACCCCAGAAATTTTACTTGCCACAATTCGAATTTAGATTCTGAATCGCCAAAGAAAAAACGATGGCTGGGAACATAACTTGTTAAGTGTTGAGACATTATGTTGAACAAAGATGGCGGTGAAGAAGCAGTGCAGTCTCGATACTCGAGTGTGAAGTAATTGCCAGTAACAAAGATGGCAGTGAAAAATCAAATGCAGTTCGTGACGTAGGCAACGGCGAACTGATTGAATCCAAAATTCAACAATTTTTCTAGTAACTTTGGGAGTTTTTCGTTGGTTGGTTATTATAACTTGAGGTTATAAAAACGATCGTCAAAATCATTGGTGTCATACCCCCCATTAGGAGTCAAAAACATTTAACAATAAGTGACCTACTCTATCTGTATTGTGTGGAACAATCTCTACCATACTCCTCACTCAGATTTTGGTCTCCTGACAAAAAACTTGATATATAGGGGATTTGGACCTGATATATAGGGGATTTGGACCTGATATATAGGGGATTTGGACCTGCGAAACAAATTCAATTTGGTCTTCAGCCAGTAAAAATAACTGCTAACAAGTCAAAATTCTGGGCTTAAATGAACACAGATCTCACAATATTATTGGTTCAAAAAAAATTAAAATAAGTGAAATGTATTTCCTTTTCATAAATGTCAAGCATGAACACAGACCTCCACAATATTATTAGTATGAATAAATTAAATTCTATAAACATCAATTGCAAATGAAGGCCTCACAATATTATTAGTATGAATAAATTAAATTTCATAAATGTCAATTGCAAATGCAGGCCTCACAATATTATTAGTATGAATAAATTAAATTTTTGAAATATCAATTGTAAATGCAAGCCTCACAATATTATTGGTATGAACAAATTAAAATATTAATATAGAGAATAAATAAAAATATTTTAATATAAATAAATTAAAAGTAAAACGTATTTCCATTTTATAAATGTGAAGTGTGAAGGCAGACCCCACACTATGTTATGTAATTATTTATCTAAATAAATTATGATGCACTATATATATGGAGAGATTTTTTTTTTTTTTTCCATTGATTTAAAAAATCCCTAGTAACAAAAAAAGATTTTTTAATGCTCCTAGACCTTTTGGCTAAGAACGTGGGGCCGCCATGGGACAGAAAGAGACAGATTGTATTTCTCATAATCTTGGCTGTAGCACAGATGGTGGTATGGAGCAAGGGATTGGATCTTTTGTTGATCATGATCTTATTGTGTTCTTCAAGCACCAGCTGAAGGTCAAGATCAGATGTGATAGGAAAAGATTACATTCTTCGGAGTTCAAAAAACATTTTGATAAGAGCGGTGAGCTCGTGCGTGAAAAGAGCAGTCAAGTATGAGTATGTGTTACCCGTCTAAGCATGGTGCACGCAGTTCAAACTACTGTTAACCCCAGCTCTTTGGATAAGTTTTTAGCTTCTAGCGTCCAAGCTAGTAGAGTGAATGAGCTTCCCCCCTCACTCATTTTGGAATGACTCTATCCACTCCACAACTCCCTCTCTTTCTTCTCTCCCACACTTAGATCCCACTCCTACTTAGAGATTGATCTGCTTGTTTTCAGCAAACCAAAAAACAGTAGATAGTTTATTATGTAGAAAAGGTTGGAAGGGCCTCACTAATCAATTTTCGCTGTTTTCTGTTTATTCCCCATTCTCTCGCCAATGAAATGTAATTACTGTGAATATTTCAATAAAACTTTTCAAATTTTGGGTTTATCTTAAGTAGGAACGCCCCTGGAGTGAATATGGTATTGTGGTGACCGAGATATTTCTAGTTAAGAGTAAGATAGGCAATTTTAAGTATTTGACACCAAGGATGACCAACAACACCCTTTATCCCGACACTTTTGAATGGCCGTGTGCCTAATTTGTTCAATATGTATTATTTTTATATTTTGTTCAAATAAATATTTTAAAGTGTAGTATCTGTTCTCGACAACAGCAACACCGTTTCAGCTGAAAGTTTTCATGCAATTATCCTCCTTGAAAAAATTTAAAATACAGACAAACGTACAAAGTGCTACTTATTTCATAAGTAGATTCACTTGGATAAAAACTTTTTATTTTCAATAAAAATCATACTTCAGTCATATTCCTATATAGGAATGTTGCATAATGAATGAAGGGGGAAAAAATGACTTCAAATGAATATCGATTAATTAGTTAGAAAACTGCTTGAGAATTAAATTTATTGCTAATTAGGGCGTGGCATATCAGGTGAATTAAAAGAGTTGCCCGAATGCCCCAATTTGGGCGTGGCATAGGAATTTTTGGTTTGCAAAATGTCGGTTTTTAATCAAAGAGCTTCAAAAAACAAAAAAAAAATCAATGTTTTCACCTGTGAAAATAAATAGCTGAATCACAAATGAAAAAGTAAAGAATTTTCACATGGGAATATTTTGTTGTCAGCTAAAATGTTACACAGAAAAATTCAACCTTTTTCTCTCCAAATGTTGACTTTATCAGCAAGTAAAGAAATACCAAAATTTCCACCTTTTTGAGAAATTTCTAAATAGTTTTTTTGCTTTCACTTATCAAGACCTTAAGGCTACTCGAGTATAAGGGTTAATGAATATAAGGTGGTCAGTGAGACAACAGCATAGTGATTAGTAGGACCTGATTATATTAGACTTACAGATGAACATGTTGTAGTCAGCTGGAAAGCAGGCCCATGGTAAAGAGCTCCACAGATGGGTAGTTCTAGAAAACAAACATCTGACAAATTTGTACAGTTCTTTTTGTTTAAGTTTGGTCTCATTTTGTCAAGGACGTTAGGATTTTAGTTGAGTTTGTTTACTAGTTTGTCACTGTTAGCTTGCTGGCTCCAACATTGTGTGCTGTGATTTCCTTCTCCTTTGTCTTCACACATGGTGACTGTCGAAGACAAGCACTGGTTCACAAGTATGAAAAATAAAACAACCAAAACACAAAAACCATAAACTCCGACAGATTTTAGTTGGGCTCTGGGCGTGTGTGTGACACAATCGACCCTCTAAACACTAACATCCACACCTTAGTTTCTGTTGAGGCTATGTCATCAGTAGGTTGATCAATTCATTTCCTCATTGCAAACTCATAAATCTTTCCAAATCTAGTCTAAGATGTAACCAACCATCAATTGTTGCTAACTGAACATTGACATCAATTGTTGCAAACTCCAGCATGTCCATAAACTGTAAACTGTTGCAAACATCTAAACTGCCCATAACATAACTCTAAATATATTGATCTCAATGTCCCATCTTTGGTCTCAGTCACAGCTACACCTTTCTGATAGCCTTTGAGTGCCTTGGTAAACAACTTCCTCCCAATTATCTTTCTACTAACCTCACTTCTTACACTTTAGTTTTTCTACTAACCTCACTTCCTATAATTTTGGCTTTCTACTAACATCACTTCCTATAATTTTGTTTTTCTACTAACCTCACTTCCTATAATTTTGTTGTTCTACTAACATGACTTCCTTTAATTTTGTTTTTCTACTGACCTCACTTCCTATAATTTTGTCTTTCTACTAACCTCACTTCCTATAATTTTGTCTTTCTACTAACATCACTTCCTTTAATTTTGTTTTTCTACTAACGTCACTTCCTATAATTTAGTTTTTCTACTAACCTCACTTCCTATAATTTTGTTCTGCTGATCAACTATCCCTTTTTATTTTTAATTTACTTTTTGGTGGAGGAGGGATGTCCATAGCATCATGAATCCTAATACTTACAATGCTTGGATGATCAATGGAAGATCTGCCTCCACTGGAGTTTGAACAAGTTTTAGGATATCTACATATACACTGATCTCATGTTAAGCTCATAATGAGTTATCACTCAATGGCCTATTGTTCAGCTTGAGCTTTATAGATAAACCCAAGTGTCCACATTGTGGCAGTGCTAAAAAGCAAAGAAAATGACTAAGCATGATTTCTTCCACTCGAGTAAAATTTGGTTTAAGTTGACTATTTTTTCCAACTACAACATTTGAAAGTAGAGTAGGGTTTGTTAATTTATTATGCTTTTTTTTTGTGAATTTAGTTTTATATATTATCATTATTTTATGTATCTACATAATTTTTTTATGTATCTATTTTCAGTATTTATTTCAACAGATATGTAAGTAGAACTAGGTTGTAAGTTTTAAATGCGTGCCGATTGGCTATGATAAATGGCTGTGCGTAAAAAACAAAGAATCTGATTGGCTGACTAGCAAACCCAAAACCACAGGAATATCTAAGTACGAAACAACATTACATGTAATAGCCTCACTAATATTCATGAAGATGAAACATGTAAAACCTACTATAAAATTCATTTGTATTTATTTATCATTTATTTTATTTCCAGTATGGGTGAAACTTAAAAATACAATTGTTAATTACTTGTACCCAGTCATGGTTAATGGGGTTCTATTTGAAATTCTGTATAGGTTCCCAAGTTCGCCAAGGTACACCTGAAGAAGGTCGGAGTTTAGATGGGTAGAACGAGTGTGAGAATAACACTCAAGATGAGAATAGTAGTTCGAAGAATCCAAATAATATTAATTGTAATCCTTATCTAAAAAATTAATGTTTTTTTCATTTTGTTTTAATGATTTTATTTCATATGGAATATACATACAATGGATGTTCCAAAAGTAACGCCTCCTATTTTTTATTCCGTCCGAATGAATCAGAGGGGATTGCAAATTGTATTGTTATGATGACTTAACTTATGCATTCATGACCTGAAAGTTTCATCTCTCTGTTGCAGATATTGATGATGTGAGACTCTAAGAAAGCAGTACCTGTCATGGATGTGCATCAGAAGCACAGGTGTGTCACTGAATTCCTCCATGCAGAAAAAATTGAACCGATCAACATTCACTGGCGCCTGTTAAATGTTTATGAAGCCAATGTAGCTGATGTCAGCAGAATTAGGAGATGGGTCCATCGATTTCAGAATGGTAACAAAGATGTGAGTGACAAAGTGTGCCTAGGATGATCATATACAGCCACTACCCCATCGCAGGCAAAAGTGCATTGAAAATGGTGGTGATTATGTAGAAATATAAATTCTGGAATACATTGTTTTAATGGTACTATTCGCGTCTTTGTAGCTTTTCAACTTTTTTTTTAAGTTAAAATATAGGATGCAATACTTTTGGGACGACCCTAGTACTAATGCTCATCTACACTTTCATTAACCTTTCCTACCTTGACAGCATTAAAAGCAAGCTTCGAAACGTAGTAGGTGATATCCTTTCCTCATCCTTGCATCCTCTTTCTCACAGAAGAGACGTTGCAAGTCAACATCTGCTCTATCATTAATTTCATGGTAAGTGTTCAACTGAGCTTCAGTCTATGGTTCTCTCCTCCCCATGCAAAACATTCCCAAGAAACACTCGTCTAGCTGCAAACACTATCAACAATTTTCTCCCACTCTCTAGCGATGCCTAAGTCTAAACGCAAATTCCATAAACAAAGTTTCTTTCCTAGAAGTGCCCACCTGTGGAACTCTATACTGCGGGTCTGTTTTCCAACTGACTACAACATGGCCATTTTCAAGTCCAATGTACACAGGTTTTTGTATAGTCGTCTCTTAAATAATCACATTCCACTCAATTTCCACCACTAACTATAATTTGTCTTCCTGACCACCTTACCTTATCCTTGAGTGGCCTCCAGGCCTTGATAAGTGATGAGTCACTTGTAAACATACACACGCATACACACATGCATAATATTACAATATCATTATTGACATGTAATTACACATGCACAATTTCCAATAAGATTTTTTCTCAGTGAGTCACGATAACAACCTCTCTCTCTCTCTTTCTCTTTCCTCACTTAGCGATAATAAAAATAACTTGTGAGACGTCATTTCTTATCAGCGTTTTATTCCTTCGAATTGTCATTTCAGTTTTTGCAGTCGGAATTACTTGCAAATCAGCAAAGAGCATTAGCTCGGAAAGAGAAACAAGTTGGGCTTCAAAGAAAAGTAAGCATCAATCTGGAAGGGGAAGCTCGATAAATATTTACTCAAATACAAGGATGAGAATTCTTGCATTAGTAAATGTGCAACAATCAAGGTAGCAAATTCAGTTCACAGGAGAAAGCCAAAGAAAACATGGGAAGTAATAAAAATGTGCTCAAGAGAAAGGAGGGATAAATAAGGACCCGGCCAATTTCTTAAAACCGTCTATCAATAATTTCCCCTCCTCTTTATCTGTGCCTAAACCTAATCGTAGATTCCATGAACAAAGTTTATTTGTTAGAACTGCACACCTGTGGAACTCTCTTCCTTTTGCCTGCTTTTCAGTTAACTATAATATGGTTGTCTTCAAGTCTAATGTAAACAAATTCTTGATAAGCCGTTCCCCTTAAGTAATCTAATTTACCAAATTTCCACTACTAATAATTATTACGACATTGTCCCATTGACCACTGTACATTATTAACCCTTATCCTTGAGTGGCCTTCCAGCTTCCTCCTGCAGCCTTCCTCACATCTCATTCCTCCAGCCTGCAACCTCGCTTGCACCTCGCTCTTCCGATCTGCAACCTTGCCTGCACCTTGCTCCTCCGGCCTGCAATCTCACTCCTCCGATGATGAAAGCCTGGTGTAAAAGCTGTACCAGTACCGTGTATATTATTATGAAATACTGACAGCGGTTTTTAATTGGAAAAAATTAGTAATATTGTGCTTTTACGCAGTAGACTTAATTATTGGAACAACACAGAAAAAAGCTTTTAAATCTATATATTTTTTATATCATAAATGACTGGCGTTTGTAATGTGGGAAAATGTGTCCTTCCAACTCGTTGCTAAGGTTCACATAAGATGATATATTAAGATTCACACAAAAAAGCAAATGGCGCCTCCATGTGTTTTCTATATATCGCTATCAGGGGAGATAACTCCACAGGCAGTTCCTGTTATCAGGAGCAGCTAACTCTTTTACCTATACATGCCCCTTCCCCCTGTGACCACAGAATAAATTGTTTCGGTCATCTTTGTGTGTGCACAAGAAAATTTGTGTAATTTTCCGAGCATTTGTGGCAATAAGTTTCTTGGTGCTCTTCTTTAGTGAAATGAAGGTTGTCTTAATCATGGGGGACTGATCGAGTGTGTATATTTCCCTGTGATATCATCAACTTCCTTTTCTTCTCCATCATGAGCAATCCGACATTGATGTGCCATTCGATCTCCATTGCTTCCTTCAGGGGGTTATTCATGTGGGGGCTCAGGATTTGCTTCTATCTACTCGCAGCTGGTATTGTTTGTTCCCATGTGTCTCTACGATTCTCCCCATCTTTGTCCATCGACGCGGGTAATCCCCAACGTGGTTCTGGATCTGGACAAAGTATCCAACTCAGAGTTCCTAGTGTGGACAACAATGCTGGTTACAGAACTGTTTGTTGCATATAAGTCTCTTGGCCATTGCCAACTCCCTCAGTTTGCCTATTTATTTCCATTGTTTCTGTGTTTAGTATCCTGTAGGACAGGAAGGTAGTCTTTAATGACTCAACTGTATAGGATTACAGTTGGGGACATATCAAAGTCTCGGACGGGGGCGTTGTGATGAGTTAGTAATGCCCAAGCAGCCCGTTCATGAAACAGGCGTCTATAGCTGTCCATGTTATCGTATTTTTTTGCAGTCTTAACAACTAACTCTGCATGACAGTTGCTTTAAATGTAATAGATCGATCAGGTAAGTGTCCATATACCTCAGTTCCTCAAAAAGGAGTCATACTCCTCGAACTCAAACAGTAGTCCTCTGTCCAAACAGATTTCTTGAGGCACACTGTAAGTAAGGACCAAGATATCACATACAGTTTTGGCCCTCCCAGTCATTAGAGCCACTTCCACCCATCTGATATATCGATCAGTGCACACTATAAAATTCCTACCCTTTATATTGACAAAGTCAACTACCATTTGTGGAGTGGAAATTCTGGGTCTGCTGGTGACATCAAAGGCTCCTTGGGCTAAGATGGTGCAATCGTGTTGCAAGTGCTGCATTGGGATCTGGTGTGGCTGATGTTAGCATCTAAACCAGAGCAATCATTGTCTTGTATTTGCTAGCATATCATTTATGCCTAGATGTGCGGAGTGAAGGGATTCCTATATCTCTGTGTGATACTGTCAACATATCAGAATTTTGTTGCCTTTCATAATAACTCCTTCTAGGCAATAAAATTCTTATACACAAGCCAGAAAACTGTTTCAGTCACAATCCTTTCCCATGTAATATCCTTCAATTTAGGATCACTTTCATACATTGAAGTAAAACAGTTTTGACTGCAGTGTAAATTATTTGATCATTTTTTGGTCATGGTTTTTGGTGGGGTACTTGCTGAGTATCAGGATTAAATTATGCTTCTCCTTCCACCGTCATCAGAGTTACCTTCTCCTAGATGCATGTCTTAACAAAGACTAAGGGTGCATCTCTACCAGTGAATTAATGCGCCTCCAGATATCAACCTGAAAATTTCTTATGACTCGACACAGTACATACAGCCTTCCCAAATGATCACCCATCTAGTACTGGCCAGGCTCATTGTTGCTTAACTTCGGTGATCTGGCAGGAACCAGTGTGTCAAATGTGATTGTGCCGTATATTCTTCATATGCCTTCAAATGTATTTTTAAATACATTAAAAACTATTAAACATGGGTTGAATTAATATAGTGAGAAAGAGCAAGTACATATATAGCTAAATGAGAGATGGGATCATCTTCCTTGTAAATTTTTTTCTTCAGAGGAAGTTTACATAGCCAGCTCAGAGCTAATAACCACATGATGTATTAGCGATATGGTAACTGGACAACAGAACCTTATTTGTGAAAGAAGTTGTTTGAAGGCTATGATAATGCAATTTGTAGGCGAACACTATGAACACAAGTCAATGAAGTAAAAAAAATAAACATAAATAACATTATTGGAGAAATTTTCCATTTAAGGAAATTCACAACACATACCATCTTGTACGACACATTATGTTAGTTAATAAATTTATCATAATAAAAAATTATTGAAATCTCTTCAATATCGTGATTATTCGTTTATTACATTAACTCGTGTCCATAGTGTTTCCCTATAAAACTATGCACAATGCTACAAGCAAACTACAACATCCTCGTCAGAGGTTTATCTATTCATTCTAAATAATTTATGTGTCGATAGAGTCAATAAATTCATCTACCTTAGTATACGAAGACGTATACCTGCCACATAGAATCTTCAGGCAGCCATCAACAATTTTATAAAATGCAGAAATCTCATCACATGTGAGAGTGGCAACATACAGCAAACATGTCGAACGGTTACTTTTGAGTGGTTGCAAACATGTTCAACAACACAACATCAAAATGATATGATTGAAATGGATTGGATGAAGCAAAGTTCCAGTCTACTTCACCTTCATGAGAAGGTATGCCACACAACGTCTCAACTGATAGGGCTAAGTTATTCACTGTTAAAACATCCCCAAATGTGTTCCACATTGATATCAGTGGTCCAAACCTATGTGGTCGGCCTCTTAAGACATGGAGAGGATCAGTTGGTGGATGATACACTCGAAATGGCAACAGACAGGAAACGTATTATATATTTGCTGTTTTCAAGTCGGTTTCTATTTAACCCATAGTTGGGATTCTAACAGGTACTACCACTCTGGGTCAGAGTGGACCTGGGAGCAATGATAATTAAAGGGTGGCTCCACAATCCCCAAAGCCCACAAGCTGGGGCCTCACCACCGGATATAGTTTAAGGTCATATCCAGTCCATTGAGGGACTTTTACCCTCTGTAGGGGGGCAGTTGGAGTATTCTAATGCCCCACCGACAGGGCCGCAACAGACAGGAAAAGTAGGGAGTCACTAACCCAAGCATAAGACGACAAAAAAGAAAATGATAAAATAAGAATTCACCAAAATTATTTCCATTTTAAATATGGAAAATTTCAATACATACTTTTGTAACAATTTCATTCAATTAAAAACATATTATTAGGGTTTGGTATAACCAACAATCACGAGGTTCTTTGCTCAGCAACCGAGAAGGCTAACATGCTTGCCAGTCGGTTTGCCTCAAACTCCACACTGGACCCTCTAAACCACTCCCTACCTAAATTTCCTATGCGGACAGACGCCACGCTAGACGATCTGATAATCACCCCTGCTCAGGTGCATGCTATCATAAAAAACCTTGACACTTCAAAAGCATGTGGACCCGACCTCATTCCAGCTGTGCTATTAAAAAAGTGCTCAGCCGAAGTAGCTCCAGTTCTCTCCAAACTCTACAACAAATGCCTTAATGAATCTTGCTTTCCGGGCTGTTGGAAAACTGCTTCTGTGGTACCAGTATTCAAGAATTCTGGCGAAAGAACTGACCCATTAAATTATCGCCCTATTAGCCTCCTCCCGCTTTTTGCCAAAATATTTGAGACCTTAATTAACCATGCTCTAGTCCAGCACCTTACAGATGCTAAACTTCTGACCGACCAACAATATGGATTTAGACAAGCCCGTTCCACGGCAGACATCCTCACTGTAATCTCTGAACGCATATACCATTCACTGGACAAAGCGGGAGAGGGCAGAGCGGTAGCTCTAGATATATCGAAGGCTTTTGACAGGGTATGGCATGAGGGTCTCCTCAGGAAGATTAGATCTTACGGTATCACTGGTAGAATACTTAACATAATTAAATCCTTCTTAGAGAAGAGAAAAATCCAGGTTGTCCTCGACGGTCGTACATCTAAACAATATGATATAAATGCGGGAGTGCCCCAGGGATCTATCCTTGGACCTCTGCTGTTCCTGATATTCATAAATGACCTCCCCGACAAAATTGCCTCTGAGATGGGTATATATGCTGATGACACCACACTCTATAGCAGGCACGACAGGAAAACAAATGAACATATATCTAAAGTAATGGCAGAAACACTAGAGGAAGACCTCCAATCAGTAGTGGAATGGGGACAAAAATGGATGGTCACGTTCAATGCCGCCAAGACAAAACTGGTTTCATTCAATAAGAAACCTTCTCTACCACCTATAGCAATGGCCAACGACTCTTTATCTGAGAGTATGTCTCTCAAGCTCCTTGGCCTAACGTTCACAGGAAACATGAGTTGGAACAATTACATCGAGGGCATTGCCAGGGCCGCTGCGAGGAAGGTGGGCTCTCTCTACCGTGCTAGAAAACTTCTAACACCCGAAATTATCCTGTACCTCTATAAGGCCACTATTCGCCCATGTATGAAGTATTGCTGTCATATTTGGGCTGGTGCATCGGCTACTAGTCTCTCGCTCCTTTACAGGGTTCAAAAGAGAGTCGCAAATCTGATAGCCCCTAAACTGGCATCTAAGCTTCAGCCTCTGTCCCATCGTCGAAACGTTGCATCCCTCTGCCTGTTCTACAAGTATTATAATGGCAAATGCTCTGAAGAACTGCAAGCACTTGTGCCCCCACGACGTGAACACCCTCGACAGACCCGACAAGCTGCAAAATCCCACCCCCACACTGTAGAGATCCCTAGATGTAAAAGATCTTTCTACTCCAGTAGTTTCTTCCCCAGAACTGCTAGACTTTGGAATTCCATTCCAGGTCACTGCTTCCCCAACTGTACTGACATGCAGAAGTTCAAGTGCAACGTGAACCAACATCTCGCTGCCCTAATCCCTACATAGTACCCCAGTAGATGTTTCCCCTGATAGTAGCCCCCTACACCAAAGTGGCAATGTGCCTTGTTTGGGGTGAAAATGTAATAAAAAAAAATTTTTTTTTTTTTTTTTTTTATGTATAAATGTAATAACTCAAATTAACTTTAAAAAAAAAACAACAAAATAAAACAATCTTACAAAAAATTAAAACGTGATTTTCCCGAACAGTCAACAAAATAATAAAGGTATGAAAAAATTAAATACACAAAAAAATTAAATACACAAGAAATAAATGTTACCAAAGGCAGGCTAAATTACTCTTCTGATTAACTGGTTAAGTTTTTTTTGTATTTTAAAGTGTCTTTACTTAAAAATAAACGCAGTGTAAGCCTGACGAAACTCACAGGTCCATCTTTCATTTTCTCGGTTTCTATTGAATTATGCTTGTAAATAAGAAATGATGTATACTTTCATATATGTATTTATAGTTTTATTTTGTGTCTGAAGATTAGCCATTTTGGAATATCTTTTAATGAAATAATGTTGAAGCTTGTGCGAATGGTTATAAAAAGATTGTAACACTAAAGAAATACCTTGTATAATAAAAAACGTGTTGTGACATATGGTTGTCTTGATTATTGTGGAATATATGATATAGAGAGAGAGAGCAAATGTACCCAGTATAATTGAAAATGTTTAATATTTCTCAATTTTTCAAATGTGGATTGATAATATTTATTATTCAGATTGTCCAAACTACTTTCTCATCTTAAGTATTATTCTCACAACATTTTGATTGATGTAACATGGCTTTACGTTGCGAGTGAAACAGTCGTATCTGTGGATGATTTTTCCCAAGTGGTGACTAGAAATAATAAAACACTTATCTTTTGGCAATTGTGTCTTTTTTTTCACCAACAATTTTCCAAAGGTCATTATTGAGTGAAAATTGTCTTTTCAACTTTTATTTTAATTTGAATAAAACGAGCAAAGTCAAATTATTTAAACAATAAAAGCTTTGTTTGAATAAACATTTGAAGAAATTCAAATGTTTACGCATTCAAGTCCAAAAATAAGAAAATACAGTGTATATTAAGAATTACATTTAATTAAAAAGAAGAAAAAAATCCTTATGATGTATGTACTCATCATGGAACAAAGATGTCATATTCCAAAAATCACATGGGTTTGGCTAGTAAATATTTAGTTATCAAAGGTAAATTAAAGATAAATTTGTCTTTAATTTAACCCACAACCTTGTTTAGGTGTATTTTGACAATGGCTCTTGTTGTTGAATGGTGGAATGTTTTTTGTATTATTTGGATTCTTCGGACAACTGTTCTCATCTTGAGTGTCATTTTCACGTTTCGGTCAATGTAGCCACCGACCTTCTTCAGGTGTATCTTGTCGAAGTCAAAAACATTTCTGTTGAACTCCAGAATTTGTACAGAATTTCTAACGGAACTCTATGTTTACTCCTCATTCTATCAGCAATGACTGGATAGAGGTCCTAAGTAATTCGCAATTCTATTTTTTGGTCGACCACCTTTAGGAAAATATCACATTAACAATTGATTGGTCGACCACCTTTAGGAGAATATCACATTAACAATTGATTGGTCGACCACCTTTAGGAGAATATCACATTAACAATTGATTGGTCGACCACCTTTAGGAGAATATCACATTAACAATTGATTGGTCGACCACCTTTAGGAGAATATCACATTAACAATTGATTGGTCGACCACCTTTAGGAGAATATCACATTAACAATTGATTGGTCGACCACCTTTAGGAGAATATCACATTAACAATTGATTGGTCGACCACCTTTAGGAGAATATCACATTAACCATTGATTGGTCGACCACCTTTAGGAGAATATCACATTAACAATTGATTGGTCGACCACCTTTAGGAGAATATCACATTAACAATTGATTGGTCGACCACCTTTAGGAGAATATCACATTAACAATTGATTAGTCGACCACCTTTAGGAGAATATCACATTAACAATTGATTGGTCGACCACCTTTAGGAGAATATCACATTAACAATTGATTGGTCGACCACCTTTAGGAGAATATCACATTAACAATTGATTGGTCGACCACCTTTAGGAGAATATCACATTAACAATTGATTGGTCGACCACCTTTAGGAGAATATCACATTAACAATTGATTAGTCGACCACCTTTAGGAGAATATCACATTAACAATTGATTGGTCGACCACCTTTAGGAGAATATCACATTAACCATTGATTGGTCGACCACCTTTAGGAGAATATCACATTAACAATTGATTGGTGGACCACCTTTAGGAGAATATCACATTAACCATTGATTGGTCGACCACCTTTAGGAGAATATCACATTAACAATTGATTGGTCGACCACCTTTAGGAGAATATCACATTAACAATTGATTGGTCGACCACCTTTAGGAGAATATCACATTAACAATTGATTAGTCGACCACCTTTAGGAGAATATCACATTAACAATTGATTGGTCGACCACCTTTAGGAGAATATCACATTAACAATTGATTGGTCGACCACCTTTAGGAGAATATCACATTAACAATTGATTGGTCGACCACCTTTAGGAGAATATCACATTAACAATTGATTGGTCGACCACCTTTAGGAGAATATCACATTAACAATTGATTGGTCGACCACCTTTAGGAGAATATCACATTAACAATTGATTGGTCGACCACCTTTAGGAGAATATCACATTAACAATTGATTGGTCGACCACCTTTAGGAGAATATCACATTAACAATTGATTGGTCGACCACCTTTAGGAGAATATCACATTAACAATTGATTGGTCGACCACCTTTAGGAGAATATCACATTAACAATTGATTGGTCGACCACCTTTAGGAGAATATCACATTAACAATTGATTGGTCGACCACCTTTAGGAGAATATCACATTAACAATTGATTGGTCGACCACCTTTAGGAGAATATCACATTAACAATTGATTGGTCGACCACCTTTAGGAGAATATCACATTAACAATTGATTGGTCAACCACCTTTAGGAGAATATCACATTAACAATTGATTTTTCCAAGAACTCTAACCACTTCACCATGGATCCTTGCAGTAGTTGGAAGAATCCAAATAATATGAATAACCAATCCTCATCTCAAAAATTCAGAAATGTAAGAATGTTTTTTGTTTGTTCATTTTTTTTTTTTATTTCAAGCAAACAATAGTCGTTAGAATTTAAAATGTGTGATTTGTTTATGTAACAGAATGTCATTTCAATTTTCGTATTAATTCAGATCTGTTCCAATTTAATATAATGTTTCTGAATTTTTGAGACAAGGATTAATAATATGTATTATTTGAATTGATTATTTACTTGCCTCCCCCACAAGGGCAGAATTAGATGCAAAGTTAATTTTTAATGTGGGGAAAATTCACCTCACTAAAAAGAGTCACTCTGGATTAATATGGAAGTAAAAATTTCCTCAACCAAAAGGATTTTATCTTTACTGATCAAGGGCCAAACAGTTGAAGTATTGTATCAGAACAGATATTACACTTTGATCTTTGTATGAATTGTGCCCCCTACATTTATTTTTGTCTTTTTTTAAATTTTTTCAGCAGATTATTATCGAATGAGGTACTTGTGCATTTAACGAACCAGACGTAACTCAGCATTTGCTCGGCTTTGTCCGGCGCATGACGTCAACAACCGGATAAAACCGAGCGTTGGCGATAAAATAAAAACAACGCTACAAAATAACTGTACAATGAAATTTTAAAATGTAGAAACATAAAAAAAATTAAGTAAAAAGCAAAAACCATTTTTTTTTTATTATTGTTTGTAATTGTTTTTATATTTTCAAAATAAATATAAAACAAGTATTTTTTTTTTTAAATAATATGAAACTTTTTTTTTTTTGTCTGACCTTTTTTTTCAATTTTTAACGTAAAAAAAAAAACATTGTCTGTCTTAAACACGTAAAAGTTAATTTTTTCAACTCTTTATGTCAAATAAATGGAAAAGCCTAAAAAAAGGGGCAATAAAAAGCATTGGAGGGGGGGGGGACAAGGGTTATTTGCACATTTTTTGGGTTTTTTTTCGCCAGAAACAAGGATTTCTTTATTTATTAGTAGAAGGAGGGTTTCGGCGTTCCTATTTGGTACAGTGACCAAGAAACCCTCCTTTTCGTCGGGCTCGTATCCACCGAAGACCCAGACAGACCGGTGTCACAAGTCTGCCGGCGGTTAAAAACGGACTCGTTGATTTCTACCGTATGGCCTGGGCCTCCAATCTGCCGGGGATTCCTCAGAAAATAATCCCTGCATATATCACGCAGAAGAAGGTCCCAATCCTAATGGAGGTCCATCCATCGACGACATGTTACACTTCTACACCTCCAACCGTAACCGTCGGAAAGGCTTGTTCTCTTTGCAAGTACACAATCCTGGCCAAAATGTAAACACCTTTTCTCTTCTGCCAACAATTTCCGTTGCTGGCAAAAGTTTAGTGCAGCCTCTGGGGTCCGCGAGGTTTGTAATATTCATTATTTCGTCAGTTATCTTTTTAAAACAAAAATTCTTTTAAAACTCTCTTCAAATAAGTGTTTCTTGAGTTGTGACACTCTTCCAATTGATAGCGAAATTCTCGTCTGCTTAATCGGCAACGCTCGGTTATATCCGGCTGTTGACGTCATGCGTCGGACAAAGCCGAGCAAATGCTGAGTTAAGTCTGGTTCGTTAAATGCACAAGTACCTCGAATGAACACTAATCTATCACATTATCAAAAACTTTTTTAAGTCAATATTTAAATATTTGTAGGGGTGCTCAGTTTCTAATGCAACTTTCTAGTAAATCGATCACCCAGTTTAGAATCACTCGAGGTTTTTTAAGCCAAATTTCACAAATTTAGCTTCTTTTTTAAAATTATTTCCGATTATTTTATATACATATTTATGGTTATCTTCAAGTTTTGTGAACCAACATTTACAAAGGTTTCGCCCAAATAAATTTTTCAAGATGCAATTTTTAAGTTTCATCACCTGGCAAGCTATTATTTTTTTTTTAATAATGAGTCACTGCTTATCAACGTCAAAAGCCATTCCGAAATAATTAGATGAATCGATCGGCAATTGAATGATAAACAATATTTCTATTTACTTGCCTCCCCGCAAGGGCAGAGTTAGACACAAGTTCAGATTTTAATGTGGGGAAAATCCAGCTCCGCAAAAAGGAACACTCTTGATAGGAACAAAAACAAAAACTGTCTCAGTCATGACGGATTTCTCCTCCACTGACTGAGAACATACTACAGATACTACACTATGATCTTAGCCCGAAAAATGATAAACAATGTTATGAAACGAATTGAAAATAATTAAATAAACAATATTTGATTACATATATGGCCGGTTTATGACAAGTATTCATTGACGTTGGATTTGAAGATAGTTATGCTGTAGCCTACAAGGAAGCAGTTCCATGGTAATATGTTCCATAGAGGGAAGTTCTAGTAATTTGCGAAGGATTTTAAAAGCTATGAATGACTTTCTATTCAACAGTTTAAATGCTTCAAAATTATTTTATATTTTAAAAAGAGTCATGAAGTAATACATTCTTTTCTTTTAACTATCTACATAAATAAAAATAAGATGGTTGATTTGTTTAGAAAGAAACAGTAATGCATTCTGGTAGATTTAATTTCATAATTATTTTTAAATAATATTTGTTAAAAGTTCGTTTAGTGCTTTAATTGTATTTTTATTTCAATAATTGATTAATTACTAGTAAATAAAGAAAAAATATGTATAAGTCACGTAGACGCGAGAAATACGCAGATACACAAGTGATAATTTGATTAATATAGATTGGACGTTTAATGTTCTGATACAGAATTGAAAAATTCAAAGGGGGATAATTCGTTCTTTCTTTTACTGATATTATTAAATTACCTCCCTTGAAATAAAAGTTGTCTCCCTTGCTTATTGTTGCAATAAATAATTTATATTTATAAGGATGTTGATTTTATTTATATATATATATATATATATATATATATATATATATATATATATATATATATATATATATATATACACACACACACACACACAGTGATGATGATCATATTTATTGGCACGGTAAAATAAAAGTTAAATTTTGTATAATAAATTCTAAAAAAGGGATTAAATTAAAGAAAATAACAAAGTATATTATGTATTTTTAACTGGCCTTTCCGATGCAGCAATCGGATTTTAGAAAAAATAAATAACAAAGGAACAACAAACATAATTGCAAAAAACCCTTGTTCAAAATTATTGGCACGGCTTTGTTTTTCTTTTACTATCAGTATAATATCAATCAATTTCCGGTTTACGTGCTTTCTGAACTTTTTTATAGCCATATTATGCTTGTTTAACGCTAATTCAGTGAATAATTTTTTTCAGATAATTTTTAGATAGCGATTTATTTAAACTATTATAAGTGACTAAATTATAATTTTCAATCGCCATGGTTAAAACTAAGGAACACAGCGAAGACGTCAGGAAGCTTGTTGTAGCATGCCATACCAATGGGGAGGGCTATGATAAGATTTCAAAGAAGCTAAACCTTCCCAAATCCACTGTTAGAGCCATAATAAACAAGTTCAAATCGCAAGGCCACGTTATGAGTTTAGAGGGTAGAGGGAGAAAAAGGATTCTTTCCCCAAGAGATGAACGGAAAATTGTTCGACAAGTAAAACAAAACCCAAGGATCTCTGTTGGGGAGATTGTTGATGAACAGAGCACCTCTAGAGTGAATGTATCTCGACATACAGTTGGTAGAGTTTTGAAGAGAGCTGGTTTAAAAGCATGTCGTCCGAGAAAGACTCCCTTATTGAAGCCTATGCACCTGAAAGCAAGGCTAGCCTTTGCAAAACGTCATATTGATAAAGATGTTGCATTCTGGAAACGTGTTCTATGGACTGACGAAACGAAAATAGAGTTATTTGGCCATAATAAAGTGTCTTATATTTACAGAAAATCTGGCGAAGCTTTCCTGCCTAAGAACACCATACCCACAGTGAAGCACGGTGGAGGCAGTTTGATGTTTTGGGGATCCTTTGCTGCCCCTGGACCAGGGCGACTTGTTAAGGTCACAGGTAGCATAAAAAAGGAAGATTATGTTAAAATATTGGATGAAAACCTGAAAGACTCTGCTAAAGAGCTCTCACTTGGTCATCGTTGGTGGTTCATGCAAGATAATGACCCAAAGCATTCGGCTAAACTGACTAAGAAATGGCTTGAGGACAATCATATTAATGTTTTGGAGTGGCCATCACAAAGCCCAGACCTTAATCCAATTGAAAATTTATGGAGAACATTAAAATTGAGGGTAATGCAAAGGAAGCCTAAGAATCTTATTCAATTGGAGGATTATTGTCAGGAAGAGTGGGCTAAAATTACTACTGAAGAGTGCAACAACTTGGTTGTAAACTATGAAAAGCGACTGAGGAAGGTAATCAAGGCCAAAGGCTATACAATTGATTATTAAATAAATCGTGCCAATAATTTTGAACAAGGGTTTTTTGCAATTATGTTTGTTGTTCCTTTGTTATTTATTTTTTCTAAAATCCGATTGCTGCATCGGAAAGGCCAGTTAAAAATACATAATATACTTTGTTATTTTCTTTTATTTAATCCCTTTTTTAGAATTTATTAGACAAAATTTAACTTTTATTTTACCGTGCCAATAAATATGATCATCACTGTATATATATATACTAATACCGAGTCAATCAACGTTTGTTTCTTTAGGGATTATATATATATATATATATATATATATATATATATATATATATATAAACTTTAATCCAATAAAATACATATTAAGATATTCTTTGGTTTTGGGATTGAGTTATGTTTAAAAATAAGTACATTTTAATAATAGCGTCTGAAATAGGTATATTTGCTGACGGCACAACGCTCTATAACAGGCACGAGGGGAAAAACAAATGAACACATATCCAAGACAATGGCGGAAACCCAAGAGGAAGACTTGTATTGAAATGGAGTCAAAAATGGATCATAACGTTCAATGCTGCCAAGACTAAGCTCGTTTCCTTCAATAATTACAAGAAACCTTCTCAACCACCAGTAGCTATGGTTAAAGATACATTACCTGAAAGTACTTCTTTCAAACTCCTCAGCTTAACTTTAACAGAGAACATGAGTTGGAACAGATACATCGAGAGGATTGCCAAAGCTGCTGCAAAGAAGGTGGGCTCTCTCTACCGTGCTAGAAAGTTACTTACACCTGAAAGTATCCTGTACATCTACAAGGCCACCATTCGCCCATGTATGGAGTATTGTTGTCACATTTGGGCTGGCACATCTACTACTAGTCTCTCACTTCCGGACAGGATTCAAAAGAGAGTCGGCAACCTGATAGGTCCTGAACTAAGCTTCAACCTCTGTCCCATCGACGAAATGTTGCATCCCTCTGCCCGTTCTACAAGTATTTTAATGGCGGATGCTCCGATGAACTACAAGCCCTTGTACCCCCTCTACGTAAGTACCTGACAAACCCAACAAGCAGCAAAATCCCACCCCTACACAGTAGAGATCCCTAGATGTAAGAAAGCCTTCTACCCCAATAGTTTCTTCCCCAGAACTGCTAGACTTTGAAATTCCCTTCAGAGTTCTTGCTTTCCAAACTGTACTACCATTTACCCATACTTGACGTATTGTTGCCACATCTCAGCTAGTACATCTACAGCTAGTCTCTCCCTCTTAGACAGGGTCAAAAAAAAAAAAAAAAAAAAAAAAAAGTCTCCAATCCAATAGGTCCCGCACTATCAACCAAGCTACAACCTCTGTCCCATCGCTACAATGTTAAATCCTTATGCTTGTTGAACAAGTATTTTAATGGCATGAGCTCTGATGAACTCATAGTATTTGTGCACAGACTAACATGACAAGTAACAAAATCCCACCTTTTCACTACAGACGTCTCTAGAAGTCTGTAAAGCTTTCTACTTTAATAGTTTCTTTGCTTGAACACCACCATTTCTTGCTTCCCTGACTGTACTATTCTGCAGAAATTTAAATGTAATGCAAAAAGCTATCTAGTTGTTCAATGCCCTACACAAAGCCACTGTAGGTATGGTCCCACATAGTAGCCATTTATGCCTAAGTAGCAATATACTTGGGGTGATTAAGAATTTGTTTTTTAATTTAAAAAGAAAATGTATTTTCTTTATTTCATTTGATATGTTGTGTCAAACATGAAACTAACCAAAATACACTTTCTTGGGCTTCAGACTAGAATCAAAGAGTAATACCTGTTCTACTCCAAGATGGTACAATAATATTTTAGAGTTTGCATATGAGCCAGATTTCCACAGCATGAAAATATGTCAAAAAATCCTACAAGAGGTTTGAAGATAGACCCCTATAACCAGATATATTGTTTACATTAACTAGAAATGTTTTAATTTGAACAAAGGTGATACATTAATATCATGGTGTCCGCATTCACGCCAGACATCCATTGAATGTACGAAAGCAATGTACAACAAGAGAAGAATACAACTGTGGAATTTCCACTATTTTAACAGAAATTTAATCAACAACAGATTTTTTAATGGTAAAAATTTTATACTTTTAATCTTCAAAACAACAAAAAGTTTAAAACTGACATAAAAAAAAATAACACTTATGCAGAATACGGACTGTGCTAAAACTGATTTTTGTTGACATATTATGGTGGAATACGTAAACTGCCCCAACAGATTAATAACCAAACCCCAACAGATCAACAAACTATACTTCAGAGATAAAAACTAAGCCCAAGAGATCAACAAACTAAATTCAACAGATAAACAAATACCAACAGATCAATATAGTAAGCCCAACAGCTCAACAACCTAACCCCAACAAATCAACAACTTAATCTCAAGATATCAACAACACCAACAGATCAACCACCTAACCCATTCAGATCAACAAACTAATCCTAATAAATAAATAATAAATCCAAACAGATCAACAACCACAACAGATCAAAAAATACTAACCCCCAACAGATCACCAACATATCAATAACTTAATTCCAACAGATCAACAACCTAATACCAATAACACTAAAAGATCAACAACTAAACCTCAATAGAACACCAACAGATCAACAACCTAATACCAACAACACTAACAGATCAACAACCTAATACCAACAACACTAACAAATCAACAACTAAACCCCAATAGAACACCAACAGATCAACAACCTAATACCAACAACACTAACAAATCAACAACTAAACCCCAATAGAACACCAACAGATCAACAACCTAATACCAACAACACTAACAAATCAACAACTAAACCCCAATAGAACACCAACAGATCAACAACCTAATACCAACACTAACAAATCAACAACTAAACCCCAATAGAACACCAACAGATCAACAACCTAATACCAACAACACTAACAAATCAACAACTAAACCCCAATAGAACACCAACAGATCAACAACCTAATACCAACAACACTAACAAATCAACAACTAAACCCCAATAGAACACTAACAGATCAACAACCTAATACCAACAACACTAACAAATCAACAACTAAACCCCAATAGAACACCAACAGATCAACAACCTAATACCAACAACACTAACAAATCAACAACTAAACCCCAATAGAACACCAACAGATCAACAACCTAATACCAACAGCACTAACAAATCAACAACTAAACCCTAATAGAACACCAACAGATCAACAACCTAATACCAATAACATTAACAGATCAACAACCTAATACCAACAACACTAACAAATCAACAACTAAACCCCAATAGAACACCAACAGATCAACAACCTAATACCAACAACACTAACAAATCAACAACTAAACCCCAATAGAACACCAACAGATCAACAGCCTAATACCAACAGCACTAACAAATCAACAACTAAACCCTAATAGAACACCAACAGATCAACAACCTAATACCAATAACATTAACAGATCAACAACCTAATACCAACAACACTAACAAATCAACAACCTAATACCAACAACACTAACAAATCAACAATCTAATACCAACAGCACTAAAAAATCAGCAACATAACTCAACAGACCAACAACCAAACTCCAAAAGATCAACAACAACAACAACAAAAAGGAGTAAGCCAAAATAAATCATAAAAAAAACAATTGTATTTTTGTTGCATTATATTTTCTTCATAACAAAACAAATATTTATTCATGAAACTTACCATACAATGAGTGTTTTTTCTTGATTCAAACTTTTTTCACTTTAATTTTCTTAAAGTGTTTAAAATTTTCAATTAATTTTTCAGTGTATTTTCTTCATAAAATAAGAATGAAAAATTTTTTAACTGAAAAATTTGTTTATACAATAACTGCTTTGTTTGTTTGCTACCATTTTAAATATTGGACAGCGTTTTAGCAAAAAAAAAAAAAAAATCATGACGTTTTCATTCAACACCTTCTGCCAGTTTACAGAATAAGCAGACAATAACACGATTTGCACACTGCATGAACAGAAATGCCCACCTGTGGAATTCTGTATCATGTGCCTGCTTTCCGGCTTACATCAACTTAGTCGTCTTCAAGTCCAATGTAAACAAGTTCCTGTTGAGCCGCCCCTTTAGATAATCAAATCCCACCCACCACTACAGATTGCTAGGCTGATGTCTCACCAACCACCTAAGACTTATTAACCTTTATCCTCAAGTGACCTTCAGGTCTTGATAAATGGTTATCTATATATATATAAAACACCCGGGCAACACCGGGTACCCCTGCTAGTTCCTTCATAAAAGATAAGTAAATATATCTACTTACATAAACAAAGTGCTATCCTTCAGCGACATCGTCCGCACAACACCACCACGTTTGGGTTCTTTGTCTACACTGAGGGAACCATATGCAATTTCTGCTGCAGCTGATGATGCAAATGGCACCGAAATATCTCTGAATTAATTAGTCAAGGATAGAAATCAAAAAATCGCGCAATACAAGAACTACTGAATGAAACTAAGAGTTAAAAATAATAATAAATATTTGTTCAAACTCCTTTTTACCAACACCTGACTTCAATTGTAATTTTCACCGACCATTCTCATTGGCTCTCTTTCTCAGCTGTCTAAACTGTGCTTTCTCCTTCATTCTTTTTCACAGCAATCATTGTCCTCATATGCAAATTATTGCCATATGTATATTAATAAACTTTCTATAGATGAAAGTTCTTCTTTTCTCTTTCTTGATCCTGTCACCCGACAAGATAGACAGACATGCAATTGCTTGTGTAAATCACGTTTTTTTTTTTGTTACTTTCGCCACATCATTCAAATCTAAACAGAAGAAAAATCCAAGTTGTCCTTGAGGGTTGTGTGTCTAAACAACGTAATATTAATGCAAGTATGCTCCGAGAGTTGATACTTATTTCTGATAATCATAAATGACCTCCCTGATAAAATTGTGTCTAAGATCAGTATAATTGCTGATGATAGACCACGCTCTATAAAAAAAGACATGGGGGAAAAACGAATGTACTCATATACAAGACAATGGCAGAAACCTTAGAAAACAACCATCAGTCTGTAGTGAAATGCGGCTGTAAAAGGTTGGTAATATTTAATGTTATTGCGACTAAGCTTCTTTTCTTTAACAATTGAAAAAATTTTCTCAAACAATGATTGCTATGACAAACAATGATTGCTATGACAAACAATGATTGCTATGACAAACAATGATTGCTATGACAAACAATGATTGCTATGACAAACAATGATTGCTATGACAAACAAGCCAAGCATGCGGGGTCTCTCTCCACAATTTACTTTCACAACGACTAATATTTGTGCAAAATTTAAAAACAAAAATCCAAGGTGTGGTGGTTGAGAAAAGTGCAAACAAATGAATGAACGATTCGGGGCAATTTTACCCCTATAATGCCCTCTAGAGAAGCAACTAACGTTATCTGGGAAAATCCGTTCTGACAAAAATGTACCTTTTCCATGACTAATGTTTGTGCAAAATTTCAACAAAATTTAAGGAGTGGTCATTGAGAAAAGTGCAAATAAACAAACGGATGACTGATTTGGGGGCAATTTTACCCCTATAATGACCCCTAGCGCCGCTCTGAGGCTTTTGGCTTCAGATGAGATAGAATTTGAAAATATGTAGACAGACAAACAGGCAGACATACAGCCTTTTATATATTAGATTTTAATATAAATATGTATAACAAAATTTATACATATAACAAAAAAATACAATATATTCTGGTAGATTTACTTTTTTTTTATTATTAAAAAATTGTTTAAGAAATCTTTTTCACTTCAAAATAGGCATATTGCTGCTTAGAACATATTTGGGATCATGTCTAAGAGGGGACTATGTCGGGAGTTGAGCAGTGAAATATCTATTCACATTATATTTAAACTTTTGTAGGTTAATACAATTAGGGAAGCAAGAAAATGGAGGAAACGCCAAAGTCAGCAATCCATAGGAAGAAACTAGTAGCGTAGAAGGATATTCAACATCTAGGGATCTCAACAGTACAAGGATGGGATTTTGCTTCTTGTCAGGTTAATCAGGAGTATGTACGTCGAATGGACACAATTGCTATGAGTTTATCAGAACATACTCCATTAAAGTACTTGTAAAATACAGGGATACAACATTGCAGTGATGGGACAGAGGTTGGAGCTTGGCCGAGAGTGCAGGACCTATTAGATTGAGTATTCAATCCAGATTCTCCTCTGCCTCTCAAGCAATAAATTAATAAAATAGTGAAGAACATTAATTTTCCTCTTCCCAATAGACTAGTTAACAATGTTATAAAATATCTTCCATTTAGTCTCTTGGTTTTACCAGATTCCAGGACAAGAATTCAACTACTCTGGTAGATTATCCAGCATAGTGTTGTTAATTGAGGACCATTCATCATATGTATAGCCATGTTCTGATTTGGGCTTTGAATATTACGTTATTTTGGATATTTGGTCAGCGTTTACCTGTAGGGTAAAGTATCCCATGTCAGGTTGTCCTGACAAACGCTTATATAGAGATTGAGGACATTCCAAGATGGTGTCTAGTAGGCAAGTCAAACTCGTGTGTGTGTGTGGGGGGGGTTCATTCTGTGTGTGATTCTGCATACATGTGTAGTACGTTTATTTACCTGCTTTTCAAAAGGTTAGACACAAGGTTAGATATTGTTTTGAAAAGCAAATACACTAGGATTAGCGCACTCCAGCCTACAAAAAATGCCTTAGCATCCCCTTCAGCGTTCTCTGGTAAGTGTGCATCAGGCTCTTCTTAAAGAGAGGGTAAAACCTGGGAGGGTGAACCTACCGAGACAACACATACCTCAGCCCAACTGCAACAAAGTCACGGTCGGACCGATGTGCCATGTATGTGTATTGTTTTTATATTTATTTTTTTTTTTTTTCTATTATTAAAAATTAAAATAGGATAATGATTATTAATTACTAGCTCACCGTCCAGCATTACCTTGTCGTAAAATATGCTTAAATCTGATATTTTCATTTATACAGATATTTGTATTTATTATTATAGTCTATTCTCTATATTATTATATAACATATTGTACCCAATATATTGTAGAACTGACCTGAGTCACCCTTAAAAGCCCAGAACTAGGACGAAAATAATACCATTTCCCAAGAAATAATAGTTTCTTAGCCCCCTCTCTTTCTCATAAACCGGTCACAAATCAGAAACTGCTATCCAGAGTCCCTCATCATGTCCCTCTCCCTTTCTCCTTAACCAATCCCTAGCCAGCATGACATGCGAGTAGGCAGTACACTCTTAGCCCCGAAACCAACAAGACGTACATTGTCGGTGAATATTATTAACAAGAGGTGTACTCACTTCAAAATGTAAAAAAGCAAATAAAGTTCTTTCCTTTTAAAAGTTAACATTTGTATTACTTTTATTATTACAACAACAACTAATGAAGACAAGTGCCATCCAGTGTTATAATAGTAATTTCAAAAGTATAAAAACTACATATATGACTTGGATGCAATCAGCTGGAATCGATACCAAATCATCAGATGGATACAAAATAGCTTAAAATGAATCAACTTTAATATATAAAAGTATACATTTGCACATGCGTACAAATAACATGTTTAGTCGACTTATGACTGCCAAGTTTTTCAGTTTTTACAGCTAAAAATCCAGAAAAAATGCAATCATTTGATTTGCCTCACACCACTTGGCGACCTTGTGTCTTGGAGGAGATGCACTTTTAAAAAACTGGCGACAAACACAGCAAATTTTATAAATTAGATTACTCACACCTGAGAGTATCTTATATCTCTACATGACCATCATTCGCACATGCAAGGAGTATTGTTGCCACATCTTGGCTGGTACATCTACCACTAGTCTCTCACTCTTAGACAAGGTCTAAAAAAAAGTCTAAAATCTAATATGCCCTACACCGATTGTCAAGCTCGAACTCCTATCCCATCGCTGCAATGTTGCATCTCTGTGCATGTTTTACAAGTACTTTTCGTAGCACTTGTGCCACCTGAACATACATATTCCTAACTAAGCCAAAAAGCATCAAAATCCCACCTCTTCACTGTAAAGGTTCCTAGATGCCAGAAAGCTTTCTAATCTTATATCTTATAGTATCTTCCTTCAGACCACTAGACATTTGAATTCCCTCCTTGTTTCCTCCTTCCCTGACAATACTAACATGCAGAAGTTTAAATGCAGTATGAACAGACATCTCGCTACACAACACCCCACAGTCCGCTATTAAACACGATCCCAAATACTATCCCCTTACGTCCAAGTAGCAATATGCTTTGTTTGCAGTGAAAAGGAGTAAAACGAAAAAAATAACAAGAGAAATGCGTGCTGAAAATTCTTGCATATTTCTAGCATGCAATATGAAATGGTTGGGATTTTAATACGAGTCAGTTAATATATATATATATATATATATATATATATATATATATATATATATATATATATATATATATATATATATATCATTTATTTCCATACGAAACCGTAAATTTAAAAAGGGAAATAGTTGTTTCCCTTTAACAGCGTATTATTTAGATTGTTTCCCTTGAATAGTGTATTTCAGAGTTATCTCCCATCCTTTTTAAATACATACAAATACACAACTTTTTTTTTTTTTTTTTTTTGGTTGTTTATTTTTTTATTATTTCTTTTTTTTTTGTTTTTAGTCCGTTTTCACCCCAAACAAGGCACAGTGCCACTTTGAAGTAGGGGGCTACAATCGGAGACATAAGTTGCAGGGATATTATGAAGGTAAATAAGTAGGAAGATGTCTGTTCACATTACACTTGAACCTCTGCAATGTCAGTACAGTTAGGAAAGCAGAATCCCGGAAGAGAATTTCAAAGTCTAGCAATTCTGGGGAAGAAACTATTGGAGTAGAAGGCTTTCTTACATCTAGGGATCTCAACTGCGTAGGGTGGGATTTAGCCGCTTATCGGGTTTGTTGGGGGTATTTACGTCGAGGAAATACAAGGGCTCGTAGTTCGTCAGAGCATTCACCATTAAAATACTTGTAGAACAGGCAGAGGGATGCAATATTTCATCAGTGGGACAGAGGCTGGAGCTTAGATGACAGTTCAGGACCTATCAGGTTGGCAACCGTATTTTGAACCTTGTCCAGGAGAGAGAGACTAGTAGCAGATGCACCAGCCCAAATGTGATAACAATACTCCATACATGGGCGAATGGTGGGCTTCTAAAGGCACAGGATACTTTCAAACGTAAGTAGCTTTCTAGCATGGTAGAGAGAGCCCACATTCTTCAAAACAGCCTTCTTTTTTTTTTTTTAAAAGATTACAACGAAGATTGAAGGGCATCAGAGGCAATTTTTGTAAAAACATCCTAGGTTGTCACAATAAAAAATATATTATCGGCGACTGTCAAGTATCGTTAACAAGAAAAAGAGGTGAAAAACAAATGTTGGTGCAATTTTACAATTTGTCATTTACTAAAAGATTCGTTCATGTTTTTCATCTCATAATTTCAGACGCTCGATGCAACAATATTTTTTATTAAATCAAA
This sequence comes from Euprymna scolopes, assembly GCF_053919585.1. Taxonomy (NCBI): domain Eukaryota; kingdom Metazoa; phylum Mollusca; class Cephalopoda; order Sepiida; family Sepiolidae; genus Euprymna; species Euprymna scolopes. The sequence goes on along the minus strand of NC_136493.1, from coordinate 114,463,036 downwards.
ACATTAAAAAAAAAAAAAAAAAAAGTTGCAACAAATTTTCTTTTATGTAACAAAATTGATAGCATTAATAATACAAAATGTAGTCGATACGCTTAGTTGTGCATTGGGGTACACAATGGCTCATTTCGTTTCATCCTATCAAGACATGGCTCATGTCTTTCAATCAGAGTCGTGTCTCTTCTTTTCCAGAGATTATCATGGATGACTCTGCTTTAAATGACAAATCGACTCTAAAACTGTTTGATCTTTCATTTTCATAAAATCTTTTTTTAGAGTTCATATATTAGATCCACAGTTCTTTCTGATGCTTGTAAAATCAGTTATTTCTATTTCTCTAAACACATTCTTAGACCTGATGCGATTCTCTATCTTAATATTTATATTAATATCTATATTAATATCTATATTAGACCTGATGCGATTCTCTATCTTAACAAATCTATTATCAAACCATGTACTGAGTATTATTGTCATATTTGAGCTGGTGAATCTCTGTCCAATTTAAAAGTTTTTGACAAAATGTGAATACATATTTATAATTTGATTGTTCTCCCCCCCCCAACCTTTAATCTTCTCTGCAACCTCTCTCTCATGGATATGATGTTGCTAGTCTCAGTTTTTTCTATAAAGCATATGTTCTTCACAATTTTCTGATCTATTCTTTGTTTCTTTTATTCCAATTTGTCTGACTTGTTGGTCTAGTGATATCTAATTCCATTGTTTTGATAGCTCATTGTAATACCGCATCCGATTCAGTAGCTTCTTTCCAAGAACTGCAGATTTGTGGAACTCTGGCTCGGAAAATATGCATCAGGTGGCTTGGTGTGGAAATGACTAGTAAATTTTTTTTTTCAACTGAATAAAAAACCTGTGTTGAATTTCTTTTACACTCTTTGCTAGACTTACATACACAACAGCGTATATGAAGATATGAAATATGACGAACATGTTATATAGGTTTAATAATATTTTTTAAAACATGAAGTGAATCAACTTTATTTGATTTGAATTAGAATTTTTAAGAAGCTAATAGAATGGAGAATCTTTTTTTTTTTTAATAAACATTTAAAATTTTTAAATTAACTAATTTTAAAAGATATACATTTTCATCAGGTGTGAAATCAGTTTGTGTTTTTTTTTCTTCCTTATAGCATGACATCACAAAAAAAAAACAACATTCATGTGGTCGTAAACTGTGGGTTTTTTTTTTTTCAAATGTTCCAATCAGGAGGATCGTATGTGACTCACATGAAATGAATTAGTTATTTTTCTTCCTTGATGTAAGATTTGTATAAATTTGAATTAGAATTTGTACAGAGTGGAACGATAAAACTGTCACACTAGAAAAAACATGATTTCATTTCCATTTGATGAGAAGTGTTTTATTTTTGTTTTTTTTTTGTTGTTGCAGACCATTTACTAGTTGGCCAGTTGTGTACAAATCCCAAGAGCAATAGAAGCCTTCTATCATGTCTGAAAGTGACACAATGTTCAGTGAGTGAGATCTAAGATGCACCGCTGTAAAACTCATGCTCTCTACCAATCAAAATTATGATAACAGGACCATTTTCAGCACCCTCAAAATGCATTGCAGGATTACCAAAAATAACAGAGACATGCCCAGGGGGATGAAAACAAAATTTTTGGCCACGCTTATGGTCTTTGGTGTGGTTTCAAGTGAGGGCCATACCATGCCAGCTCACATCTTCGAAGTCAGCTTGAAAGTCAACACCAAAATGTACCTGGATGTGCTGAAGAGTGTGGTAATCCCCTGATGCAATCAGATGGCCACTGGCAGACCTTGGGTGTGGCAGCAGGACTCAGCACTAGTCCACAAGTTCAAAGAGACCCAGGCTTAACTTCAGAAGAAGCGCAATAACTTTGTACTCTTCTCTCACTGGCTCGCCTTCTTCCCCAACCTGAACCCGCCAGACTACTCCGTTTGGTCATATGCTGAGAATATCACCAACATGAATTCCCACAATACCAAAGTCAATCTGATTGCCGTCATCTGCCAAGCTCCTGCTGGCATTTGTGGAAAAGGCAAGCTCCCAGTTCCAGACCCGTACCTAGGCGGTGATTGAGGCTAAAGGCAACTATATTGAATAGATGTCAGCTCTACTACATAATCAAGTTACCTGAATTGATTTTTCAATAAAATTTTTAAAATAAATCTGTAGTGTTGTTTTCTTTAGTGCGACAATTTTATCATTCCATTCTGTAAGTTAAGAAACCAAATTCAAATTCACAGAACAAAAAAAAATCTCTATTTTATTTATTGTTTTAGGAGAGTTCTTCAGCTTTATTTGTTTGAGAAGCTAAAAAAAATTGTTAATCCTGAGCTCAAATCTAACCTTTTTGGTTAGATTTGAGTTCAGAATTAACAAGGATGCGTTTCTGTTTAATTTTGTTGGGTTGTTTTATCATTTCTGGTTTGTTTCGTAAATCACAATCAGAAACATTTAGAGGGGCAAAGTGTTTATGTATGGCATAAAAAGAAACTGGAATCTTAGGAAGATTTCTATCATTCCAGTAATTATAGGAGCAACTGGACTCATGAAAAAGAATTTCTAAAACTATGTGCAAAATATATCCCGTGAACCATGTGCAAGAGAGATTCAAACAATTGTACTCAAAGGGATGGTCAGAATCTAAAAAAGATCTCTTGGTTGGAATATGTGAGTTAGCAAGTGAATTTTTGGCATTCAGTAGGATGCCCCATCCCCAGCTTGAACAAACTGAAAAGAAATTTAAAAAAAAAAAGGTGCAGAGAATTTGAATGCCTACAAGATACTATCTGCAAGAGTCTTGAGTGTATAGGGGTTTGTCAGAACAACCAGTCATGAGGATATTTTCCCTACAAGTAAACCCTGATCAAATATTTAAAATCACATTTTGCATTTGTGGCCCAAATAAGATCTCCTCAGTATTGCTAATCAATACTGGCTTTTACGAGGAATAGTGCACCTTCTCCAAGTGATGTTACATCAAGTAGCAGTACAAAGCTGGATACTCCACTAGACTAGATGAATTCTCACTCTCGAATTCAGTAAGGCCAAAAGACCACAAGAATGTATACAATAACATTTAAACGGTCAATTAGTAAGATGAAAATTATTTAACTTCTTTACTAACTCAGTGTTTGAGAGGTAAACGAGAACTTTAATGGAATATTTGATTATATCTATGTGTCTCATATAGAGAAGGAGGATCCCTTAATTTCTGAGGACTTCAACTGAAGTAAAATAAAATAAAAGCAGTCAATTTTTCTTTGTTTGAAGTAATTCCTTGAAAAAACAAATCCCAGTTACTTCCCTTTAGTGCATAAAATGTCTGAAAAACTGACACTTCCTGTGAGAAAATCTGCATCAGTTTTAGGTCAAAGAATGGATGATTATTTTTCTAATCTAACGGATCAAGAACATACCAACTAGTTGGTTTTATCTTTAGACTAGCGGGTGTACCCTGCGTTGCCCGGGTGTGTGTAGGTGGTGTAGTAAAAAATCCGGGGGGGGGGGGGTAAAAAAAGCGGTAGTAGCGGGGGAGGGGGGAAATCAAAACAACAATAGACAGTTTGGGTGAAGCGAGGTGGTAGTAGGCAGGCAGGTTCAAACCCGTAACACAAAGGATGGGAAAAAAAAAATGTAACATCTTAGCTGATGTTTCCATTGCACAACGGAAAGTCAAGAACGATGAAATTAAGCATAGGCAATCCAATGGTGACGATGACTTGCTAAAATGTCGGCGAAAAAAGTGACCCCTCCTTGTACAAAACTGCCCAGTTGAAGGTGAAGGAATCAATGTTTTTGGCCAATTTTTCGATATTTGTCATTCAAAGGATTGAGCTTGAAAACGATACCGATTTTGTGAGGATCCATCGTGTGTGTTGAAAGTTTTTGCGAGATACAAACACACACACAGATTTTGCCCTTTATATATATACTAGCGAGGGGTACCCGGCGTTGCCCAGGTGTTTGGAGGTGTGTGGGGAGGTTAAAAAAAAAAAGTAAGTATGAGGATCGAACCCGAACCGTTGAGGCAAAGTTGTAAATTAAAGTGTGAAAAAAAAAGTGCGACATTAACCATTGCCCCACCGCGAGATGCTAATGGAAACACGTTTGAATTTATTTAATTACTTGGATTTAGCAGGTGCCTGTTTTAATGAGTTAATGAGGTCAAGTTTGACTGCGGGATTTCATTTACTGCTGAACGCTTTTTTTTTTTTTTCCCCCAAGATGTTATAGGAAAAAGACTAACCCACAAGCGGCGAGCGACAAATGTTGAATATTTATCTTCCCGAAATCGAGCAAATTAAATAGACAGGCGAGCTTCGTTGTTAACTGTGAGATATTACGATTTATATGTGATATAAAAAGTTTTAAAAAGTTGTAAGGCAAGCGACCGCTTCTCTGAAAAAAGCCTTTTGTAGACACACAGAAAAAACGAACACACATACATACATACATACATTTTCGCTTTTATATTTATAGACTAGCAGGGGGTACCCGGTGTTGCCCGGGTGTTTGGAGGTATGTGTGGTCAACCTGGTGTTTGTGTGTTGGTTAAAATAAAAAAAAAGTTTTGGTAGGTAAGTATGAAGGATCGAACCCGCACCCTTGAGTTGGAAATTAAAGTGTGAAAAAAAAACATGTGACGTTAACAACTGGGCAACCACGAAATACTAAGGAAACACATTTGAATTTATTTAACTATTTAGAATTGGCAGGTGCCCGTTTTAATAACTTAATGAGGTCAACTTTGACTGCGGGGTAGTATTTTATTTACTGCGGGAACGCTTTTTTTTTGTTTGGGGGGGGGACCAGCTCCCCATAAAAAGGGGATTGTCCAAATTGAATAGCAATTGTCTGATATAAAGAAAATTTTCATATTGATCAAAGCTGATTGCTTTCGGACGCTTCTGGCGATCCTTATTTAGTTCCGCTTTTATTATACGAAAAAGCCTAATCCACATGCGGCAAGCGAAAAATGTTGAATATTTATCTTTTCAAAGTCGAGCAAACTAAATAGACAGGCGATCCTCATTGTTAACTCATAGATATTATCATTTGAACGTGATATAAAAAGTTTTAAGAAGAAGTGAGTCGACCGATCGCTTCTCAGGAAGAAGCCTTTCTTGGACATACACAAAAAGCCAACATACATACACACATTTTCGCTTTTATATTTATAGACTAGCGGGGGGGGGGGTACCTGGCATTGCCCGGGTGTTTGTAGATGTGTGTGTTTTTGGGTAAATGAAAACAAAAATCGTTGGTTGTTTTAAAAAAAACAAAAAAACGAAGCCTTGACGCGCAGTTGGAAAATAATAAAGTGTGAAAAAAAAACATGCAACTTGGCAGGTGCCTATTTTTGACGAGTTAATGACGTCAACTTTGGGTGCGGGACAGTGTTTTATTTACCGCGAGTCTGTTCGCTTCTTTTTTTTTATACGAAAAAGCTTAATGCACATGCGGCGATCGAAAATTGTTGAATATTTATGTTCTGAAAGTCGGGCAAATTAAATAGATAGGCGACCCCGGTTGTTAACTCGTAGATATTATCATTTAGGCGTGATATAAAAAGTTTTAAGAAGTTGGGAGGCGACCGATCGGTTCTTGGAAAAAAGCCTTTCTTGGACATACACGAAAACGCGCACACACACACACACACAAACATTTTCGCTTTTATATTTATAGATAGATGGACACACATATTATATATAGACACACACACATATATATATTATATATATATAGATGGACACACATACACACAGACAATGTTTATGTGATTTTGAATATTTAGTCAGGGTTTACTTGTAGGGCAAAGTATCCTCATGTGAGGTTGTTCTGATCAACCTCTGTACAGAGAGACCTCAGACACTTTAGAACAGTGTCTATTAGGCATCCAAGTTCTCTCCAGTAGGCAATCAAGTTCTATGTATTTATGTCCCGGGAAAGGAATAGGTTGTGAGGAAGGGGAAAAAATATAGAAACAGATAAAGAGAGGTAAAGAGATATAAGTTTTAATAGAAATACTACTGCTACATCATCAGCAGCAGTCGTATTATTATTATTATTATTATTTACTCACTAGGAGTATTCACACAAGCCATCATCAAAGATTTCTCTTTGAGAACAACTTGTGGCGTTCTCCGGAGTCTGAGCGACAACAAGTCTCATAGATTTCCAGTACTCTCTACTTTTTCGATAACCATTGCAGAGGAATTTGTGTTATCGCAACAGATGCTCACCATTGATTTCTCATTGCTGGCAACCATTGGTCTTCACTAGAATTTGGGCGGCAAAAAACCTCCCCAAGGTCCCAGTCCTCTTTGCACTCATCCAGCAGAGGTCTGGCTAGGGCTTTCTTTCCTTGGACTTTCCATCCTCCTCGACCCTTCTCGCTTATTTGGTGTGGCTCAGTTTTTAATGATACACATATACAAAAAAAAAATTGAGACGGGGAAGGTAGGGGGCTAACTTACAATTATACAGTTTCAGTTTTCATGTAATGATCTTTTGTGTTTGACATCTGTAGCATTTTCTGCATGTTTAGTTTGTGCCTGTAGCTCATATTATTACTACTATTATTACTATTATTATTCACCTCAAATAAGGCACACTGTAGTGGGCTACTATTTGGAACCATGTCTACATGGGCACTATATCAAGGCATTGAGCAGCAAGATGTCTGTTGATATTACATTTAAATTTCTACAAGTTAATACAGCCAGGGAATTCCAAAGTCTAGCAGTTCATGGAAACAAACTATTGAAGTAGAAGACTTTCCCCGCATCTAAGGATTTCTACAGCTAAGGGGCGAGATTTTTCTGCTTGTCAGGCAAGTCTGAGGTAGTTGCATTAAGAGGGCACAAGTTTTACGAGATTAACAGAGCACATTCTACTTTTGCTCCAGGCAACACTAGGTAACTCTGCTCATCATAAATAAGGCAACTTACCAATGATTTGTCTTTTTTTTGTAAAAATGCTAGAATAATGTTTTTAAAAGGATACGATGTCAGTTTTAATTTTGAAGGTGTGGAAACTACTTCCATTTCATCTTCTTCGTCATCATCGTCGTCGAAACTATCTTCTTCCTTCCGCTTCTTCTCAGCAGACATTGTTTATGTTCTGTAATAAAAAGATTAGCATTATTAAACTTTGCTTAACAGCAAATCAACCTCTTTGGTTTATTTTATATCAAGCGGTTAAGCACTCATCTAGCCACAACCGTGTCAACATTCTCCCCTACTCTCTATCTGTGTCTAAAACTAAATGCAAAATCCATGAACAAAGTTTCTTTCCAAGAACTGCCCGCCTGTAGAACTCTATACCATGAGGTTGCTTTCCAGCTGACTACAACATGGTCATGTTCAAATCTTATGTAAACAAGTTCTTGTTGAGCGACCTCTTAAATTATCAAATTTCCACTATTACTGATCATTACAGTGTTGTCCTACCGATCTCTTGATACTCATTAACCCTTATCCTCGAGTGGCTTTCAAGCTTTGTTAAGCAGCGACTCCCTTATAAAAATAAATGTATACAGAGCTCTACATTGTGAGTGAAGCAGTCGCATTTGCAAGTGATTTTTCAAAATGGCGACCAGAAATAATGAAACGCTTATCTTTTGGCGATTGTATTTCTTTCACTGACAATCTTCCAAATTCCAAAGCTGACTACTGAGTGAAAAATATCTTTTCAACTAATTTTTTTCAATAAAACGAGCAAAGTCAAATTATTTCAACGATAAAAGGTTTAACAAAACAATATACTGTTTTTCTTTTTTTTAACAAAGGCTGTTTAAAAAAACATCTGAGGAAATTCAAATGTTTATATCTTCAAGTATACACATAAAATTTTTTGTATATTTAGAATTACACTTATTAAAAAAAAATACAAAAAAAATCTTTATGATGTACATACCCATCACAGAACGAAGATGTCTTATTCTAAAAATCATGTGGGTTTGGCTAGTAACTTTTCTATTTGGCTAGTAAACGAAAATATTTAGTTGTCAAAGATCAACTAAAGATGAATTTGTCTGCAGAGACCTGGTATATATTTTGTAAAGAAACAGTCTATATGCAACAGATTGTATGTCACATTACTTAAGCCCTGGCAGGTGCTGCTATTCTTGTTCAGAGTGGACCTGGAATTAATGGTAACAGGTCGACTCTACTCTTCTAATACTCTAAAAATGAGGCCACACTACCAGATACACTTTAAGGTAATGCTCAAATGTCACCAAGTTACATGCAAGAGTGAAAAATACAGATATAGCACTACACTATCTCTACTTATGAACTGTTTTTAATGGTCTGATTGGAAGAGAATACTTCAATAAAACCTGGCCATTTATTAACTTAAGGGTGTCATACTCTCAAACAACTTATTTTTATTTAAAATCACATATTAGTAAAAAAAAAATAAATAAATAAACAAAATAACATTAACTTAGTTATAGCAATTTGGCTGATATATGCAAACCAATGAATAAGTGATGATTGTTAATGCCAGAAATTGGGCAGAATATGAGCAAGAATTTGTTTACATTGGACTTGAAAACGACCATGTTGTTTGTTTGTTGTACGGAATTCACCTTGGGCGTGCTGAATCGGCTTCCTCTAAAGGAGAAAGTGTCAAAGAAATATTAGATTCACAGGTGATTTAACGTTCCACATTGTTTTTTGAACTGAATAAACGGTTTAAAGTGAGTAAAACCACTAAAAAAAGTCAATGTGGCCTGGTTATCCCACTGAATACTTACCTGCAAAGTGTGTTTATTTTGAAAGCTGTTCTTAACATGGGGGGGTTGGGGGTAATACCCCTAAAAAGCAACTCTTTGCAGGTAAATCTTCAGCGGGACAACCAGGCCACATTAACCCTAAAACTTTTCCAGATAAGTAGAAGAGTAACTTATCTTGCCTTTCATAACATTTATTTGTTATACATTTGTTGGCGGACCTGAACGAGAATCACCCCCACTAAGAACGGCTTTCAGAATAAACACCCACAACCTCCCCATGTTAAGAACGGCTTTCAGGATAAACGCCCCCAACCTCCCCATGTTAAGAACAGCTTTGGGTTTTTTGTAATTTTTGCGGTGGATTATTATTGATTGGACACTAACATATAAGGGTGTGATTCTTGTTCGGGTCTGCCCATTTGTTTTTTCACCACTTTTTCATACCTCTGTGGATTGTAAAGCAAGCCCCAAATAACTGTTACCAAAGGCAAGAAAAGTTACTTTTCTACCTTCCTGGATAAGTTTATGGTGTTTTCACTGATTAAAGTGTATATTAAGTTACTTTTCTACTTACCTACCTAATAATTTTGTTGTTTTTTTTTTTCAAGTATTTTAAAGCGCTTTTATTTACATGCTTTATTGACGCTTTCCGAGTCTTGTATTCAAAAACATGGTACCTCTGCAGTTTAAATCCCGTTTTTCCATGACTCTCACTCGGCAACACTCGGAAAACGATGAAAACCACTGGATTATACCAAGCAAACAGAAGTCAATAAAAAAAAAAAAAGAAACAACCTACCGTAATAAATTCATACATTTTTTTTTTATTTTTTATTGGCAAGTGTTTTCTTTCCCATTTTTTTTTTTTTTTTGAAAAGGAAGTTATAATAGTTTTGTTGCTTTGAATTAGTGAACATATATATTTTTTGTTTTGTTTTTGTGTGCAAAGTTAGTTTGGTATTTTTTTACGACATAACCCAGCAACGTTTAACCCCTAAAAAATTGATAATCTACTTTTTTTTTGTGTGCCTAATGCGTTTAAACGGCCTTTAAAAAAGGTATTTTTTAATCGCCTAACCCAGCGACTCTTTAAAAAGTTCTTAGGACAGTTACTTTTCGAGAACCTTCTTAATTGTTACCTTTACGACAACCATGCTGGAAGAACAGCATATTAACATTGTCGTCATTGGATAACCTGAAGACCGAACAAGCCAAACGGAAGAGAAAAGAAATAAAAAGCATTGCTTGTTACGAACTAGGAGCCATGAATTTCAATATTGGATATTAAGAGAGTCTAACGAATGCAAATTTATTCTACACTTTATGTTCGAAAGAAACAAACGAACGGTTTTGTGTGCAACCGGCCCGACCTTTTTTCTTTTTTTTTTTTTACATGGTAGCCACCACTTATCAAGGTCCGGAAGCCACTCGGGGATAAGGCTTATTGTGTGTACAGTAATCAATGGGATAATATCGTAGTAATCATTAGTAATGGAGATTTGATAAAGTGTCTTACTTAAGGGGTGGTTTATTAGGAATTTGTTTATGTTGGACTTGAAGACACCCAAAAGAAATATGTCTATCCTTGGTGGAGAAAGCAACTTTTTTTTTTATAAATTGTCAACACAAATGAATGACATCTTTTGTTTCATCAAGTTGGATTATTAATAATGGCTAACAAGACATTTGGAATCTTCTCTGAAGATGAAAGAAAAAAGACAGAATTAACCAAATCTTCATGATTAATTAGACTGCGTGGATTTTAATCTAGAATCGTTTGTAAAAACAAAAAAAATAAATAAAATTCATCATGTGGGATAAGAAAGAAAAATTGAAACAAATTGAAATCTTAAAGAAGGCAAGGAATTCTTAGCAAGATGTGGCCAAAAGCTATAGTTTTATATGAAAAACATTTGTTTAATTTTCTTCTATGTTAGACGTTTTGGTTCTAGCTTTTTTAGCATTTAACGAATTCTTTCATGATTGTGTTTTGTTAAATTTATAATGTTGAATTCTCTAATAACTCACTGTTTTATCTGTATGGCCTAATCACGTTGCAAACCATATACTGTTGGATTTGGGGGGCTTTGTCGTTGGGTCTGGGTTGGGACGTCTTGTTCAACTGAAAATACCTTGGTGTATTTCTGTTACCTACACACCGAGCTATTTGGGGAGTTGATGGAGTGCTCCATCAGGGGATTGCTTAGAGAACCAACAAAATATTTTTAAACTTTTTTTCTAGTTTTGAATTAAATCAGATAGTTTTTATCCATAAAACCCCAAATGAAATGAACGGATAAGTTTATTATATATCTTTTTTTTTCCCTGATTTTTTTTTTTTTTTTTTTTTTTTTTTCCTTTCATTGGGAGTGTGTATGTAAAAAAGATAAAGAGGAGTGATGCTGACGTTGGGTGAGCTCAACCATCGGGGGGGTGGACAAACCAACATGAGTGAAGCAAGACAAATGGTATTTATGATTAAAAGAGGTAGGAGGTACTTTAAAAACCTATAAAACAGGTTCCATCATTCTCTTCTGTGTCAGGATTTTGTTATCGTGGCAACCAGACCAGGCGACCGACCATTTGAAGTTTGCTCTTGCAAAAATTTTGATACGAGTTGTTACCAGATCCTATTGGACAGTTCGCTTAAAGAGTGTTTCTTTTTTGCAACCCGGACTGTTGCCTGCTTGCCTTGGACTATCGCTCTTCGACCTTTTTCTTTTGACAAATATAAACACCCACAACCTCCCTATATTAAGAACGGCTTTTGGAATAAACACCCCCAACTTCCCACGTTAAGAACAGCTTCCTAGGTTGGAGGTGTTTATTCCAAAAGTCATTCTTAATTGCGGGTGTTTATACTATGCTGGGTTAGGTCATAAAAAAAATATCCTCTTTCCTTCTTTTTTTTTCTTCTTCCAATTTTTGACCACCTGCTCACTTGCGTCTCCTTTTTGCTCACTCAGTATAATCCAGCGGTTTTCGTTGCTTACCGGGCGTTGCCAAGCAAGACTCATAGAAAAACGCAGAAGTACAAAAAAAAACTGGCAGGTGTTACTTGAAGTGAAACGTTGATGTCACAGAAAAAAAAAAGCAGGCGTAACAGAAGAAGAACCGTTTCGGTGCAAATAAAAACCGGTACAAGGTAAAAATCTTACATTGTCTTAAAAATGTTCCACCATTATACCACAACGAGAATGGGTTGCATGTTTTAATTATTAATAATAACACAAAGGTTTTGATCAAATTTTTATTTAGAAGAAATATATTTTACAAAAAGAAGTAATAATAAATAAAATGTTACTGTTTGGGTTGCATGTTTTAATTATTAATTATAAATAATAACACAAAGGTTTTAATTATTAATTATAAATAATAACACAAAGGTTTTAATTATTAATTATAAATAATAATACAAAGGTTTTAATTATTAATTATAAATAATAATAAAAAGGTTTTAATTATTAATTATAAATAATAACACAAAGGTTTTGATCAAATTTTTATTTAGAAGAAATATATTTTACAAAAAGAAGTAATAATAAATAAAATGTTACCGTTTGTAGCAGGTCTTTGCTAGGGCACTACAAAAAGTATAATCAAAGGACTTAGCTCTAAATTTAAGGAATTATTCTTGACACATCAATGGCAACTGGCAGAGAGAGAAAGCGAAAAACACGTCTTACCTTTTTTTTTTCGGATATCTCTTGCAACAGATTGCTGTCGATTGTAACCTAAGGTATCAATCCTTAAAGTCCCGTAAATGTTAGTAAATGCCACAAATTAAATTGTTAGAAAAGAATAACTACCGTGACTGTAGGAACCAAATGTAAAGAGAAAGGGAATCCCAGCATGTGAAAAATAAGCCATTTTATAGCATGATGCAAAGTCACATGATTATCCATTAATATAAAAAACACAATCACAAAGGGAAGGCGCGTTTGCATCTGTCTCCCCAAACCAGACGCCATTGAAGGTAAGTAACATTTTCTTATACACTCTCATCTCATCTCAAAAGAAAAAAAAAATGGGAAAGAGCAAGTAACAAATTAAATCCTTGAAGTATTCATCCCTCGAAGTTAGGCAATTCCAACAGTACCAATTCTCACCCTCTGGAGGAACCTGCTGTATACCTACACAGTTGAAATGGTACCATTCATTGCAATCATCACAGCATATCATTGGATTACCATCATCCAGACGAACACATCCTGGGCAAATGCATGTATGTTCAGCATCACTTAATGAATCATTCGCTAACATATCATTATGGATTAATGAAAAGTCCTGGTTGAGGCAATCTTCACAACACCAACTTTCCTCTGCTGGTGGAGGCTGATATACACCAACGTAGGAGAACTGAGATCACTTATCATAGCAGTTGCAACATACTATGGCACTGTCATTGTCGGTTTCACCACAGTCAGGGCAAATCCAAACAAGCTCTCTACCTTCTCCAATAAGACCATCATCGCATACACATGTACAGTCATTCAAATTTTCATCAGTATTTCCTGTCAAAGAATCAAAGCCATCAGAGGGTTCCTGAATGAATAACTCCAGGGGATAGAGGTGCTTCAAGAAATGAACCTGCAAGGAGCATCTCCTCGTCATATCTGAGCAGATCTCACCAAACCGTCATCTTCTGTAAATAGACGTGTGACCCGAGGCCCAAAATGGTAGAAGTTTGTTAGGGAGTTTGACTGTTATTATGTCTCCCACACAAATAACTGATGCAGTCCCTCTTTGTTGCCTTTGCACATGTTCTTTTATACTCAGCAAATAATCCTTCTACCAAATTTTCCTAAATCTTTTTAATGCCTCATCCCTGCAATTCAAGGACTCTAAGAGTTGTTTTCGTGAGGGAGGTTCCAGTTGATGAATACTCTCCTTGTTCATCCTCAAAATCAAACAAGGGTGTTTACTAGAGGGTGTAAAAAATGATTTGGACTTATTATTTCCAAACTCGAGTCTGATGAACTTCTGTAAGTCAAGGGACGGTTATTTACAGCATTTTGTATATCAAACAGAATTGTCAGGAGATCAAAATAATTATAACTAACTCGATTTATTTATACAAACAAGACTTGATGGTTTTAATCAGTCTTTCCCATACACTTCCATGCCAAGGTGAGTGTAAACGTATCTTAACGTGTTTGATCTTGCATGTCCCTAATTTCTCCATAAATTCACTGGAAGTACCTCATGAATCATGTCACACCCAGCCACCAAGGACTTGGCATTGTCACTATAAATATGTGAAGGAATCTCATAAATGTTGGAAAATCGAATCAAGGCCATTAGAAATGAATGGACAAACATATCCTCAATCAGTTCCAGATGCACTGACCGCACATCTAAACAAGTAAAAACCAGGATATTCATCTTCACCCTTTCTTCACCTCTAAGCACCCACAGATGGCCTGTATAGTCTACCCCTGCGTGTAAAAAGGGGTGAACGTCATATTATTAACATCGTTCATTGCCTATCGAAACCTATAATAAAACTTTCCGTGAATGGGATAATCCTAGAAGCCCTTGTGGATACTGGTAGCTCAGAAAGCTATATATCATCAAACATTATCCATAAATATGGCTGGCCAAAGCACACTTCCTGCAGGAAGATATCAATGGTGTCCACAGACTTGTCAAGCAACACTTTAGGTCACTGCTATGTGACATTATCATATGATGGATTTACATACCCACGTTTTAAACTTTCAGTCCTCTCTTCCCTCTGCTCAGATGTCTTACTTGGACATGACTTTCTCAAACTACATTCCAAAGTAGAAATACCCTTCGGAGGTCATAGAGATCCCTTCACCATATGCACCGTAATGGTGTCCATCTTATTTCCCGACCATTATTTGAACATTTAGCACCTGCTTGTAAGCCCATTGCTACAAAATCCAGAAGACACTCACCGATCAATCAACAGTTTATTCAAGCTGAAATTCAAAATCTAAAAGACGGTGCTATCGAACCCTCTAGCTCTCCCTGGAGAGCACAGGTACTAGTAACCACTAACGACCGACACAAGAAGCGCCTTGTCATTGATTACAGCCAGACCATCAATCGGTTCACTTACCTTGATGCTTACCCTTTACCAAGAATCGATGATCTAGTCCACAAAATTGCTCGTTATTCCGTCTTTACTACCCTTGACTTACGGAATGCGTATCATCAGATACCGATACTAGAAAAGGAGAAGAAATTCACAGCCTTCGAAGCCAGTGGGAACGTATACCAATTCTGCCGCATTCCATTTGGTGTAACAAACGGCATATCATACTTCCAATGGTCTATAGATAACTTAATAAAACAGGAGAAGATCACCGACACTTTTGCATATGTCGATAACATCACTATATGTGGTCGTACTATGAAAGAACATGATGAAAATCTTAATCACTTCTTAGATGTTGCTAGGAAACACAAAATAAGTTTCAACGAGAACAAAAGTATTATACGAATAGAGAAAATCACCCTCTTAGGGTATGAAGTGTCATTGGGAGTTTTAAAGCCAGACCCTGAACGCTTCCGGGCTTTAGGACATCTACCTCTACCGCAAGATGCAAAATCACAGCAGCAGGTCGTCGGTATATTTTCATATTATGCTCAATGGATTCCTCGCTTCTCAGAGACCTACATGTTACATTGTGTCATCCAGGTATAACACGAATGTCTCATTTTGTATGCCTTATTGCATCGATGTGGGAACTGTGCAGTTTGTGCAGAATTAAAACTGAGATTTTTCCATCCCACCAATTTCAAGCTTATCAAAGTGACTCAACCATTCGAACGCTTAAGTGTTGATTTTAAGGGCCCATTGCCATCTAACAGTCGAAATAAATACCTATTGACAATCATTAACAAATATTCGTGCTTCCCCTTTGCCTTTCCTTGTTGAGATATGACCTCACAATCATAAATTGTTTCTGTCAACTATTTTCACTGTTTGGCATGCCTTCCCTCATTCACTCTGATAGAGGTCCATCATTCCTCTCAATGGAACTAACAGACTTTCTGCATAAGAAGGGAGTAGCAACAAGCCGCACAACCGCCTATAACCCACAGGGAAATGGGCAGGTGGAACGACTGAACGCGAACCTATGGAAAACAATATTGCTAGCATTGAGGTCGAAAAAGTTGCCAATTTCTCATTGGGAAACAGTTCTACACGATGCCTTACACTCCATCCATTCCTTACTGTGTACTGCTATTAATGCTACACCTCACGAGAGGGTATTCTAGTTCAACTGTAAATCAACATCTGGCACCTCTCTTCCCAGTTGGCTTTTAAATCCAGATTCGGCCCTGATGAAACATAATCTACGGTTATCTAAGTACGAGTCATTTGTCGACGAAGTCGAGTTGCTGGAATGCAACCCTCAATATGTCCACGTTAGACTCCCAACTGGAAGAGAGGAAACAGTGTCACTGCGACAACTTGCCCCAAAACCGCAAGATACACTGCCAAACACTAAATTTTTTTTTTTTTTTTTTTTTTTTTTACATAGGCGTCACCACTTATCAAGGCCGATAGGCCACTCAAGGATAAGGGTTAAAGAGTGTACAGTAGTCAAAAGGACAATATAGTGATCGATAGTAATGGAAGTTCGGTAAATTTGTTAACTTAAGTGGAACGACTCATCAGAAATTTGTTCAGGTTGGACTTGAAGACAACCATATTATAGACGGCTGGAAAGCAGGAAAACGGAAGACAATTCCACAGGCGTGCAGTTCTAAGAAAGAAGCTTTGATCACGGAATCTATGTTTAGGTTTAGGCACAGATAAAGATTGGGGGGAATTATTGATAGTGTTTACAGCTAGACGAGTGTTTCTTGTGAAAGTTTGGCGAGGGAGGGACTATAGATTGAAGCTCAGTCGAACACTTTCTATGAAAATAACGATAAAGCAGAGACAAACTCGCAACATCTCTTCTGTGTGATAGAGGTTGCAGCGAAGAGAAAAGTACATCTCCCACCAGGCCACGTAGTCTTTTCTAGCAGCTCCTGCCCATATGTGGCAACAGTATTCCATCTTTGGACATATCTGGCTCTTATATAGATAGAGAATTGCATCAGCAGTGAGATATCTACTGGATCGATAGAAGGATCCGACCATTTTTCCAGCGGCCTTGGCAACAGATTTGATGTACGTATTCCATTTAAGATCAGGAGTAAAGGTCAAGCCCAGAAGTCTGTCAAAACTTGAGGCCTCCCCAAGGCGAGAGCCATTCATTTTAATTGATGCCAGATGGGGATCAGAACGTTGATGATGTGAAGATAGAAGCTTGGTTTTAGATGCATTAAAAGTAACCAGCCACTCCTTTCCCCATTGTACAACATGATCAAGATTAGAGGAGTGAGAATCGGAGAGAACTTGGTCGTTTACTGTCTTAGATGTGCTACCATAGATGGTAGTGTCGTCAGCAAAAATGTCTACGAATGATGTAAGGATGTGATTTGGAAGATCATTAATGTAGATCAGGAAAAGAGTTGGGCCCAGGATGGACTCCTGAGGGACTCCAGCATTAATTCTGTGAGCTTCTGATTTTTGCCTATCAACTACTACTCTTATGAACCTTGGGCCATGTTTAACAGGGAGAGACTAGTAATTGGTGCATTAACTCTGATTTTTGTTTTCTTTTTCACCCCAAACAGGCATATTGCCAATTGCAACGTAAGGGCTACTATTTGGGATCATGTTTAACAGGATAGTGTGGGGGAGTTGAGCAACGAGATATCTGTTCACATTACAATTAAATTTCTGCAAGTTAGTACAGTCAGGGAAGCAGGAAACGGCACCAAGGGAGAATGCTAAAGTCTAGCAGTCAGAGGGGAAAAAAACTATGAGAGTAGAAGGCTTTTCAGCATCTATGGACCTCAGTGAAGAGGTGGCATTTTGCTACTTGTCAGGTTAGCTGCGGGTATATACATCAAGGAGTCACAAGTATTATGAATTCATTAGAGCACATTCCATTAGAGTACTTGTAAAACAGGCAGAGGGATGCAGCATTTCAGTGATGGGATAGAGGTTGGAGTTTGGCCAACAGTACAGGATCAACTAAATTTTAGACTTTTTTTTACCCTAAGAGGGAGAATAGATACACCAGCCCAGTTGCCTTCAACACATATCTGCAGTTATTAAACACCAACACTTGGCACTTTGAGATGTATTTTGATTTGGCAAACTTGCTGGAAAAGTTCACCTGAAGTTCCCTAAAATCAAGTAATATTATAATTAAGACCAAGCTCTTAGGATTAGAATTTCCGACCATAATAAGCGAGAGACTATCATGGTGCACAAACTTTTTTAATGTTTCGCCATCAATTGATGACAGCCCATGATGGTGAAGATTTGGATTATATTGAGGTTTAATTCAACACATGGCATCATAGTATTATGTACAGAGATTAGGATACAAGCTTAAGGTAAGTAAAAAGAAACATAATACTTTAATGATGGTACTATCTCACAGGAAGCTGAACCTCTACAACCAGATACCTTGTTAGAACCTTGCATATCTGAAGAATCCCAGGAAATTTCATCCGCTGAATAGCGCCCGATAAAAACCCATCAGAACTTATTTGTAAGCAACGTGTCCACACCCCTACCACCTGAGAAATAGAGATGCTTAAACTTGAACCTTTGCGTATCATTCCATAATCCCACACTGAACATTTTCCACCTGGGGTGAATGTCATATTATTAACATTGTTCATTGTTTTGCATGCTTTTAACAATTCTCTTTCCTTTTGTTACAGCCTATATATCTGTACTTCTTGATGAATAAAGCCTGGTTCATAGGTTATCATTCGCCTTTCGTGTTGTCCTCACCACAGGCCTTATCATATTCACCTGATGTTTTGATAAATTGGTCATATTCGGGTAGATAAATGGGATAGAGTTGAATTTCTGGGACAGGGAGCATCCTAATAAAACTCTCTTTACAGCCTGCTTACCTTGAGGTATCCAAGACCCAGATAACCTGAATTATTTAAGTAGCAGAAACACCCAGATGCTCACACTGATCATGGCAGTCCAATACAATGAGCTTGTCCTTAGCAATAAGTAAAGAATTAACTATCTCGTACTCATATACAGTGAATTTTCCAATTCTGCCCTTGGATCGAATTAATCCTTCCTTATCCAAAAAAAGTTTTAGGCTTTTCACTCTCTGTGGTATTGACCTACCTGAAGGATTTTCTAAATATTCCAATTCCTTCCAGAAGGATTGTCTTTGCATCACTTTAATCAAGTGCGTTCGAGCCGTCTTAACAGAGTCAGAGTCTCTTTTCTTAAAACTTATCAATAAACTTGATCACACATGGTGTAAACATTCAACAATTTAGATAACGATGAATATTTGTCATATTGTACAACTGGCTCCTCTTGGCTGTGGGAAACAGCACAAAC
The DNA here is from genome assembly GCF_053919585.1 of Euprymna scolopes. Classification (NCBI taxonomy): domain Eukaryota; kingdom Metazoa; phylum Mollusca; class Cephalopoda; order Sepiida; family Sepiolidae; genus Euprymna; species Euprymna scolopes. The sequence continues at coordinate 114,443,862 of NC_136493.1, read as the reverse complement.
CATTGAGGATACAATCCTGTTACTTTCAAGCCAAGAAATCGGTTGGTCTTTCATCCAACTTCCATGATTCACTAATAAGAGTACAAAGCTATATAGATACTGGCAAACATAATGATTGAGGATCAAATATCGTTGATGCTTCAGACAATATACGCTTTTTAGTCACTGCCTCAGGGTTACAATTATAGGAAGCAATATTGATGGTATCAGTAAAAGGGTCATAACGATAATCTAACACCTTCTCCCAAGGACAACTGGCTCCTCTTGGCTGTGAGAAACAGCACAAACCATTGAGGATACAATCCTGTTACTTTCTGGGTTTAAACAATTCAAAGCATTTTCAGGCCAAGAAATCGGTTGGTCTTTCATCCAAGATGGTCCAGAGACCCAATATTTCAAATTGGACCTCAGTTTAGAGGTAGGAATGCCTCTGGTGATAAGGTCTGTGCATTCGGTACATATTTAACTTGAATGGCACCACCAAATGCAGACATCAGTTCAGCCTCCCATTCACCAATGTCCTTCAATCTATTTGTAACAAAAACATTTCTGCTATTGGTCTGTTTTGTGACTAACCAGGATTACACTATTTGTGAATCAACTGCAAGAGATATTTTCTTGAAACTTGCATTCGAATAGGCTTTCAACGTCTGGAGGCATTTGATGGCCAAGAAGGCTGATAAAAGCTCTAAAGTGAGTAAACTTTTTGATTTAAGGAGTGTCACTTTTAGAAAAAACCGGTGATGAATCCTTCCCCTGGACCGCATATGCCACAAACCTGTATGCTTTTTTGGAGGCAGCACAGAATAGAAATAATTCGGTCTCCCTTCCTTCATCAAGGGTTTTTCTTGGGAAGTTAACAGAACTAACTTCTGACAATTCATGAGCAAAAATCATCCATTTTGATCGAAGTTTGCTTGGCACAATTTCATCCGAGTCAAAATCCAACTTCCATGATTCACTAAAAAGAGTACAAACCTATATAGATACTGGCAAACATAATGATTGAGGATCAAATATCGTTGATGCTTCAGACAATATACGCTTTTTAGTCGCTGCCTCAGGGTTACAATTATAGGAAGCGATATTGATGGTATCAGTAAAAAGGTCATAACGATAATCTAACACCTTCTCCCAAGGACAGCTGTGACTCACAAGAGTACCATCTCCTCTCATTAACTCATGTAACCCTGCATTATTAGAGTTGCAAGATTGGAGTATGAATCCTCCCTCTCTCTCTCAATCTTTCTACTGCTTGTGTATACAAGCCCGTCAACTCATCCAAAGAATTGCTTGTTCTAATCAGGTTATCTACATAAAAGCATCCTAGTGAAATCATCCAAGGGATAACGCCCTGCATGATATTTTAGTATAAAACTTAGGATGAATGGGCTTGCACTAAACCCAAATATGATGGTTGTATAATGGTAACATCTTATTTCATTTTTTTTTTTTTTTTTGCAAAAAAAAGTAAAATTTATTATCAGATTCATCAGTTAAACGAATCATCAAGAATGCCAAAAAAGCAAAGTCAAATTAAGCATGTTCCCTGATATATTGATCCCAACGTAAGCAGCATCATTTAGAGACACAGAATTTTTAGTCTTAAATGAACAGTTAAAAACTGGCTGAATCTTGGTCGTATTCGTACTGGCTGAATCTTGGTCGTATTCGTATCCTCCTACTGGCGTATATGGAACCCACACATAATGCTTGCATTCCTCAAGGGTGCATTCTAAGAGTTCTATTATCCCTTACTTTTCTTGGTCTTCAAAAACCTTCACATATTCCTCATATAAGTGTTCCTTCCTAAAATTAAGTACTACTTTGTCCAGTACCGTAAGTGCTATGTGATGGTTAGACTGAACTTATAATAACTTGTCTTTATGCCAAGGCAACTTAACTAGCTAATGACCATCATCATAAACAATGTTTTGCATAAATTCCTCCATTTTTTGATTGTCATAGTCAGAAACTGATTCTATGTCAGGAAGTCCCAAAGATTTCAGACTAAACATCCATTCCAATCCTCGATCTACAGTACCTTCCTCAAAAATGTTGGCAAATGGATCCATATAGGTTGGAACAGGATTCACAATACTATTGACCCAAGAATCGTTACAATAGTACTCTCTGTCAATCTCATAGTTCGAGGCTCTAGAAGTTGTATTAATCTTGTTGATTTGGTTCTCGTACAATAAATGTTTTATGAAGGATAAGCAGATAGGGCGTGGTCAATTTTCTCAGATATGCTTTTAAAGATAGTAACTCCGCTGTTGTGGGGGCGATAGAGAGCAAATATAAATGCAGTAGTTTGAGCAAGTGCAACCCAGAAGCACATATAGGGTAAGTTAGGATCTTCTCTGGAGATGTTCCTACTACATGGAAAGCCATCTTTTATATAGGCACATATTCCATGGCCATGACGATCTTGGGGGTCAGATTTGGAAGTTAAATTAGAGTATCCTTTAATTACGAACTCATCTGAGGAAATGGTCTGTCCAATGCCAGTTTCACTTAGAAATAATATGTCTGGTTTAATCTCCTGTAATTGGGTTTCAACCTCTGGAAGGTTAGAACGTAGACCCCTGATGTTAGAGAAGGAAACCTGGTAGTGGGGGTCTACGTTAGAAGTTGGAGATCCGGGTTTAATCATGTGTTTTTTATTGAGACTTTTCATGATGGTGTTTTGGGATTTGTGGACTAGGTCGGCAGACATGCCTAAAGCAGGGCAGAGAGGGAAAGTAAGAAAGAAATAGAAATGAAGAATATTTTCTTTTTGTAGCACATGAAAAAGTAAAGTAACAATTACCCACTAATATGGCATCGAGAGGCCCTACCAGAAGCTACTGCATGGTCCAGAATCCATTCACCAAATGGCAATACAGCAGCCCCAGTACTTTGCACCTGCTGATAGGACAGCCTCCTTAGTGGTTAATCCAAGGTTCGGGTCCCTGACTATCAGGCGGATAACGTCAGCCCAGATAAAATGTTTACCTCGAGCACCCTTACTAGTGACATGGCTACAAGGATAGACATAGAAACAGAAAATTTCCGACATCTCTTTTCATGCAAAATACTGCCAACCTAGAAAACAGCTTTTTCTTCTCCCTTTGTCAGAAAAATCACTCATTAAAAATGAGGACTGAGGGATGATTACCATTAATATAAAAAAAAAAAAAACAATCACAAAGGAGAAGGCGCTTTTGCCTCTGTCTCCCCAAACATTGAAGGTAAGTAACATTTTCTTATATTTTTAACAGTTTTTTTTTTTCACTGTTTTGAATTTTGGTTTTAGTATTATAAAAATATATTTATGAAATATTTATTGGTTTCTTTATTTATAAAAATAGAAAAATTCTTTTTGCTATTGTTTCAGGGGGGTTTTTTCACTGTTTTTATTTAATAAAAAAAAGAGAATACTTGATTATTTTTTTGCATAAAATAATCAATAAAATGTTTAGTTTTTTTTTCACTGTTTTAAATTTTGTTTTAGTTTATGAAAATACATTTATGAAATGTTTATGGATTTCTTTATTTAAAAAAAATAGAAAAATGTTTTTATTGTTTCAGTTTTTTTTTTAGTTTAGAATTTGATTTTAGGATAACATCTTTTTTTTATTCTTAAAATATATTTTTGAAAAAAAAAAAAAAATCTCTAATAAGGATAATACACGCGAATTGCACATAAAATGTTGAAGTAATTTTTTTAACTCTGCGACGCCAGAAGAACTACTTATTTTTGTAATGTGCACATATACTGTCGAAAATTTAATTCCGACCATAGTTGGTTTGGATGGTCCAAGATGGGGCTGTTATAAAGGTTGAGAAATGATCATTATTTTCCAACCCCAAATTGGAAGTCACTTAACAGCTTGTTCAAGAAATATGACACATAGACTCTTTGGTGAGATATTGGACTAGCTGCAAAAGGAACCAATGACCCCCTGCATTCCACAGAGGCCCCCGTCCGCAGCATACCTCACACCATGCCCAGACCTAGAAAGATGCATTTATGTCAGCAACCAACTAGTAACAGATAAAGTGCTCACCAAGGTACTGTTAGCAACCTACCGCATCATGTAACATCAATAGATGCAATATAAGCTCCACTGGCTTACAGGGAACACCACAGAACACTGACAACGTTGACACCTCTCAGAACTCTCTCGAATGAAGTAGCATACACCAAAGACCAACCTCTCTTGCCCAAATCATGTTCAATATATCTATATATCCAGGGGCCAGCGCCTCCAACCATTCCTTCCATGTAACAATGTAAAATAGCAGAGTCAAAGACGCCTTGAGGTAGAACTGACCTTCTCGCACCTCCACCCCTCCTTGGCATTGGTCCTTCCCTTATTTTTTCCACAGACTCCCAACAACAACAAAAACGTTTTAAAAATATGAGAAAAAAAAAGGGAACCCATAGCTTGAATCTTTGTTTGTTCCAAATAGGCAGTGCGGGAATATTTATCATATGACACAAGCATATATAAAGACGTGTAAAGAGCATGAACATTCTTGGTACTTCTACAGAATCTGAACCAAACTATTTTTTTTTCTTAACTTTTAGCCTAATATTTAGGTTTACTTCAGCAACAGTTCGCTTGATACAGTCGAAACTATGCAGCATTAATGTCATTAAAAAAAAATAAATTAAAAAAATAAAATACAAAGACCAAATAATGAAACAAACTAGTCCAAATGGTCATCGTTTCAAAATTATACTCAGAAAAACAAAAAAAAAACGGCAGCCATGCTGAATTTAAATTCAGCATGGCTGCCGGTTTTTTTTAGTAGTATTTAGAACCCATATGGTTCTGACACTTGTACACCACAGAGGCCCGGTCCGCAACGTAATTCACTAATTCGCCCAGACTTGGTATAGTGCATGTACGTTGGCAACAAGCAGGTAACAGATAGGTGGTCACCGAGGTACTGCTAGCACCCACTCAAGTCACGTAACATGAACTGGCATAATGTTAATAAGGAACAAAGCAAACACAGAATTCCCCAGTACACTGATGATAGGGTAAAAATAATGGTTCACGCTGTCGTGGTGGCAGTTCAACCGTTCAAAGTATTGGTGAATAATGTTCTGTCAGTGATGTGGAAGTTGCAAATAAATTCCAATTATTGGTTCGAATAGGAGTCCGGTGATAAATCTCGTACTCCCATAGATAATGAGGCTCCATTAAGACGTTCCCATCTCATCGCATATTGGTAAAATACTTGCTTGTGGTCATCATTTTCTTCTGGTTTGATACTTTAGTAGATTCTTTGTCCCGGTTGGAGAAATACATCATTTCACAAAATGTCGAAAATATTTCATTTCGACCACAGTTGGGCTGGACAGTCCGTGATGGGGCCGGTATAAAGGTTGCAAAATGATTGTTATTTTGCAACCCCAACACGGGAGTCAGTTAACAGCTTGTTGAAGAAATATGACACATAGACACTCTGGTGAGATATTAGACTAGCTCAGAAAGGAACCAATGACCCCACCCTCCACATTCTGCAAAAGAGCCCATCCGCAGCATACCTCACACCATGCCCAGACTTGGAAAGGTGCATTTACATCAGCAACCAACTGGTAACAGATAAAGTGCTCACCAAGGTACCGTTAGCAATCTACCGCATCATGTAACATCAATAGACACAATATAAGCTCCACTGGCTGACAGGGAACACCACAGAACACTGACGACATTGGCACCCCTCAGAACTCGGGTATGTTTTACTGTCCACAGGTCTTCGCAAAAATTGTCAAAAATCAAATATATAACAAATAAATGTTACCAAAGGCAAAATAAGTTACTCTTCTATTTTTTTTACACAGGCATCACCACATTATCAAGGCCAAGAGGCCACTCAAGGATAAGGGTTGTTTTCAGTGTTTTTTCTCCTTAATGTAAAATGTTTATTCGGTTCGAAAAACAAGCTTTTTCAAAGGGTACGCGACCACAAGAAGAAAATGGTCGCATAACAAATACATTATTGCCACTTTTTCTTGTCGCATATTCTTTGAACTTGCTGGTTTTTCGAGCCGATTAAACATTTTACATTTTGGTAAAAACACTAAAAACCTACCCAGTTGGGTAGAAGAGTAACTTATCTTACTTTTGGTAATATTTATTTGGTATATATTTGATTTTTGACATGTGGACAGGAAAACATCGCCCAGAACTCTCTCGAATGAAGCGACATGTACCAAAGACCAACCTCTCTGGCCCAAAGTATGTTCAATATATATATATATATATATATATGTCCAGCGCCTCCCACCACTCCTTCCAGTAACAACATAAAATGGCAGAATCAAAGACGCCTTATGGTAGAAACGACCTTCTCGGACCTCCACCCCTCCTTGGCATTGGTTCTTCCCTTATTTTTTCAACATTACAGAAATCAATAAATATTTCATTTTATTCTAAACTAGCATTTCATTGCCCAGATGTTTGGAGGGGTATGTTGAGCAAAAAAAAAACAAAAAAAACGGTCAATTTTTTTAACTTTGACCCCTATTATGACTCCTTAACATTTATTGTTTTGAACTCAAATCAAGTTATTAAGTTAGATCCATGTCCAAGGAACCTATATCTAAAATTTCAAGTGTTTAGACCCAAAATTGGCGGAGGAGTTTGGTAGAGTTCTCAAAGGTCAAATCGTTGAACTTTGACCCGTTAACAGCCAAATTTCTGGACAAAAATGGATTACAAAGATTTTCCCAAATCTCAGTACCCTGTATATCAAATTTCGAGTCTGTAGACTTAAAATTGACAGAGTTATTGCGTAAGGAAATGTACACAGACACACACACAGGCATGTTCACTTTTATAGATATGTAAAAAAAATAATCAAATATTAAGCGCTTTTTTATACAAGGTCATTGCACAGAGAGAGACAACTCCAATTTACTAAATTTCTATTAAATCAAAACAAAAAAAATGCTGCAACAAATTTTTTTTATCTAACAAGGTTAATAACATTTATAATACAAAATGTAGTCTTTACGTGACTATGAAGAGAATCATTTTGTTTTCATGTCATTTTTTTCGACTACATTACAAAAAATGAAAATGCAACGACAGTTGCAGAGGAATTATTTTTTCATCTCATAATTTAGGATGCTAAAACCAACGATATTTTTATTAAGTCAAAACATTAAAAAAGAAAACTGCTGCGTTTGTTTTTAATGTAACAAAGTTGATAACAATAATACAAAACGTAGTGTTTATGCAACTATTAAGGGAATCATTTCTGTTTTCATATCACATAAAACCAACGATATTTTCATTAGATGAAAAAGAAAGTTGCGGCAACTTTTTCTATTTTTTTTTTAACTACATTTTTCTTAAAAGTAAATATTATGGCTCGGTTCTTTAAAAAAAACTAGTCTTTAAGCTTAAAACTCAAAGACTTACGACTACGTTTTTTTTTTTTTAATACTTTTTTTTAATTAACAAATAAACGTTATGGTAAGATTTTTTGCGAAAATCAAGGAAAATGAAACGATGAAGAGAAAATTGTGATTTTAAGGTAAATATTCAGATACGCTACAACAGAAGACCGACCACTCCTAATTTGTTTTTTAGGGGTAATCGAGGTCGCTGACAATGAATCCGATAATCAAACCTGGGGCGAATTTACCGTTTGCATGGTATTAACCCCTGAACAAAGGAACTACTTTCCGCCATTTTACTGCTTCCTTTACGCTATGCGCGAGCGTGCGGTAACATAAACAACGATTGTTGAATGTGCCTTCATGGAGCAAACTGCCTTTTCACATGGCGTACGAATCTTTTGTGGAACATTTAAACTTATACGAAAAAGAAGAAAAGCACTCCAAGTGGGGGGGGGAGTAATGTTGGAAAGACTTCTTTTTTTTTTTTTCAGAACAGAATTTAAAAAAAAATTTTTTTTTTTTTTTTTCATTGGCAGACAAGGATGAAACTATTTTTTTTTCAGCTGTGGCGACTTTTTTTTTCTGTAACAAAGCTTATAATATTAATAACACAAACATTTGATTTTCACATTACAAAAATCTTACCATAACATTTATTTGTTAATTTAAAAGTAGTAAAAAAAAAAAAAAAAAAGAAAAAAACATAGTCGTAAAAATTTCATTTCTTTTGTAATGTTTTCATTCTTTGGGTTTTAAGCTTAAAGACTAATTTTTTTTATAGAACCTTACCATAATATTTACTTAAGAAAAATGGGGTTTGTATTACTGTACACATATATTCGAAAAAGTTGTCAAAAACAAATATATAACAAATGTTATCAAAAGCAAGATAAGTTACTTTTCTACCTAACTGGATATGTTATTAGTGTTTTTATTTAATATAACATGTTTATTCAGCTCGAAAAACAGTGTTTATTGATGTATTGGAAAATTTAAAATGGCGTCCAGTCGGACTCTCTCTTTAACATGGTAAGTTTGGGAAAAGGAGTTAAAAATTAAAAAACTAGACAAAATACTGTTAGAAACTCTCTCAATATATGTTACCATGACATAGGCTGACATATATTCAGTGGGTTTTTAACAGTATTTTGCATATTTTTTTATTTTTAACTCCTTTTTCCAAACTTACCGTGTTAAAGAGAGAGTCGGCGTCATTTTAAATTTTCCAACATATCGGTAAACATTGTATATTTTTGGAGCTGAATAAACATGTTACATTAAATGAAAACACTAGAAAATTATCCAATTAGATAGAAAAGTAACTTATCTTGCCTTTGATAACATTTATTGGTGGAGGTTAACAATCCTGACACTTTTCAAAAATCGCTAAAAAACATGGCGGACGATCTACACATGACACTGAAAGTAATTAACGCTCCCTCCGACACGTGACCGGAACTTAGGGACCATATGTGTATTTGTTTTGACTTTATATACGTGAATTAACAACAAATTGTTACGTGGTGCGGAAAGAAAAACCAAAACATTTTTATTTTATTTAACTACTTACATTAATAAAAAGAAACGTTGGTCCTTTCTTAAATATGACAAATAAATTAGAACAAAAACATAACACATTTTGGTACTTGTGTAGTTTTGCCACGAGTGTACGAACCATTCTTTCACCTAACAATTTAATGAAAAATATTGTTTTTTGGGTTTGTTTTTTTTTAATTTGTATTTCTCGCATTGGCGAAACTGCACTAGTACCAAAAGTATGGTAAAAAAATGTAAACAAATAAATTAGAAAAAAACATAACACGTTTTGGTACTTGTGCAGTTTTGCCACCGCGAGTGTACGAACCATTCTTCACTTTCACCTAACAATTTAAAGAAAAATATTTCAAGTTTTTTTTTAGTTCGTATTTCTCACGTTGGCAAAACTGCACTAGTACCCAAATTTACCAAACCAAAAAAACAAAACACGTTTTCTTCATAAGTAAAAAACATCTGACAATTCATCGGATCTGACTGAAATAATTTATTAAGGAAACACTTTTATTTTTAGACAGGATATCTTTCTTTTACATGTGTTAAAAACACATTAAAGTTCCTAATTGCGTTGTTCATTCCCTGTACATTTGCTTCGTCCACGTGACCATTTCATCTCACCTACTGACCCAGAGATATACCTCACTTTTCTTTTAATTCGAAACCAGTAGGCCCCTATAGTGTTTGTATAGACACCTGTAGCGGGGCCTACAAAATGTTCTGAATGGTTAACTGTGCCATGTTGATAGCCCAATTGTCCAAGCCTGCTGTAGCTCCGCTATTCATCGGTAAATATGACAGAAACTAGTGCGACACATTCTATAATGGCCGCTTCTAGTGTTATGGCTGACCGGTCGGGTATTTGTCACAAAAAAACGACTTTCTCGGTTTTGCCATAGAACCCTATGACCCAATCATGTTCTCTAATCCTACCGACGTTATTCTTCCGTTTAAAAAATAAACTTTCGTCCACTTGGACTATATGTACTGGTCCGCCCAACATCTTTCTGTCTTTTAGTAGTTTGAAGGTGCAGATATCTCGGCAAAACTCGTACCACTGAATGGCGGAACCCTTAGAAATGCCACTCAAATCCGCGGAAGTCATCACAGGTGTCTGACAAACAAAGTCAAACATTACTTGGGATGTAGTTTGAAGATGCAAATTCGAATTTTCAAAAAAGGTGCCACGCGCGTCCCAACACCCTTGTTCTACACTTGGCACATCTCCAATCATCAGATAAATAAAATAAAAATGTTTTGGTTTTTCTTTCCACACCACGTAACAATTCGTTGTAAATTCACGTATGTAAAGTCAAAACAAATACACATATGCCCCCTAAGTTCCGGTCACGTGTCAGAGGGAGCATTAATTACTTTCAGTGTCATGCGTAGGTTGTCCGCCATGTTCTTTTAGCGATTTTTGAAAAGTGGTAGGATTGTTAACCTCCGCCCATCTATTTGCTATATATTTGTTTTTTGAATCTATGTGTACAGTAATACAAACCCGAAAAATGTAGTTGAACAAAAACAAAACAAAAAAGTTGCTGCAACTTTCTTTTTCAAGTGTTTTCATCTAATGAAAATATCGTTGGTTTTAGCGTCGTAAATTGTGATATGAAAACAGAAATGATTCTTGTAGTGAACTACTACTATGATGCTGCTACGGTATGCTTCCCTTATTTCTCTCTTTCTCTCTACTCTTCCCTTCCTTTCTTCTCTCAACGTCACCAGAAGTTTCAGCCAATCGGAATAAAGGACTGTCCTGGAGGGAGATACAACAGAAGAAATCTCTCTCAGACATGCGGGAACGATAGAATCATCAACATGCGACGGACTCGTTTCCCTGGGTAAAGACTTTTATCAAAGAAATGTACCATCCTCTTTATACCCCAATATCTTGGAAACCTTTATAAAACACCATCAATCCTAAAGTCTCGCCGCACTTAATTATAACCAATGTTTTCTTTTCCACAACCGTTCTTTTTCAGCACTCTTGTTCTCTCTCTAATTTCGGAGGTGCCCCAAAAAGGGGACCAACCAAAATGGTGACCCTTTTTCAAACGTCGTTAAAATCTATGGTAACCATAATTTGGTGAACGCCCGATGTGCGTATTTCCACGCAATCTTCAAAGAACAAAAAAAAAAAAAACGAAAATGATGAGAACGTGACAGAGTAAAAAAGAAAAAGCCTTTCTAAAACTACAGTAGAACCTTACAAAAAAAAAGTATATATAAATCCGCTTTCCAAGAAATGCCGATAATAGTAGAAAAATAATTAAATATATATATATATATATATATATATATATATATATATATATATATATATATATATATATTTTTTTTTTTGCTATTTTTGTGAAACGGTTTATGCTAAATAAGGCAAAACAAACAAACAAGAAAAATAAGCAGTAAAAAAAAAAAAAGAAAAACAAAACTTTTTTATATGACTCTCACCAGATAAATGACTAAAATTAAATCTGGTCTAAAAACTATTCTGTAACAACAAAAAAGTGACTTTAAGAATCAATACAGAATCCCAAATTTCATTCTGAAACACACACACACCCGCACACAGAAAAAGGAACCTTCTAGACGCACGCGTGTGAAGCCAATTTTGGAACACGTGTATGCATCGACGAACTCAGTTTTTTTTTTCTTTAAGAACATTGACTATATATTCACACACACACACACATACACACACACACATATATATATTTATATATATAAAAAAAAAAATTTTAATTGACGCTATTTCTCCAAGCATCTCCTGAAATTAACCTCTGGTGAGTACTCGCTTTTCTCTCTTCTTGCTTCAGCCATTTCCCTTAGTCGCAGCTACAAATAAATAATAAAAAAAAAATAAATAAATAATAATAATAGTAACTAATAATAATCATAGGAATAATAATTAATAGTAGTAATAATAGTAATATTAATAATTAGTAATAATAATAATGGACGCACAACAGGTTAGCGTAAAACCTCCACAATTTATGGAGACGAATATCGAGGGATGGTTTTCGATAATAGAAGCTCAATTCCACTTCAGACACATTACGAGCGATGATACTAAGTTCTATACGGTTATCAGCGCATTACCGCCTGACATGGTAACAAATATACCACCAGCAATTCTGCAGTAGCTAAACTACGTGAAGTTAAAGGAGTCTGTGTTATCTGCATATGAAAAGACCAGACCTGAACTCCTGGAAAAGTTGATGAGGACTACTACATTAGCTGGTCGTCCGTCATTATACCTCCAGGGGATGGTAACGGTCGCACATAGAATAGGGGCAAGCTACGAGATAGTGCGCCATAAATTCATACACGCACTTCCGAAGCAAATCGCTCCAGTAATAGCAGCCACACTGAAATGCCGTTAACGGAGTTGGGTCGACTATCTGACAACTTGATGCCGTTAATAGAAAATATGTCAGTATTTCAGGCGGTTGAGAGTCGAGCTGGGACAAACGACCATATTGCCACCAGACTAGTGAAACCATTCCAGCCGGCCTATGTCCATATAGAAGGAAACAGCAGCCGCAGATATGTAGAGCCCATATATATTTCGCGGAGGAGGCTCGTACAGGTAAGCCATGGTGTACGTGGCCAAAGAAAAAGAGTAGCTTACAGACTCCGCCTAACTTGCGCCCTTCCTCCCCCGCCCCTAGTGATTCGGAAAACTAGAAAGGCGGATTGCATTTGATCCAGTAGTGCCGCCGTTATTAAAAGTTTCTGCTAAAATAGGAGTGTCTAAAGTCAATTTTATCATATACAGGAGCCAGTGTTTCCATTTTACCGCATTCCGTAGTAAATGGAATTACTCTGGAGCCAACTCCTGTTCATATCTCTACCGCTAACGGTGAAAGCATAAAATACTATGGTCAAACAAACCTCAAAGTTAAGATATCCCGTTTGAGAAGATCTTTTCAATGGAGTTTTGTGATCGCAGATGTCACTAACCCTTTGTTAGGATTTGACTTAAATTTAACATTATAGTGGATTGTAAAAATAGATCCATCCGTGATAATGTAACAGAGCGTGAAATTACAGTCAATGCAGTAACGGTAACCGATGCTGTAGTGATTAACAAAATAGACCTAGCGGATTATGTTACAGAAGTAATAGGTAAATATAATAATGTGCTTTCACCACATAGCGACACAAACAAAGACTATGGTGAAGTGTATCAAAGGATTGATACAGGCAGCCATGTACCAGTCTTTGCTAAAGCCAGACAACTTTCCGGTCCTAAGTTAGACGCAGCACAGGCAGAATTTAAAAAGTTACTAAATACGGGAGTTATTCAGCCTTCCAGTAGCGAGTGGGCAACTCCTTTGCACTTAGGGAAGAAGCTGGATGGGTCATATCGAGCGTGCGGTGATTTCTGTGCGTTAAATAGCATTACCAAAACAGACTGCTACCCGGTACCATACATAAATTCCTCCTGCACACAGTTAGCTAATAAACAATATTTTTCCAAAATAGATTTAACTGCAACATATCATCAGATTAAGGTACACCTTGAAGATGTGCCTAAGACAGCAGTAGTGACACCTTTTGGTTTGAGTTTAATTACATGCGATTTGGTTTAAAGAATGCTGCGGCTACATTTCAGCGTTTTATGAATAAAATATTTTTTAAATTAAATTGCATATTTATATATTTAGACGACATACTAGTTTTTAGCAAAAGTGAACAACAGCACAAGGAAGATTTAGATAGAGTATTTAGGATCCTTAGTGATAACAATTTAAAGATTTCCTTAGATAAGTGTGTATTCGGAGTACCAGAGTTAGATTTCTTAGGCCTTCACGTAAGCAAAGAAGGCTTGTTGCCTACTTTAAAGAAAATTAAAGAATTTGAAATTTTCCGATACCTAAGGATTCAAAAAGCTTACATAGATTTCTGGATATGACAGGTTTTTACCGCAAATTAGTCCCTAATCATGCATCCATAATTTTACCACTATCCAAACGGATAAGGTTGGATCCTGAAGCAAAGACCGAGCTTAATGAGGAAGAAACTAACGCCTTCAAAACAATAATAAGCAAATTATCGGAAATTACGGTGTTAGCTCATCCACAGTCTTCAGCTACAGAATACCACTTAGTTACAGATGCTAGTCAATACGCCACTGGTGCTGCATTACACCAGTTGATAGATAAGAAACCAGTACCTATAGGTTTCTTTTCCAAGAAATTTTCTCGAACCCAAGCCAAGTATTCCACATTTGACAGAGAGCTACTAGCAACTTATTTTTCAGTGGTACATTTCTGCCACCTCATAGAAGGTCGTCACATGAAGCCATTTTATAGTCGGACACCAGCAAAGTCAAATCGACAACAGCGACACTTACCAGTGCTTACCGAATATATTGATAACGTGGAGTACATTAAAGGAGCTGAGAATATAGTTGCAGACTGCATGTCTCGGCCTGCATTAGCTGTGCAGATAGATGCATGCGACTTGGCTGAAATAGCCCAGGCACAAAAAGGTGATGATGAAATAAAGTCATACACTAATTTGAAAGAATATTGTGTGTCAAGCGAAGTCGGCTCAGTCCTATGCGATACTTCAACTAAGTACCCCAGACCGTTTATCCCAAAAGAGCTTTGTCAAGCTATTTTCAACAGTTTAGATAGCTTGCCGCATCCTAGTATGGGAGCATCTATAAAACTGGTCAAGTCCAGATACTTTTGGCCTAGTTTAGATAAAACGATTAAACAATTTTGTGCAGAATGTGTAGTGTGTCAACAATCAAAAATTCACAGACACACAAAGTCTGCAGTCCAAGAATTTTAGTTACCATTTGCACGTTTCCAGACGGTATATATCGATATTGTTGGACTCCTGTCCTTAACGCGCAATGAGTCCAACCCTTACCTGAGCCCTTACAAATATTTGCTTACTTGCATTGATCGTGCAACTCGCTGGATTGAAGTACAGCCTATGACTGAGATAACTGCACAGTCGGTAGCAGAAGCGTTTATCAATGCATGGATAGCTCGATTTGGAGTCCCACTGCATGTTGTAACTGACAGAGGTATCAGTTTGAGAGCAAATTGTTCCAGGAATTAGCCAAGGTAGTAGGTTTTTACTGATTGAGGACAACTTTGTATCACCCTCAAAGTAACGGTGTGATCGAAAGAGCACACCGTACCCTTAAAGCGGTAATAATAGCTCGAAAAGGATCATGGATGAAAGCGATACTGGTGATTCTGCTGGGTATACATAGCACCCCTAATGAATCAGGTTTTTCCCCTTTTACGTCTGTTACTGGAGTTCTGATATTGATTCCTCAGCAGTTGATTCACAAGCAGAGAGTAGAAGACACTCCAGTTAATAACCAGTACATACGTAATTTGTGTGAATGGATGTCCCAAATTGATGTACTCAACAACAGAAAAAGATATATCCATGACAGTCCCAAAACATTTATACCGAAAGGTTTATCTTCCTGTGAAAAAGTATGGCTCAGAGTTGATCGAGTTAGGAAACCATTAGAAGCACCGTACTCAGGTCCTTATGAAGGTTTTACTCGATCAGATAAGCATTATCAGATCGATATGAACAACGGTACTCATACACACGTATCAATAGATAGATTAAAGCCGTACATAGAACCAACTAGTACTAATAAAATTAGACTGACTAAGAAGGCACAGACAAATGATGGTACTACTAATGATAAACTTATTAAGACAGACGATACCGACAAAGTTGAAGATAAAATTGCTGACACATATAAGTCTAGATCTGGTAGGGAAGTAACATGGAAAAAGAAAAATGAGTACTTTTATTTTTAACAAATTTAGGCAATACACACATATAATAATTCTGTGGAGGGTACTTAACTCTGTTATTTGGAGGGGGACTTGTGTAGTGAACTACTATTATAATGCTGCTACGGTATGCTTCCCTTATTTCTCTCTTTCTCCCTACTCTTCTACTTTTCTCTTCCTTTCTTCTCTCAACGTCACCAGAGGTTTCAGCCAATCGGAATAGAGGACTGTCTTGGAGGGAGATACAAAGAAGAATTCTGCCTCAGACATGTGGAAACGATAGAAGCATCAACACGCGCCAGACCCGTTTCCCTGGCTAAAGACTTTTATCAAAGAAATGTACCATCCTCTTTGTACCCCTATATCTTGGAAACCTTTATAAAACATCATCAATCCTAAAGTCTCGTCGCACTTAATTATAACCCAATGTTTTCTTTTCCACATCCATTCTTTTTCAGCACTCTTGTTCTCTCTCTAATTTCGGAGGTGCTCCAAAAAGGGGACCAACCGAAATGGTGACCCTTTTTCAAACGTCATTAAAATCTATGGTAACTGCCATATTCTCTTAATAGTCGCATAAACACTACGTTTTGTATTATTAATGTTGGTGGCTAGTGCACTTACTGATCCACGCTATTTTTTAAATCGTATTTCCAAATTTAAGTAAAGTTTTATGTTTTTTTATTCAATTGTAAGGTTAAAGTATAGAATAGGTACAAAACACCCTCCCCATGTTAAGAATGGCTTAGTACCTTAATGTTATCAACTTTGTTACATCAAAAACAAATGCCACAGTTTTCTTTTTTTAATGTTTTAACTTAATAAAAATATAGTTAGTTTTAGCATCCAAAATTACAAGATGCAAAAATAATTCGGTACTCATGCACTTATTGATCCGTGGTGAAATAATAACGTTATTATTTAAAAAGCCATTCTTAACATGCAGAGGGGGAGGTGTTTTGTACCTATTCTATACTTTAATCTTACAATTGAATAAAAAAAAAACGGTGCTAGTGCAGAGAGTGATCCGCGCTATTTTTAAAATCTTATTTCCAAGTTTAATTAAAGTTTGTAGTGAATAATACATAGCTTACCTGAGTGTAGTTGCCGGAGGTGAGGGTGCTCTTCCAACAGTCAAGAAGAACAATAGCCTTGTGGTTATTTATACTAATAGAGTAATTGTTATAAAAACCTTCCTCCTTTGTGAAGAGTTACTTCATTCCTTTATTTTTGACTCTACCAGCGATTTCAACCTTTTATTTATTTTTATTACCGTCGGATTTTTTTTTCTACACGACGCTTTTTTTTCCCTTTGTCTTACTGTTATTTTTAACAGTTGTTTTTTTTTTTTTCTTGGACTTTCTTTTAACCGTCTTTTTAACGGTTCGGCTATGGCCGCTTTGGCGAGCCAAACGCCTATTGTCGTCGACATTACTGAAGCAGAAAACGGCACTACTGCTACGCCAAACAACTGGACCAAACCACCGAAAGTGGATATCAACGTCAATGAATTTATTGAAAAGGCAAAACAATGCCTGGATCTTGTCACCGACAAGGGTTTAATCGTCAACGTGCCAAGGTTGGAGGAAATCCAAAAAAAGTGTCTGACTATATTTATAGTCGACAGAAAGTGTAAAAAAGTTATAAGAGCAAATGCAGATATCGTCACCAACCTTTTGGCTACAGCTGGTTTTAGACCCTTGCGCATCGTCAAGTGCAAGGGCTACAACACATGGAGTGTACTTTTCAACTCCCAAGATGACTGCCTAACTATCTCACAAAAAGAGATAATAACTCAGAACTATATTCTAAGATCAGAATATATGGGAAAAAGACGGACTACGGTGTCCGTTTTTAATGTACCTCACCACATTGAAGGAGAACACATCGGCGCCTTCCTTCTAAAATATGGCGAAATGGTTTCAGTGCAGGTGGACGAGTTCCACGGCATATGGTCTTATGACATCCTCCTCGATAAGGCAAACTTCGATACGATCCCTGTCTTCCTCGAGGCAGGAGAGGAGAAACTCCCTATAATAGTGGCTGGAAGAAGGCCGACATGCTGGAATTGCAGCGAAATTGGCCACCTCACGTCAGAGTGCCCCTTAAAAAAACCTCCACCAAACACCAAAAATTCCAGCGGACAACACTTGGGATCCACATCAAAAAGCGTTCCCAAGTCGCCTACCAACAAAACAGAATCGGACGAAATCCTCAGGGGAGAACCCTGGCAAATCGCCCCTGGGAGAAAAACCCCTGGACGCCTGAGCTTTGACGAAATAAAAGAACAGGCAATGCTGCAAAATGACCCCGGAAAAGAAAAGTATCTCGAAATTGTCAAATTAAAAAAGAAACTAGACGCTCAACGCCCATCGCCCAAATCCCCATGTAGACCCACTTCTCCGAAACCAAGCCCCAAATCCCTAACCAACCCTATCACCCAGTCTCCTACAAAGCCAAAAACTCCTTCCCCCCTCAAAATGCCTCCTCCAGTTACAACTCCGATCCCTTATAAACAGCCCAAACTAACACATTTAAGCCCCTCAAAAAAACACAAACCCTCCTCTCCCATTCCATCCACCTCTGCGACCACTCACAACACTCCCCTTGCATCTCCTTCTAAAAACACACATTCTGCTATGGACATTACCCCCTCGCCTGAACACAAAAAAAGACTCTCTACCTCCCTGGCAAAGACATCTGCATATTAAACCAAGCCGCCATCAACAACCATAAAAACTTTAAAGGAACTGACCTCACAAAACTAATTGAGTTCAAGGAGGTGGGGGCGAAACTAGTAGATACCCCTGTAAATTTCCCAAACGCCAAAAGAATCCTAACCGTCGTTCGGAAAAAAGAAGAGGCCAAGGACCTTTGGCTAATGCTCGAAGAAGCAAATAAAGCCTTTAACCTTCCCACTCCCCTTGTTGTGCTTAAAGATAGCGATATAAAAAACCTTAAAAAATGTTGTGTTGGGAGGGTCCCGGTAAAAATGCACCCCTCCCTATATAGGATAGCAAAACTAACCTATCCTTTGCATGTCGGTGGTATCTCTCGTGACGGCCTCATCGATACTACGATGGGTACTTATTCCCTCACGAGAGCCGTCGGTATGCTCACGACCGCGATGTTCGTTCCTGGTTCCCAACCCTAAGGTACCACCATGGATCTCAAGCTTGCTAGTTTAAATGTCCGAGGGCTAAGGGCCGACTCGCGCAAATGGCGCTTGAGTTTGGACCTGCAGCACCTCGGAGTGGATATGTGTTGTGTGCAGGAAACCCACCTTATTCCTGGTGACCATTTGGGTGCAATGTCTAAGACCTTTGAGGCTTACTCAGCGCGCTATAATTCTCGCTCGAGAGGGGTTTCCTGGCTAGTTAAAAGGTCTCTAGATGCGTCATGTGACCCGTGTTACTCGGATCCGGAGGGAAGACTATGTGTTTTGGATGTTACCATAAAGGGTAGGGCATTACGTCTTATTGGGGTTTATGCGCCCAATAGCCATTCTGAGCTGGCTGGTTTTTTTCGGCAGATCGAGCAGTTCATAGATGTTTCCAGAACGGTTATCTTAGCGGGAGACTGGAACGCCGTCCTGGATCCCGAGTTAGATCGATTTGGGTTAACATCTAGGGGAACTAACAGAGATCGGGATGCTGTTTTATTTCGTGAATTTGTGGATAAGTTTGATCTTATCGACAAATTCCAAAATGAAAAGCCCCGTGACTTAGTGTGGACTTGGACAGGTAGAGGCGGCTCCGATTCGATACAGCTCTCGAGCTATATCGACCGGTTCTTAGTTAAGCGAGTCAACGTAGGAGTATTGGATTGTCCAAGTTTCCACAATATAGTTTACTCGGATCACAGACTTGTTCGTGTACGGGTAAACTTAGATAGACATAAGCCTAGATTAGCCGGTTACTGGAAGCTCAACACGTCGTTGTTCGATGTGAAGGGCTTCCGTGACGGGCTATTACTAACCCTACAGCGGGAATTGACGGGGGCAATTATTGGGAATAAGTGGTGGGTAAAAGTTAAGGAAGCCATTAGGTCCTTTGCTGCTGACTTTAGCAAAAGACTCAAACTAGATTCTAGGGCAGCTAAAGTGACACTAGAGTCTAGACTAGATCGGGCGGTGGAGGAGGGGGATAGTGCTAGCGTTAATATAATTAGGGCTCGGCTTGCCTCCCTTGCTGAAAAGGAGCACCAAGCCTTAGCGATTAGGGCTAGGTTAAAAAGAATGCCCCTGAAGCAACAAACATGGCCGCTGAACTGCGTGCAGAGGAGCTTAGGCAAGCGGCTGATAGGCACATCGCTCGTGTCACATTGCCGGACGGGCGTACCGTGACCACAAACCAGGGTGTGCTGGAGGCGTTTAGATCCCATTTCCAGGAGCTTTTTTCCATGGAACCCGGTCTGTCATTAGAACAGTTCGACACCTATTTGGCTGACTTTTCTCGTCTTTCGACGACCGAAGCGGCTAGGTGCGAAGGTGGCATAATGGAGGATGAAGTCATTGAAGCCTTAAAGCGGGTCGGCCTTAATAAGTCACCGGGGACCGATGGTCTTCCCTACGAAGTGTATTTGAGGTTGTCGCACATCTTTGTCCCCTTACTGACGGTTTTGTTTAACTCATGGTTTAGGAACGGCTCAATCCCCAAGTACTTTACCATGGGTGTGATAAAGCTTGTTCGAAAAAGCAAAGATGGTGGGGATGGGTTAGGTAATTTCAGGCCCTTAACGATGCTTAACGCTGAGTTAAAGATTTTGGCCAAGATTCTCGCAAATCGTCTGCAGCTTGTCCTGGCTCGTCTTATTAGCCCCGAGCAAACGTGTGCCGTGAAGGGCAGGACAATCCAGGATAACTTGCACTCGATACGCCTGATGATAGAAAAAGTCGACACTGAGGCCGCGCTGATCAATTTAGATCAGTCCAAAGCCTTCGATAGGGTTGACCATCGGTACTTGGGGGCTGTTTTATCGGCGGCCGGTTTTGGCCCGCAATTTTGCTCTTGGGTTCATCTTCTCTATGCTAACCCCGCGGTGATGGTAGAAGTAAATGGGAAGAGGTCGAGACCCTTCAGTTTGTCACGTTCCATTTGTCAAGGGTGCCCGTTATCACCCATGCTATATGTGCTTGCGATCGAGCCATTTTTGCGCAGGCTAAGGGTGAATCCGGTCCTACGCGGAATCACTTTGCCAGGTGTGGATGCCCAGGCGAAGTACTCCGCCTATGCCGACGACGTAACTGTGCTTGTAACGAGCAGTGCTGAGATTAGTGTCGTCGGTGTAGAAATCAGATTGTATGAAACGGTAACAGGGGCCAAAATTAACTGCAACAAGTCTTCGGGTTTGCGCATTGGTGCCTGGAGGGGTATGCCCCTTCAGGGGCCCTTTAGTTGGAGCGATGGGCCTTGCAAGATACTCGGCGTCTGGTTTGGTCCTGACCTCCAGTTGGAGAAAAATTGGTCGGAGGTTCTGAAAGCGGTACGGTCTGCAGCTTCACGGTGGATCAGTAGAAACCTTTCATTAAAGGGGCGAGCGGAGGTGTGTAATACCCACATCTATCCAATCGCTATTTATCGTCTATCAGTGCTTCCAATCCCGTCAGATACACTGCTATATTTGCAGAGGGCTCTTTTCAACTTCTTATGGCTTGGAAGGGCCCCTAAGGTCTGTCGCGATGTCTGCTACCTACATCCTTCTGAAGGCGGTCTAGGTATGCCAAACGTGGAGATTCGGCTATACACACTACGGCTCTACTACCTAGATCGAATGTGCACACAAGATAGGGAAAACGGTGGCCTCTGGATGGAGGACACTAAGAAAGCCTTCCCGGCTTTGAGAGGGGTGCACTACTCCGAGGGGGAGGCACACAGGTTGCCCCGAGGTGAATGTCCCTTCTATCGCGAGTGCCGGCGCGCACTGAAGTCCCTCTTAAGAGTGAAGGAAAGCCTCTCTAACACTCTGCTGTTGTCCCGAAAGGCATTATATCGGGTTTTAGTGAGGGGATCCGTAACGGATGTCATCGGTGGGAGGCTCCCTTTGACGAAGGAGCAGCTCCGCTCAATCTGGCCTTGGGCGCCTGGGTCAGGATGCCTCACTAACGACGAGGCTTCCCTGACCTGGCTGGTAATTCGGGATGCTCTCTGGGTCGGTAAGAGACTCCACTCAGCTGGCTTGGTGGACTCGCCTATTTGTAAACGGTGCGGCGATGAGGACGAGACTTTTATGTCACGCCTTCGTTTATTGTCGCATCGTGACGCCGCTGATTGAGTTTGTTACAGGTCTCATGGTCCGCATACTAAACACATCCTCATTAACTTTGGTTCCTATTAATGTCTGTAGCAATTGGGCTCCGACAACGGATAGGCTCAGAAAAGATTTGTGTTTGACCTTGCTAGCTGTGATGAGAGGTGTTATCTGGAACACACGTATGAAAGTGGTCTATGGATCTGAGGACTTTGCTCCCCTCGACCTTATACGACTCTTCCGTCATTATTTGAAGGATCGTATCAAGGCCGAGAGAGTTAGACTCTCTCCGTCAGACTTTGTTGAAAAGTGGGTGTCAGTTGCGCGTGTGTGTCGGGTGAGAGAAGCAAGTCTTGACTGGTTCTTGGATGTTCCTTAGAAAAAAGAATTTTGGGTGACAGGAACGAACGTCAGCCCTGACTCGTTTTTAGTCCAGAGTAGGTCACGATATAGGCAAGAGTAGGACCATTATTTAGGCTTCTTTGTTCATAACCTAGCTAGTGTGTGATAGCGATCATTAGGTCCCTTTTAAGTTTGCCCCCCCCCTTTTTTTTTTTTAACCCCACTCCCCTCCCCAATTAGGTGACAGGTCGCTTGATTCGCCAGAGATGCGGGTTCCCTTTCGAAGTTTTCGTAAGAGGTGTTTTAAATAAAGCGTTCGGACCCGCATCACCCTTTCGACTGGCGAATCGGTATATCTGCCATAGTTTAACAACAGGGGGGTCTTTTGTTACTAACATTGTAAATATTTCATTTGTATTTTGTATATAAAATTTTTATCTTCCCAAACCCCCCTTTCTTAAGGGTTTTAATTAGGTTATCATGGTATGATGTTCTTATGGTGATTGATGAAGGATGTATACGCTGATGGATGTATAGTATGAATGTGGTATTATGGTGTAAGTAGAGTGAAAGTAGGAACTAGTTAGGTTAGATTAGTTAGCACTAATCAGAGAAGACCGTCCTTTCCCCTCCCCCATCTTCGGCCTTGTGCCAAATTTTTCTGATTTTTTACTTGTAAATTTTCTGAAAATAAATACCTTCATTCCTTTATTTTTATGTTACTGTGGTTACAAGACCTGAGAAGAAGGTTGCAAAGAAGATTGTATTTTTTTTCGCAACCTCACTTCAGGTTAGCTACTCTCAGTTATATAATTTTTTTTCAACATGTTTTATATGTTTTTTTATTCAATTGTAAGGTTGAAGTATAGAATAGGTACAAAACACCCTCCCATACCCATGTTAAGAATGGCTTTTTAAATAATAACGTTATTATTTACATCCGGATCACTCTCTGCACTAGTACCAAAAAAAACATACCATAAAACTTTAATTAAACTTGGAAATACGATTTAAAAAATAGCGCGGATCAGTAAGTGCATTAGCACCAATAATTCCTCGACAACTATCGTTGCATTTTCATTTTTTGTAATGTAGTCGAGAAAAAAAAAAAGAAGGTAATAGATAGGTAGCTATCACTCACTCTATTTCCCCCATACTCACCTTGCCTCATCTCGTTTCAGGCTCTGATGTAAAGGACATCTGTTTTCACGTCGTCCAGCAACCAACAGAAGATGAGGACTTTCATTTATGTCCTTTACATCATGGAGCCTTCTAGACAGTGATCCAGTCCACCTCATATGTACTCACCCAGCGAGGACTCTTCCCATTTCCATTCCATATCCAGATACGCTACAACAGAACACCGACCACTCTAATTTATTTTTTTATAGGTAATTGAGATCGCTGACAACGAATGTGATAGTCGGACTTAGGGCAAATTTACCGTTTGCATGGTATTAACCCCTGTGACATAAAACAAAAACGATTCTCTTAATAGTCGCGTAAAGACTACATTTTGTATTATTAATGTTATAAACTTTGTTAGATTAAAAAAAAATCGTCGCAGCGTTTTTGGGTAATCTCCAAAAATACCGTTAGGGCTTACAACATGGCCGCCAGAAGAGTCACGTGATCCGGTTGATCCAAAACATGAATCGCCGTATTACGAAACCGGAAAACGCAAATTTAAAGCAAACTTTGACAAACAAGCATAATAATTAAGTACAAAAACAGTTTTTCAATATCATAATAATAAATAATTTATTTAGAACGGTCATTTAATTTTTTGTTGAGAAACAATCACAGTTTGTTTTTTAAAACAGGTGTCAAAAATTCCGCCTAAAATTCTGATACACCTAGTCGACCACTTGTTTGTTCTGAATAAAATACTTTTTATAAACACTGTTTTAACTAAAAACAACCTAAGATTGTTTCTCAAAGTTTGCCTATTTTTATAACAACATTATATCAACAAAAAATTAAATACAAACAAATTGTGATTGTTTGTCAAAGTTTGCCTTCAAGGCTGCGTTTTCCATTTGCACGATTCATGTTTTGGATCAACCGGATCACGTGACTCTTCTGGCGGCCATTTTGTAAGCCCTAACGGTATTTTTGGAGATTACCCGTTTTTGTTCTTGGGTTTGTATTACTGTACACATAGATTCGAAAAAGTTGTCAAAAAATAAATATATGACAAATAAATGTTATCAAAGGCAAGATAAGTTACTTTTCTACCTAACTGGATATATTTTTTATGTTTTTATTCAGTGTAACAATAACATGCTTATTCAGTTCGAAAAACATGCAGTGTTTACCGATTTTTTGGAAAATTCAAAATGGCGCCCGACTCTCTCTCTCGGAGAGGGTAAGTTTGGGAAAAAGTATTATAAATAATAAACTAGACAAAATACTGTTAGAAATTCGCTCAATATATGTTACCGTGACATAATTTGACATTCGGTTGTTTTTTAATAGTATTTTGTCTAGTTTATTATTTATAACATCTTTTCCCAAACTTACCGTGTTAAAGAGACATTCGGGCGCCATTTTGAATTTTCCAATACATCGGTAAACACTGCGTGTTTTTCGAGCTGAATAGACATGTTACATTGAATAAAAACACAAAAAATATATCCAGTTAGGTAGAAAAGTAACTTATCTTGCCTTTGATAACATTTATTTGTTATATATTTGTTTTTTGACAACTTTTTCGAATCTATGTGTACAGTAATACAAACCCCGGCGGGTTTTAACAGTATTTTGACTGTTTTTTTATTTATAACTCCTTTTCCCAAACTTAGCGTCTCAGAGAGAGAGAGAGTCGGCCGCCATTTTAAATTTTCCAATACATCGGTAAACACTGTTTTCGAGCTGAATAAACATGTTACATTAAATATAAACACGCAAAACATATCCAGTTAGGTAGAAAAGTAACTTATCTTGATTTGTTTTGTGACAACTTTTTCGAATCTATGTGTACAGTAAAACAAACCCGTAAATAGTTTAGTATATACAAAAAGTTGTTGTATTGTACTAACAATATGACTGTATATGTTGGATTGGAATTAACAAAGTTAAATTACAAACCTTTTTCTGTTTAGCAACGACAGTAAGTAAATAAATAGTATTGAGAAAACGCACGTGTAAAATTCTCAAGGGGAGATTACTCTAATTGTCTAAAGACCGGTGCACACAGAAATCTGTTGTCTGTAATATTTTATCCGGTTTTTCGTTTAGATTGAATTGTAGTGTTTGTTAGGTTTGAATGGGCCATTGTCGCAGGCATTATCTCTTCATTTAATATGGTTTACTGCTTATCTCCTGCTACCTTATCATTTATGAACAAGTGCAGACGGGGCAAGTGCTTTTGTTCCCACGCACATTTGTGCCACTAGTTTCCTCCACATTAAAAACTAACGTTGTGTTTAAATTTTCCCTCGCGGATGAGCTAATTAAATACAGAAAAGTACCTGTTAAGTTTTTTTGTTTTTTTTTTAATTCATGTTCGTTATTTACTTATTGCACGAGAACTGGGTAGGTATTTACCTCCTTCCTGTCGCGAGGGTGAGGATGTCACACAAGGTCGGAAGGTGGGCCGAATGAGCCAGCCAGCACTCCTAAAGAAAGAGCACCCTAGCCCTAAAAAATGGTTGTAATAAAATTAAATGGTCGACATTGTTCGAACATGTTTTCCCTCACATATACACACCCACATGTACGCACGCATATACGCACACACACACACACGCATATACACATCCTCATACATACACCCACATGTACGCACACACATATGCACAGATATGTACATATATTCACGTTCACGTATATACACTCACATTCACGCACACACACACACACGCTAACGTACACACATATACGCACACATACGCGCACAAGTACGCACACATGCGAAACGTCACTTCCCCTGAAAGGAATTCCAGACATGCGCAGTCAGAACACTCACCCCGATATAAAAGTCCACGACACTATTCAACTTCCTCTCTTTCTTCTCTTTCACCTGGTTTTGTCAACTAGGCAAGTTCGGCGTCAATAGCTCTGGGTTTTGAAGACTTTTCCACGTGGACGACTGCTATCATGAACGCACGGTTTTGCTGAGGCAAACATTCCCTTTTCTATTTTCCTTTCTACATGCGGGATGGCCATTTCTCGTCCTCGACTTCATTTCTTTCTTTTCCATGCATGTAGTCGTCAACACTTGAATGAACACGTGTTACACCTAAACCATTTTTATTTTCAACAGAAAATAAACGACATGTTTATTTCATTCCGCAATTGAGTTATTGTTTACTTCATTCCATTCGTTTCATTATTTTCTTTTGTAACGGGATTAGGATTCATATGTCCTAGTCCTTTACAACTAAATATTTTTTTCTTTTCTAGAACATTGTATTAGAAACTGAGCACCCCCTAAAAATCTTTAAATGTTGAATTTTTTGCAATTGTTTTCCGGCTTGGTAGATAAGTGTTCAATTGATAATAATCTGCTGAAAAAATTTAAAAAAAAAAAAAAAAAAAAGACTAAAAGAAAACATATGTAGGGGGAGGGCTCGTACACGTCGACCAAGTAAATGCTTATTTAGTTAGGATATTTGGAAATTTAGCAGCGAAAACAACAAACGTAAAAAGGGGTCAAAATTCAACTGCATAACATGAATGTTACCAAAGTCAAGACAAGTTACTCTTCTACCCACCTGGATAAGTTTTGCGTGCTTAACATATTTTAACATGTTTATTTGGTTTAGAAAAGAACTAGTGTCGAGTTGATAAGTTAAACCAACAACGATATGGTCGACCCCAAACATGCTGTCTCTGGAGAGTCGATAATGGCTTAAAACTGGGTGAGGGGGGATACTGATAGAAACTCACCCAATAAGTGTCACCGTGAAATAGGACAAATCTCCCCCGATTTATAGATAAAAATGTAAGCGAGAAAAATGTTGAGAAAGAAATTGCGTTTATTATAATGCAGAAGCTTCACCCAAGCCAAACATTTTACTCTCATTAAAGGGTAAAAAACATTACTGTTCAACTTGTAAATGAGACCAAAATAGTTACCCAAAGATACTGTATGAGAGATTAAAGCTGAGATAGATGATATGCTGACTGTCCTAAAATCAACCTCTTTAACAACACCTTTCTCAGCTCAAAAGAATGTTGATTACAGCTTGGTTAGGCACCAACAAAGAATACATGAAATTATAAGACTACAGAAAACCTTTCGTCCTGGAAACAATGTGGACCATTTCATTACAGCTATACACAATCTACACTCGTGAGCAAAAAAAAATAAGCCAAACAAATTTTATACATTTTATTGCACTAAAAGCTATATTGAACAAAGAACAATTGAACAAGGAAACTTAAACGAGAATAATAGCACAGAACAAGACATTTACTTTAATAAATGCTTAGGATGGAATCACATTCCCTTTTGATTTCTTTAAAAGGTTAATCCTTTTAGACATGCTCTCAACCAAAGTGGAACACTGTGAAGAGGAGATGCTATTCCATTCACTTTGCACAGCTTCCCACAGTTTGTCATTGTTTGAAAAAGT
This sequence comes from Euprymna scolopes, assembly GCF_053919585.1. Lineage (NCBI taxonomy): Eukaryota > Metazoa > Mollusca > Cephalopoda > Sepiida > Sepiolidae > Euprymna > Euprymna scolopes. Next base: position 114,415,939 of record NC_136493.1, on the reverse strand, counting down.
TCTTCCATCCAATGCACGAAATATTATGGACCAAATATTCTCGATTGGGTTTAAATCGAGGCTTTGACCTGACCAAAATATCACATTAATTGAATTATCAGAAAACCATTTTTTGTGATTTTAGCAGTGTGTGCAGGGGCATTATCATGTTGAAAAATAATGTTCTGAGATATTCACAGCGTCTGGATACTTGGTAACAGTCCTGTTTCTAATATTCGATTGTATTCCTTTGTATTGATTGACTTCTCACATCTAATAAGTTCCCCAACTTCTGCTGCAGTAAAAGTTCCCCATAGCATTATCTCTCCATTCCCGTGTTTAGCTGTCGTTTTTATGCAACTTGGTGAAAATCTTTCTCCAGTTCTTCAATTGCAACATTCGGGAGCATCAATAACAAAACAAAATCTTGATTCATCTGACCAGAAAACATTCCTGAACCAGTCTGTATCTTTCTTGCCATTACACGAGAAAAATCTCTTTCTATCATTGATGTTCTTCTTAGATAAAAATGACTTCTTTGCACACCTTTTAGAAGAAAATCCCATTTCTTTCATTCTTCTAAATATTGTATATCTAGAAAGAGAATTTCCAGCCCCTGTTTTGAATTCTTTGCTATGGTCAACATAAGTTTTCTTTCAATCCTTCACAACTTAATTTAAGCCTGTGGCCGTCCTTCAAAGTGAATGCGCTAGGGCAAACAGATCCGGATTTCCTTTTTACCAAGCATTCGACTTCGAACCTTTGACCGATTCGCTTCACTACAGAAAGAGATATTTTCACATTTTCTTTTCTTAAAATATCAAAAATCCGCTTGTAAGTCATTTTAGACTGCCTTAATCCTGCAATTCGGTTTTTTATATCCTCACCAAGATGCGGTCTTACCATTTTTAGAATTAAATTTTCCACTTATTATTATTATATGCTATAATAATAATGACCTGCAAAATAGAAATTTTCAGTTAAAATTAACAAAACTTCATGGAAGAATATTGAAAAATCGATTTCTTCTTTCTTGGCCCATTTTTTTTTTTTTTTTTTTTTGCTCATGAGTATATGTCATGTCAGAACTAGACACATATTCTAGCCTAGGAGGTGAATTTGTCAAGTCTGCAAAACATTTACCTGACCAAGATGGTTGAATCTAAACACGACACATCCATCTTTGAACAACTGAAGGAATATATTAGCAATGTGTGGCAGCGCAATATTTTAGCCGAGCTGGGGACCTGGAGCGAATAGATGGTGAAAAATTGACAGATTTCACAGGCCGATTTGAAAACACTCTTAGAGAAGCAGCTGTCCACATAAAAAAAAAACAAATATAAAAAGGATAAAACCACCGAATTAAATGTCAATGTAAAATGTAAGTGCATATTTTTTCATCATAAGAAAAAGGAAGAAAAATATTATAGCAGTCGCTTCCCATACATTCAACTCCATGGAATAGAACTGGTCTACGACAGAACAAGAGGTATATACTGTAAAGTGGGCAATATTGAATTTCGATTATTTCACAACTACCCCTTTGTAAACATCAACCACAGATCATTGATATACATAGACCAACGCTAATTCAATAATGCCAAAATACAGAGATTGCAAGAAAAAATTCTCATCCTATAAATTCGTCTTGGAATATCTCAAAGGCAAATCTAATGTATGGTCTGACATGCTCAAATTCTGAATAACCCTACCTCTATAGGCAGGAAATTCAAGCTAAGTTGTTCTAACCTATGCATATACATCCAGTCCTTGTGTCTTGGCAAAATTACAGTCCAAGATGTACACACTTCAAAACACCTGCACCCAAAAACGCATTAGCAATGTATTCTTCACTTACCATTCTACTTCCATCAATCCTACTGAGAGAATCTGTAACCACCTTGGCATCGCAAATGAACAACAGAAGGATGATACAAACTCTGAGGCAGATACTTCTACCAAGCACAACCGCTTAATCATCACTCTTATACTTTCCAACTATTGGTAGCAATATAAGAATCGTGGTATCAAAACCTATGTCGATTCTTGCAACATGTGCACTAAGTGTAAAGGAGACGAGAATAGATGTACACACTGATCCATTCGTCACTGCAAACGGGAGACAAGACCATTTCAGTTTTTCTTCATAGACTTTGTTTCAATGCCTAACTTGAAAAGAAAGTGATGCATCATGATATTAGATCGTTTCAGTTGATACTTTACAGCCATATCGTGTGCATGAGACTGTGCCGACAACCGCAGATTGTACCAGTTCTTCCTTCTGTGATTTTCAGATCATCAAGTGTAGCTTCTGCCCACAAAGGCAAATTTGGCAGGGAGTGGTTTGTTGAGTCTAAAACGGAGTTGGAGAAAAACCGCAAAACAACTAGGTTATGCTTATCGGTTGCCATGCCAACAACTGCATGGTTGTTGGATAGTGGGAAATTGTTGATTGCCCATTATTTACTGCACTGTTTTAAAATTTTTAGAAATCTTGGCTTCCTAATTTCTGTGACACAATGTATTTTCTGGTGATTTTGGTATGCTTTCTCGTGGCAAAAGCTATTGCACTCCTACAATTGTTTCTAGCTTCTTTATACTTTTTGTCTGTTTCTATTAAACTTAAGTTGGATAAACCTGCAGAATGCATGCTGTCTTCGAGTAATAGTAGCTGCACAAGTAGAAGTGAATCATTGGAGAGAGAGTGAGGTTTGCGATAGAATTTCCATGTGGGAACATGTGCTTCAACTGCTGCTTTGAACTATTCAGTAGCCTCATTTGCATACCTTATCGCAGGAAGAGCAAAGATACCACTCCACAGGCATTTCTGATGTGATTCCTGATAGCTTCCAAATCAGTCTTCTTGAATTACCTTGCCGTTTTGGGCAATGGCTCCTCAATTTGGGGTCAAGAGTGTAGAATGATGCCTACCAATATCACAACGTGATTAGTGTTCCTGAGTGGGCTATACACATTTGTAACACAATCCTCGGGAACTGTGGTCAGAAATAGGTCTAGCAGTGAGACTTGCTGATCCTGACAATCTGGAAGATGGTTCTGGAACATGATAATATGTGTCATGGAATGGGATATAGAAAAGCTATGTGTGCTGTTACGAGCTGCATCTGTGTAACTAGAAAAACCAAACCAATTACTGTGATGGACATTAAAGTCACCAAATATACATGCTTCAGCACTGGTAGGAGAGTGTTACATCTATGTTGTCAGAAACTTGGGTTGACGGAGAACGAGAGAGAAAATATAAGTAGCTAACACTGTGTTGCAAGGCAAGTCTAAAGCAGATGAAGGTCTGATCGTCTGATTCTAGTTTGGATTCGTCAAGGGACGATTGTTATGAATATTGACTCTAAGTCTGTGTATGTGTCTGTCTGAGTCCTTATGCCAAATTGGGAAGTAACCAAACATGTTAAAGTGGTTAGATGGGATGGAGGATTGTAAGTTAATTTCACTTAGCACTAAGGTATCCAAAGGGTTTGCTAGGAGAAATGATCCTACATCGTCTAAGTTAGTTCTAAGTTCATGGATGTTTGTGAAAGCGTACCTCAAGAGAGGGGGCGAATTGGCTTTGTTTGAGCATGCGTCTAGTTTGATCATATTTTTTGTTTAAGCTGTGATTTTATTTTATAGTTTGTTTTAGAGTGAGAGGTGTTAGACCAAATGGATGTGCATGAAACCAAATGGATGTGCACGCACAAGTAGAGCATCTGTGGCCACCAGAAATGCGGATTCCTTTTCTGTGCACGACATGGTATTACAACCATCCCAATATCATACGCAGCCACTCTAATTACTACTAAAAGGTTAGGTCTCCTTTATTGTTAGTCAGAATGCAGCAGCCAGATAAACTACTTAACTGGAACCCTCACACCTGTCAAATAATAGTTGCCCAGTCTAATCAGATAAGCAGGTGGCAATCGAACACTGCCAAGATGCCTAGTTGTAGAGGGAGTGGGAGACGATTTTCATTGCCCTAGTCAAGTTGTTGACTAGGACTAAAGAGGCCTGCCTCCCTCGTTTGTTTAATGCCATCACATATGAGGTAAGTAGCAAAGGTTTTACATCAGTTTTCCTTCATCTAGATGGATAACCTGATGAGATATTTCTGCGTTCTCCATGGATAGTTACGATTAATTGAGTTAGTACTAAAAGACAATAAAGTTACACTACCCCACAAAAAAATAAAATTCCCCTCTTGTTATAAGTGGAAAAAAGGCAGTACGTATAAAGGTTGGGGTGTAAACATTAGATTAGTATCTATTAATTAGATTTAACAGAGGAATAAAATATAGTTAAAATGTGGTTGATAAACACATTAGTAAAATAAAAAATAATTTGAATTATTATTATTTTCACAACGTTTCTGCTGATCTAAATCTTAACCTTCTTCAGATGTCAAATAAAAAAAATGCCTAGGAAAACAGATATTGGACCAAGATATGCACATCTTCGGTATTTGCTGCTGTGTATAACACTGTCCTCAACGTCCCCAGTCTCGATTAAATAAAAAAAATCTCTTTATTCAAGGGTAAAATAAATGAGGCCATAGTCAATACTATCATAGACTTTATTAATACGAGAACTTTTATAAAAAAAAAAAAAAAGTACTGCAAGGAAATGAGATCTTTTTTGTAATACCTAAATAAAACTAATAATACTGGCAGACCCTAAGCTAAAATTGTTAGCAAAGCAATAGTCGATATCTTTCTAATTTCAAAGAATCAGGAAACACAGGAATATGTACAGAATTTCGAGTAGAGTCATTTATTTAATCCATTGGGGTATCTTGCTCTCATTCCATCAACCATGTTGAATTCTTAAGTAATTTATAATTAATTATATAATTATATATATATATATTTATATATATAATTATAATAATTGTATTCTTAGTATTGCTCATGCTGAGGATTGAACCTTAAACCTCGAGAAGACTGTTACTCGAAACTGATTATGCATAGCCCTTATATCCGCTGTGCCGCAAGTTCTTGCAAGGCGATGTTGCACAAATCAATGAATATGAGTATCTTAATAATTCTAAAACTGTGGACCGTCCGGTTGTTCTTGTTTGCTTGCTTGAATCTTCTCTCTATATATATTAGTTTTGGAAGTACTTTTAAAATAAAAAAATAAAAAAATTGTTCTTTGTCGAAATATTATTTTGTCATCAAGTCAATCTCCCGTATTGCTGAATAGTTTTACTTACAAACAATAATGCTAATGTTCTTAAAGGGGATAATCAGTTGCTAACCATGAAACACTGTTGAGAGAGAGAGAGAGAGAGAGAGAGAGAGAGAGAGAGAGAGGGGGGGGGGAGAGAGAGAGATACATACACACACACACACACACATTTAAAAAAAAAAAAATCAAAATTACAAAAATAACACATTTAAATCTAGATAAGACGCCTGCATGATTTTATCATAAAGAATCGTTGGATTCAATGCCGTAACTAATATATTATATAAATATTTAGATACAGAACTTATCTGATGGCTACATGTTATGGTTTCGATTCTAGCTGATGGCACCAAAGTTATATTTCTTTTTAAAACTTTTGAAATCACTATTGTATGTTGGGTACAATATAATATAATATAATAATCAATTGGCTCTATAATAATAAATATGAAATCTGCATAAATTAAAATATCATATTTAAGCCTATTTTATAACTGGGTAATGCCAGGTGGCATGATAATCTATAAATATAAAAGCGAAAATGTATGTATGTTTGTATGTGTGTTCGCTTTTTCTGTATGTCTACAAAAGGCTTTTTTCAGAGAAGCGGTCGGTTCACAACTTTTTAAAACTTTTTATATCACATATAAATCGTAATATCTCACAGTTAACAACGAAGCTCACCTGTCTATTTAATTTGCTCGATTTTGGGAAGATAAATATTCAACATTTGTCGCTCGCCGCATGTGGGTTAGTCTTTTTCCTATAACATCTTGGGAAAATAAAAATAAAAAAAGCGTTCTGCAGTAAATGAAATACTATCCCGCAGTCAAACTTGACCTCATTAACTCATTAAAACGGGCACCTGCTAAATCCAAGTAATTAAATAAATTCAAACGTGTTTCCGTTAGCATCTCACGGTGGGGCAATCATAAGCGTCGCACTTTTTTTTTTCACACTTTAATTTACAACTTTGCCTCAACGGTTCGGGTTCGATCCTCATACTTACTTTTTTTTTTTACCCCCCCCCCACCCCCGGAGTTTTCTCACACACCTCCAAACACCCGGGCAATGCCGGGTACCCATCGCTAGTCTATAATATAAATCTCACCTGTCTGTTTAAATGTATGTATGTATGTTTGTATGTCTGCCTAAAACTTTCAACCGAGGCGACAAATTTTCATGAGATCAGTATCGTATTGAAGTTCAACCCTTCAGATGACAAATATCGAAAAGTTGGCTAAAAACATTAATTCCTTCACCCTCAACTGGGCACTTTTCTTCAAGGAGGGGTTGCTTTCTTCACCGATATTTTGGAAAGTCATCCCCTCTTTTCAATTGACTAGTCTTAATTTAAACCCTTGCCACTTCCGGTTTGGCGATGGATGCAACAGCAAAGATGTCACGTTTTTTTTCACATTCTTTTCCTCCTTTGCGATACAGGTTTGAGCATGCCTGCCTACTACCACTTTTTTTTGTTTTTTTTGCTAAACATACACCTCTATGCACCCGGGCAACGCTGAGCACCCAGGCTAGTCTATATATATATAAAGGGCAAAATGTGTGTGTGTGTGTGTGTGTGTGTGTGTGTGTGTGTGTGTGTGTTTGTATGTCTCACAAAAACTTTTGATAGAGGTGATGGAACCTGACCAAACCGGTATAGTTTTAAACCTCAAACCTTTGGATGACAATTTTCGAAAAATTGGCCCAAAAACACACTAAACTTGGCCGTTTTGTACAAGGAGGGGTAAATTTTTGTGTCGCTAGTTTAGCAAGTCATCGTTTCCTTTTCGAGTGACTACGGTTACTTCTGACGTTCGTGACTAATGGTCGTGCCATGAAGACATCAACTAAGACATCAGATTTTTTTTTCCTCCTTCGCATTACGGGTTCGAGCATACCTGTCTACTACCACATTTTTTTTTAACACATCTGCCTACTTTTGTTTGGATTTCTCCCACCCCACTATTACCTCTTTTTTGTCCCCCCCCCCTCTTGAGGTTCTTTACTACACCACCTATATACACCCGGGCACCCCCACTACTTTTGTTTACCCCCCCCCTCCGTGGGGGGGATCTCCTTACTACACCACCTAAACACCCAGGCAACGCCAGGCACCCCCGCTAGTTTATTATAAAATTACAACTGAAAAACAACTACTTTGTAATCATGACGTAATTAATTGTAGTTGTTGTGTGAAATGTCCATTGAATCTTGTTGATCCTATTCGGATGACCAAATTCAAGGGATATAACTCTTCTTTCCAAATTTGCTGTTTATCTCAAGGGAGATAATAAGGAACAAAGAGATACTCCCCTTTTAAGTAGCGGCCTAGAATGGCTTCTGAGTTCTTAGAATATGTACAACAAGTCTTGTTAAATGATGTTTATGACAATGATTTCGTGCAGACTGAAGAAATAACAATATTTCAATTTGTCACAAAGTTAACTGATAGTTTCACAATGATTCCATGGATTGCCAACCATCAGTTAATAGCCAATTCTTAGAGGTGTGAAATCTGTAATTTACCATGTGCATTGAACCGTTATTCATAGTTAATTGATGGATGGAAACGTCCAAAAGATGGATTTCGTCATTTAATATGAAAAAATTTTGTTTTGAACATAGCAAACTTTTTTTACAAACAATTATCTTTACAGAATAAGGATTTGTCTCAAATCTTTTGGTGGAAACCTGCTTCCATTTAACAGGATACTTTTCTAGTCAGTAACTGCTGACACAAATAAAAAAAAATTGGAAATGGAGACAGATGACAGTAACTTTAATTCAAGAAAGTTGAATGATTACATTGGATTCTTCAGACTATTGTTCTCAACTTTTTTTTTTTTAATTCCATTCCCCCCCCCCCAACAAGGCACATTGCCACTTTAATGTAGGGGGCTACTATCGAGAACAGTAGTTGCAAGGATACAATATAGGAAGTTGAGCAGCAAGATGTCTGTTCACATTACACTTAAACTTCTGCATGTCAGTACAGTTGGAGAAGCAGGAATCCAGAAGGGAATTCCAAAGTCTAGCAGTTCTGGGGAATAAAGTATTAGAGTAGAATGCCTTCTTACATCTAGGGATCTCTACTGTGTAGGGGTGGAACTTAGCTTCTTGTCGAGTTTGTCGGAGGCATTTACATTGAGGAGGTACAAGGGCTTGTAGTTCGTCAGAGCATCCACCATTAAAATATTTGCAAAACAGGCAGAAGGATGTAACATTTTGTTGATGGACCAGTGGTTGAAGTGTGGATGACAGTTCAGGACCTATCAGGTTGGTGACTCTCTTTTGAACCCTGTCTAGGAGCAAGATGTCATTCCCACAACATTTCGGCTGGTGTAATCTCTGACTTTCTTCAGGTGTGTCTTGTTGAACTTGAGAATCTTTCTGTCTGCAATCTGCATAGAATTTCAAGCATAACCATGGGGGTAGCATGTTCTCGTTCAGTCAGCCATAAGTGATTAAGAATCATAAGTAATTTGCCATTGTATTTTTAGTGTCGCTCACACTGAGGATTGAACCTTCAACTTCCAGAAGAGTGTAACTTGTAGCAGCTGATGTTTACACCTCAGCATCCCAAATGGAATGGATACACTTGTCATTTTGTTTTGGACGCCTAACTAACAACTGAATTTTAACAAGTACTTTATTCACTATGCCACAGCTCTTGCACCTCCTTGACATAAATACTCTCGACAAACCCGACAAGCAGCCAATGGAGGAGAAAAGCAAATAGAACAAAATCCAGGAATACAAGTGAGAAAAAATCAAGTAAGGATGATGAAGGCGTGTGGAGAAGGTAACAATTTGGGACAAGTCACGAGAGAGAGAAAAGTTAAACAGATTCCACCAGCTAGATCTGTGTGATTAGAGTGGGGGGGGGGAAAGCTAGACAGAATGATGAACATTCAAGTCACCAAAAACAAAGATGGAGCTTGATGAATGAAGTTGTAATTCATTATCGATACTGCTGGATATAGCATCAACAACTGAGCAGTCATTGTCAGAAGGTGAACGATACAAGTGTAGCAAGGACTAATACAGATAAAAGAACACCCATGAGATTCAAGAGTGGGGACGCATGAAATGGTGAAACCCTTGTGAAGTAATTCTTCTAATGCACTCACCTCCAAAAGACAGAAAATCTGTTCTGTTTGCTGTCAACACACAGGGGGATAGAAAAGGAAGTAGAAGAAGCGGTAGACGTAGTTGGTTTTATGGGAAAGAGGGTTAGACTAACTGTGAGAATTCTCGAGATTTGAGAGGAACGAAGGACCAAACTCTCTTTTGCTCCAGCAGAGAAAACGGTGAGAGGTAAGAAAGAAAGACCCAGCAGTTTTTCATGAAGATAAAGAGCAAATATAAATGTATAGAAGAGTCTAAGCGGACAACAGGCAAATAACCATCCACGTATAAATCATTAGAAGAATAGATTAGACTCACAAAGAAGGATATGAGCGGATTTGCAAAAGCGAAAAGTCCAATCATCAAGTAAGTTCATCCTGAGACCTCTGATGTTAGTATAGGAAATAGTTAAGGTGATTGTTGTGAGGATTAGCAGAAGGCATAATCTTCTATAATATAAATCTCACATGTCTGCTTAAATGTATGTATGTATGTATGTATGTTTGTATGTCTGCCTAAAACTTTCGACAGCCGCATCGGAACATGACGAAATCTGTATCATTTTAAACCTCAAACTTTTGGACGACAAATATCGAAAAATTGGCCAAAAACATTAATTCCTTCACGCTCAAAAGGGCAGTTTTCTACAAGGAGGGGTCACTTTTTTCGCCAATATTTTTTAAAGTCATCCCTCCTTTTGATTGACTAGTTAATTTAAACCTTTGCCATTTCTGGTTTGACGATGGGTGCAACGGCAAAGACGTCACTTTTTTTTTTCCACATTCTTTTCCTCCTTTGCAATACAGGTTCAAGCCTGCCTGCCTACTACTACTTTTTTTTTTTTTTTTGTTCACTACATACCTCCAAACACCCGGGCAACGCCGGGCACCCAGGTTAGTAATGAATAAGGGAGAGAATGGTAGAATCATTTTAAGACAAACCAAGCTTGAAAGAAACCCCATCACCAGTATTTGATACCTTGAACTCCAAACAGTCTCGATAAAAAAAAAAAATCCCTTCAAGAGTCCAAATTTTGAATGAGTGGGCAAGCAATTCAGTGAAAGACTCGATGAAAGCCTCTCCCATTCTCCTTGGATCAAATAAAAGCGGATCAAATTCCTGGACATCCTACCAATATCTGAAATCAAAATGTTATACATGTGACAAGGAACATATAGGAATATATATAAAAGCCATATTGCCATTCCAACAACTAAATAAATTTTATTTCCACTATTTTATGCTTCTTTCTTTTATTGTATTTATTTGCTTCCCCACCAAAGCAAATTAGGCACAAGGCCGTTTTTAATGTGGGGTAAAAACCAGCTCCCCTAAAAGTAGGCAAAAAGGGGGCACTCTGGTTATCAAAAATAATAACTGTCCCAGTATAGAGGGTTTCCCCTCCATTGACTGGTACAAATTATCTTAAGTGCAGCATCTGCAGAACAGATACTACACTTCGATGTATTTATTTGCTCCCCCACCGAGCAAATTAGGCACAAGGCCGATTTTTAAAGTGAGGAGTGAAGGGGAAGTGGGGACCAACTTCCCGGGGAGTAGGGGAGCTAGATAGTGACAATTGGTATGAAGGGTTGCCCCTACATTGACCAAGGTCTTATATGTGGGGTCGCCCCACATATGGTCTTTGCTTGCAGCATCTGCAGAACAGAAACTACACTTTGATCTTGGCCCGAAGGCCAAGAACAAGGTATTTATTTGCTCCCCCACCGAGCAAATTAGGCACAAGGCCGATTTTTAATGTGAGGATTGAAGGGGAAATAGGGACCAGCTCCCGGAGAGTAGGGGAGCTAGATAGTGACAATTGGTATGAAGGGTTTCCCCTACATTGACCAAGGTCTTATATGTTGGGTTTCCCTCACATATGGTCTTTGCTTGCAGCATCTGCAGAACAGATACTACACTTTCAGATATTAAATCCTTTATTCATGTTAAAAATACATTGAAAATCAACAATGAGCAAAAAACTTAGGCACATGGCCAACTCAAAAGGGGGGATTGTGGGGGTCGTTGGTCATCCTTGTCACTCCAGAACTAAACAAAATCAAAAGTTTCTCCCAGCTAGTACAACCGTGCAACGCCAGGCACCCAGGTTAGTAATGAATAAGGGAGAGAATCGTAGAATCATTTTAAGACAAACCAAGCTTGAAAGAAACCTCATCACCAGTATTTGATACCTTGAACTCCAAACAGTCTCGATAAAAAAAAAAAATCCCTTCAAGAGTCCAAATTTTGAATGAGTGGGTGAGCAATTCAGTGAAAGACTAGATGAAAGCCTCTCCCATTCTCCTTGGATCAAATTCCTGGACATCCTACCAATATCTGAAATCAAAATATATAACAAGGAATATATATAAAAGCCATATTGCCATTCCAACAACTAAATAAATTTTATTTCCACTATTTTATGCTTCTTTCTTTTATTGTATTTATTTGCTCCCCCACCGAGCAAATTAGGCACAAGGCCGATTTTTAATGTGAGGGTGAAGGGGAAATGGAGACCAGCTCCACGGGGAGTAGGGGAGCTGGATAGTGACAATTGGTATGAAGGGTTTCCCCTACATTGACCAAGGTCTTATATGTGAGGTTGCCCTCACATATGGTCTTTGCTTGCAGCATCTGCAGAACAGATACTACACTTTGAGATATTAAATCCTTTATTCATGTTAAAAATACATTGAAAATCAACAATGAACAAAAAACTTAGGCACATGGCCAACTCAAAAGGGGGGATTGTGGGGGTCGTTGGTCATCCTTGTCACTCCAGAACTAAACAAAATCAAAAGTTTCTCCCAGCTAGTATCTTCTTTCACCATAATACCGCATTCACCGTTTCATACTGGGGGACGTCCTACTTAACTCTCAATTTTTAAAACATTTTTTATTGACGTGTAAAAACAAAAAAAAAGATAACAATAAAAATGGTACAATAATTCATTTGTGTCGAGGGGGGGGATTAGTAGAACCCTCCCAATCCCATCTAGTTGATAGACTGCCCGTTCCACTAGGTTTGTAAAAGGAACCTGCTTTCTTCTGAAAGCGGGTCAGTCTCTAAGTGGGGATGCCCTCTAGATGGGGGTGAATGGAGAAAAGAAAATTTTTGTGTGGGTAAGGAATGGGGGTTAGTTTGTATTTCTTTCTCTCCAAGATGGGTGAAATTTAGAGGAGGGGGTGAAAACAAAAATTGCAAGAAGAAGGGGGTGGGGATCTTGGAGGCTTCATAATCAGGGAGGGATGGAACACACACTCAGCTAGCTAATCCCAGCCCAAAGGCCAAGAACAACGCTTCTTTCTTTTATTCTTCCTTTTTCTTTTACCCCTCTACCTGGAGTTGGCATGCTTTTCTCTGATGTTTATCACCCCTTCCACCTGCTGTTCACCTGGATGCTTCAAGAGATTGACTCCTGTCAGTCTCAACACAAACTCTCTTTTTGCCTGGTCTGTCTCTCTCTAACTGACTATCTCTTCATTTCATTCTCTGACTCAGATCTAGGTCAGTCATTATCGTTTTGGTAAAACTATAAAATGTATTTATTTAAACCAAATAATCCAATCCTATTATTTAAAATTCCTGTAAACATTTTATTGGTTCACATTTTATTTTTCACCTGGCTTAATTATGTATGACATTAAATTCCAGTCTTCTATTAAAATATTTTGACATTCCCATAACATTGTCACCAGTTCGATTGTCTGTCAATTACACCTCTACCGATGTTGCCTGGGTCATAATCTAACAATTCAAACATAGTTGTAAATCAACTTCTAGATCTTCAATTTCATCTTGGGCAAAACTGGGGCCTGTATATATCAGAAACCACACCAAGTCAAGTAAACACGCCTTCCCAGTAATCCTCTGTTACAGTCTTAGACTTCAATCCTCCGTATGCCCATCTGTGTCTATCTTCCGACGTTGAAAAAAGTCGTCATTATAAGATGAAAAGCGAACAAAAAAAAAAAAGTGATCGTGTTAAAACGTCCTCTTCTGGATACAACGCACGAAAGTCCTTTTTTCCCCCCCTTTCTTTCCTCAACTTGGAACAACTCCTTGTGTATTCAATATTATCTTCCACCGTTCGTTCTCGGCCTAAGCTATCCAACAAAAAAAAAAAAAAAAAAAAAACTCAACGCTCATGCTTTAGAATTCGCCCGTTTTAACAGTTACCAAATTGTGCACATATGCAAATTAATAGCACACATTCACCAATGAGCACCCTACAAAATCATGCTTGGCTTTTCTTCTTTTCTATATTTTACATTTTAGCATTTTACAGGCTAAGCAAACACGAGGTCATTTGCAAGAATGATGATTTCTATTACAATCATCATATTCTGTTTCTGAATTTTGAAATAAAGATTGATGATTTGTATTATTCGGACTACTGTTCTCATCTTGAGTGTTATTCGCACATTTCGGTCGATGTAATCTGTGACCTTAATCAGGTGTATCACATTAAACTTCTGCACAGAATTTTGAATGGAATATTTTATTTAATCTTGTGGCATAACAGACTAAGTACTAAGTAAAATTCAGTTTGAAGTTACACTCTTCTGGAGGTTGAAGGTCCAATCCTCAGTGAAGAATACAATTGTGAATTACTTACTGATATATAAGTTGAGCTAGATAGTAAGTTTTAAACGTGCACCCATTGGCTACGATAAATGGGTGTGTGAATAACAAAGAATCTGATTGGCTGACTAGCAAACCCAATCCGATGAGAATATATAAAAACACGAAACAACATCTATTCATGCAATAGCATGACGAATCCTCATGAGGATGAAACATGTAAAACTTATATATATATATATATATATATATATATATATACTGTTTTAACAAAATATGAAACATGATAATTTTGTAGCTTACTTTTTAAGTCATCTCTCCTTTTTGGCTTAAATTTATTGGTATATGAACAATTACTGAATTATATTAACCCAGTATAATTCGGAATACTACAAATTTGTTTTATATATATATATATATATATATATATATATATATATATATATATTTTAAACTCTATCTCTTTCAAAATTAAAAGTCACAGACCAGCACTAGGATTTTTTACAAGCTGTTCTTTTATAGGTCGTTAGTTGGTTAAAATAGTTTTAAGCAGTCAAAAATGGGTTCAAATTGAAAAAATTGTTATACATTCTGTACATTCATCTTAGTTTATTATTAAGTTTTAATTTTTAATCAGTTCATGCGCATGTCACATTGGTACAGTCGTAACATCACCAGCTTTGAATGATACAGTTTTGGTTTTGATTCTAACTGATGGCACCTAAACACTTTTTTTTTTTTTTTACTTTTGAAATCATGACTCTAATAATATATATGAAATCTGGACAAATTAAAATATCATATTTAAGTGTATTTTACGCCCCCCCCCCCCGCTAGTATCTATCTATATAATTATAAAACTCAAATAACCTTGTAACGGGTGTTGTAACCCAATATCCGGTTTACGACTTCCGGTTTCGCATGTATAAATAAACATAAACCCATAACGTAATATGGAAATGAACAATGTAAAAAAAAAATGCAGAAAGTATTAACAATTGTTTATTTGGATAATTTAAATGCAAAAAAAAAAAAAAAAAAATTGGGACGCTGAAAACGTACACAGTAAAACAATGCGTTTTATTGTTGTGTTGATTATTTATTTGTAACGCAAATTAAAAAAGACATATTTACAAATAAATAATCAACGCGACAATAAAGCGTATTGTTTTACTGTGTATGTTGTCAGTGTCCCAATTGTTTTGTTTTTTGCGTTTAAATTATCCAAGTACATAATTGTTAATACTTGCTGCATTTTTTTTTTACATCGTTCATTTCCAAGTTGTTCTAATGCAATTTTCATGTTCAAGTTATTCTAATGCAATTTTCTTACAAATAAATCCACTTTAACCCATTGACAACCATAAGAGCATTTTACAACGGCGATTTACCCACTGCCTTCCTTTTTTAAAAATTTATTCTCCATTTTTTTAATACACCTTTCTTAAAAAACATTCATACATTTTCTTCTACACTACCAACATAAATAAATAACCCCGAAAATGTTTTTTTAATTTGCGTTACAAATAAATAATCAACGCAACAATATTGTTTTACTGTAAACGTTTTCAGCGTCCCAATTGTTTTTGTTTTTTTCGCGTTTAAATTAACATATATCAAAATTTGAATTTAACTTTAAGCATTATGGTATCTAAGTATTTTTTGTTTTTTTTAAATAAACAATTATAAACAGAACGACTCATAGAAATCTATCTATATTCTTTTTTAATTTTAATATACTTTCATAGAAATGTTTCTGTTATGTCACAAAAAACTATTTTCTTTACGTCACAAGTGTCACGCTCATACATTAATTCCATAACTAATATAACATACTGACCCAACGGGTCACGGGTAGTCTAGTATATAAATAAAATTCATTTTTATTTTCAGTGTGGGTGAAACTTAAAAATAGGAACGCATATTTTTTAAATATTAGATTACACCATAACAGCTAACATTTGTGGCCCATAGCAATAGACTCTTTTTTTTTTTTTCGAAAAATACAATAACAATTGTTTTACTCAATGAGTTTTTGTAATTTTGGGATAAATTACTATTTTCAGTATTATTTTACTTTAAGGCCCGTCTCACATTCATATGGAAATATTTTTTTGTAGATTTCGGTGTGCTCTTCGTATCTTTATTGAAAGATGAAAGCAGAAAAAAAAAAAAAAAAACTTTTAGCCAATAAAAAAAAAAAAAAATGCCCCTTCACTAGGTGGCCAGAAAGTGGGACTTCATTTTAATTTACATGGAAAGGCGATCACTTTTAAAAAAGTAATTTCTTCATGTCATGAAAACTATTTCTGTGCAACGGAAACGATTAGCAGATTAGTTTTTAGCGCACTGAAATCTACAATATATATATATATATATATATATATATATATATATATATTTCTATACGAACGTGAAGTTTCCAAGATATGAAGTGGGTTGTAGCAGTCAAATCATTTTCGAGGGTGGAGTTGGAGTGATTCTTCAGATTTACCAAAATTTTACCTTATTTTCGACATAATTAATATTGTTTTTGCTTAAAATATATTTAAAAAAAAAAAACAACAAAAAACCGTTGACTCTATCTAAACAAGTACCGACTGAAGAAAGATGGAGGTTGTATCGGGCGAAACGTTGTGAAGTCATCCAAATGATTAATTTTGCTTTTAAATTCCGAAGCATAAAATAACGATGCAGTTAAAGAGTTAAATTAAAAATGAAAATATATTTTCGAGACAATGTTTACAAATTCCATAAAATAAGTGCATTAGGGAATTATCAACAATAACAAAAAATGGTTAATGAATAAAAGAAAGAATTTGGACAGTGAGTACAGAAGTGAAGTTACACGTGGTGCTGGATGACTACTGACGAGGATGAAATGTATTTCTGTTTCCGGTTCCTGAGTCATCAGACTGCGCATGTCAAGTGCCATCTCACTCTCTATTTTGTTGTCATCTGTCTAAATCCATCTACGGAAGCCCAAACGCATCAAAAACTATAGCCTTACTTTATTTATAGTGGTTTTACTAAAGCAAAGGTCAATCCTGGATATTTGAGGTGTCCCAAAAGAAAGAAAATCGAGCCAATATGAAAAATAAGAAAGCGAAGAGAAGGGGGGCAGGGGGGGGGGGGCTTATTAGGATCAATTGTACTATAGGTACTATTGGAATATCTCTCCTATGTTGCACATTTTGAATAAGATTCGTTGTGGTTATCTTTACGATTCAAGTTTCCACTTTACTTCCCGTTGCTTCGCCCCATCTTCAGATTTTTTTTATTATTATTTTTATTTTATATATATGTGTATATTTTAATAATAACCTTATTATTTAGAAAAGGAGAGAGGGAGCTTCCTTTAGCTATTCTATATTTTCATCTAACAATTTAATAAACAAAGGACACCGTAAAAATTCAGTTAAAACCCAACCGGAAGTGAAGTGGGAACTTGTATCGTAAAGATAACATTGGTCGTCGTATGTCTGATATGCTTCTCTTAAAATAAAATTGATTTTTTTTTTCTTTTTCTTTTTTTTTTTTTTTTTGATGCGGAGAATAGAACTTTCTTTAATGTTTTAATCTCTGTCAGTTATGTGTTCTTTTTCCATTTAACCAAAAATATTTTTGTTGCTTTGCTTCTATATTATAATAACGAAAAAATATTGAATCAAAAAATAAAGCAAACAAAAAAACAACATATTATACCTACATAATTGTTAGATCCCAAATAGTAACATACCCAAAAATTACTAATAACGATAAGATAGAAAATTAATTATACATGAAAAACAGTTCCTATAAGATTAAAAAGTAAATCAGTTCAATAAAGTTCCTATTTACAATGTCTCCCCACGGGACAGAGTTAGACACCAGGGTCGTTTTTTAATGTGGAGAAAAGGAACAAAAATAAAAATTGTCTCAGTCGTGAAGGATTTCTCCTCCACTGACAGAGAACAAGAAATTGAAGTGCAGTATCCGAAGAACAGATACTACACTTTGATCCTGACCCGAAGGCCATAAGCAAAAGGGGAAGTAATTCAGTTGAAACAATTTGTAGCAGACAGAATTTATTCTGCAAACAAAAATAAACATACCATGTATACATAATTTGTGAATTTTAAAAAAATAAGTTTTGTAAGCTGTTTTCAAAACTTATCGAAATTACTTTTCCGAAATTGGCATAAGATTTCCGAGAAATTGAAAACTTAATCACCTCCCCTGTTAACTCTCCGAATCGAATCGGTAGATTTTAAAATCAAATTGCTAGATGTTACAAATGTCGTTTTTCATGAATAATTAATTTTCTACCTCATCGTTTTTTCGTTATTTTTGGATATGTTACTATTTGAGACCTGACAATTACGAAGCACCATTTATTTTATTTGAAATTCATTATTTTTTCGTTTCATAATCTAGAAGCACCATATTTTTAGTATTTGCAAATTTTACTGCACACACACACACACACACACACACACGGCATTTGACTTGTCTCCCCACCACCACCACCACCACCTAAAATAAATCTCAATAAATAAAAATGAGATTTCATTATTTTCATGCGACTTCGAAGATATCTGCAAAGAGTCATTTTTAAAAAATTGAAGTAGGGATTACTTTACTATTTAAATTTAACGTGAAATTATCATCTACCTCCAGACCATCGTCATTATTAATATTAGAAATAAATTAAAATCTCCTATCTTGGAAAATTTATTTCTTAGCAGTGTCAGAATGAAGGAGTGGGGATGGGTAAATCAACCATCAGCCTTGACTTTCCCTTTATCACGTCACTTGTAACACCCTGTCTCCACAAAGAAAGCACCTCTCGGCCAAAAAAGTCAAGCCGGCTAGGGGGCTACGAGTCCCCTGAATTTGGAGATCCACTCACTTGCCGAAGGATCTCATGCGGTAGCAGCAGCGGTCAGGAAACACCCCAGAACCAGAACCAGCGCCGAAGCAACAACAGCAGTAATTCAAAGAGATCTTTTCAGGGCTAGGTTCCTACGAAAGACCTACCACTTTGTTTACTCTGTTAGCCCTCCTCATAACCACTCCAGAACCAGTGCCGATGCAGCAACAGCAGTAATTCAAAGAGTCCTTTTCATGGCTAGGTTCCTACGAAAGACCTACCACTTTGTTTACTCTGTTAGCACCTCCTGCCTGCAGCCTCCAGCTTCCTGCATCTCCTGCCTCCAGCTTCCTGCATCTCCTGCCTGCAGCTTCCTGCATCTCCTGCCTGCACCTCCTACCTGCAGCCTCAGCTTCCTGCACCTCCTGCCTGCAGCCTCAGCTTCCTGCACTGCACCTGCATCTCCTGCTTGCAACCTCGCTTGCACCTTGCACCTCTGGTCTGCTACCTTGCTTGTGCCTTGCACCTCTGGTCCGCTATCTTGCACCTCTGGTCCGCTACCTCGCTCGCACGTTGTTCCTCTGGTTCGCAATCTGGCTCCCTACCGGTCGTCCGTTCTTAAACACTAATCCCTCCGTTCTCAGTGTCGTCCGTTCCGAACACTGATCCCTCCGTTCCCAGTGTTGTCTGTTCCTTAACACTGACCCCCGAGCTCTCAGTTTTCACCCTTCATTCCAGATCGCCCTGACGGCCAGCTAACCATTCCATACCCAGCGAGCACCCTTTGAACCACACTACGTCCAGAATACCAGTCCGGACCTCCAGACCTTGCCTCCAGTGATGTTGCGACCTTCCAGGCGACCAGCACCCAGATTGAACGATTTTTGCTTCTTCTATTCAAAATAAAAGGCGAACACTCATCTTTAACCAAAACAACCTGTGTCTGTCATTCTTCTTTGCCTTTATGCTGTTTACCTTTTGCCTGTGTCTATTTTGTTAGTTGTTGGGTCGATTGTCTCCGGACGACCGGCCCCCGCAACACCCTTTTCTCTTCCTTGCAACTTCTTTACCACAGAAGAGATGTTGCGAGTTTGTCTCTGCTCTATTATTACTTTCATGCCAATCACTCATCTGAACTTCCGTATATGGTCCCACTCTACCAAACTTTCACAAAAAGCATTCGTCTAGCTACAACGACTACTAACAATTTCCCCCATTCTTTCTCAGTGCCTAAATCTAAGCATGAATTCGATGAACAAAGCTCTTTTCCTTGAACTGCTCACTATGGAACTTTGTTCAGCTGGCCTGCTTTTCAATTGACTACAACATTATCATCTTCAAATTCAACATAAAAAAGTTCTTGATGTCCCGTCCCCTAAAATAATCAAATCTTAACCAATTTCCACCAATAACGATCACTAAGCTGTTGTCTCAGTGATCATCTTACATTCATTGACCATTATCCTCAAGTGACCTTCGGGCCTTGATAAGTGTTTAATCCCTGCAAAACAAAAACTTCTTGACAAAGCACCATTTCCATCAAGCATGTGAGGCCTGTGTCTTGTCAAGTACCCTATCTAGAGCCTGAGATATTTCTGGTTTGATCAAAGCTAAGGTCCTTGAACACAACTATATCATTGCTTGATCCAAACGGGAAAGTCTTTGCTGATGAATTGACGTCATATAAGATCATAAGGTTCTCAAGTGTAGGTAAGAATTCTTCTTCCACCTCTGTATAGTCTCGGTGGTGATTTATAGGTGCTTTAGGTTTCATCAAGTTCTCCTCAATAAAATTCATCAATCTTTGATAGAGGTTGTCAGGTCTTTCTCCAGCATCTAAACGGATTTTGGCAAAGTCTACAAAATGACTGCCTGTCAATTCGAAACTATAATGCAGATGAATAGACTGCCAGATAGAGTTCAATTTTTAACGACAGTGTTTCGTGAAACTATCAAACAAAAATTAGCGATATGACCAAGCATCAATTGAGATAAGACAAGTCTTATCTTTTCTGCAAACTTCATCTCCATCATCCTGCAGGCTATGCAATGAAATAACAAAAGTTTTCTTTGACCAAAAAAAAAACATAAACCAGAAATAGAGCGATATTGTAGTCCAACAAAAGAGTAAAAACCCGACAAGCAGCAAAATCTCACCCCTACACTGTACAGATCCCTAGATGCAGGAAAGCCTTCTACTCAAATAGTTTCTTTCTTCGAACTGCTGAACTTTGGAATTCCCTTCCAGGTTCCTGCTTCCCTGACTGTACTGACATGCAGAAGTTCAAGTGACATCAACAGACATTCTCGCTGCTTAGCTCCCTACATGATAGCGCTGAAAATTTAGTCTCATATAGTAACCCCTTATATCAAAATGGCACTGTGACTTGTTTGAAGTGAAATAACAATAAAAAGGGGGGGAAAAAAAAAAACAAATTAACAGGCAAACTTATATACCAGGCAAAAAATAAGTATCTACACAAAAATTAGGAAAAATTATCAAATAGAACTTTAATTAAAAATAAAAATCAGTTTTATTGTACTTTGCCGATCCGCCATCGATAAGAGTAGAAATACTTGTAGAGCAGGGGGAGATAATTCAGTTTGTTATTTAACCAAGCAATAATAAATAACAGATTGGAAAAATATGATAAAACTGATTTCTATTTTTAATTAAAATTCTTTAATATATATACATATGTAAGTATTTGGCAGCGTAACATTGTGTATGTGTGTTGGTTTACCTTATTTTTGTTAGTGTGTGTGTGTATAGCTGTGAGTAGCAATTTGTTTCTATTTGCCTAATTCTTGTTAATGCGTAAGAATGTGTGTGTGTGAGATGAAGAAGGCTTGTATGTGAGTCATTGAAAATTTCTTTCCACCTTGCCTCTCCCGGCTAAAGGCAGGAGAGGATTGTTGAACATACATTCTTGAGGGTCCTGATAAATACATGTCTAACTAGATAAATCTGGAGAAAACGTCATTTGGTCACTGTTCTTATAAAAGTTTCTCAGTTTGAATCAGCTTATTTTTATTTTTTTAGCCTTCTTACTTTTGGGATTTGAACTGATTTTTATTTGTTGAAAATATTTTGAGTTAACATGTTCCTGTGAAAACTTACTTGCTTTAGGAAATGACGTCCTGTTAATTCATTTGGATATAGAATAAATAAATAAATACATGAAAAGGCAAAAAAAGGTAAAATCACTAAAAGACAAATAAAGCCTGAAAGGGACCTTGCTACCAACATTCAATCCCCTGGACAAGTTTGTTAAGTTTTGAGACATTGTGTTGAACAAAGATGGCGGCATAGTTCAGATCAGTAACCAAGATGGCGGCGTAGTTCAGATCAGTAACCAAGATGGCGACCAAGAATCAAATGCGGTCCGTGACATAGTTAACCTCTTAAGTTCTGAGATATTGTGTTGAACAAAGATCGCAGCGTAGTTCAGATCAGTAACCAAGATGGCGGCGTAGTTCAGATCAGTAACCAAGATGGCAGCCAAGAATTAAATGCGGTCCATGACGTGGTAAACAGCGGACTGATTGAATCCAAAATTCGACAATTTTTATAATAATTTTGGGACGTTTTCATTGGTTGTTTTAGCACAGCCGTTGGTTATAAAAATGATTGGCGAATCCATTCGTCTCATACCCCCATTACAGGTCCAAAACATTTTACAAGTTAATTAAAAAGATAAGCCCTTCAAGAGGCCGATAGAGAATGAAGGAGTTACTAAGCGGACTGACAAAATGATGCCTCTGTACAGTCTCGAAAGACAAAGGATACCCCCTGTAGGGGCAGCTGTGCGTGTAATAGTGAGGTAAGGGTTGTTGCGCAATCCTCAACCACACCTCTCCTGAATCAGCACTGTTTGAGTTCAGTGGCAAGGAGAGGTTCAGAATAACTGGAAACAATGCCGAGATAAGTGGAGAGCACATACAGCACCTGGAAATCCCAAATGGTCACCCATTTAGCACTGACCAGGTTAAACTTTGCTTAACTGACAAAAAGTTGACATTGTTAGTATTGTTCTTGTCGCCGCTGTCATCACAGTCAATACTAAATGGATGACTATTTGGGACTTCCAGGTGCTCTATGTGTTCTCTGCTTATCTCAGCATTGTTTCCAGTCGTCCTGGACTTCTCCTTGTCACTGAACTCAAGTAGTGTCGATTCAGGAGAGGTGTGGTTAGTGATTGCGCAATCCTTGCCTCACAATTACACGTGCAACTGCTCCTACAGGGGTATCCTTTGTCTTTCGAGACTGAACGGAGGCTTCCAATACTGTCGTCGCCACAAAATATTTTAGTACTTCTTATCAATTGTATCATCTTTTTTTTTTTACTTGAATGATTTTATTATTTATTTTTTGTTTTATTCTTGTTCATTCCAAACAAAGTATATCACCACTTGGATGTAAAGGCTACTATTGCTGACTATGTCTACAGGGGACTGATGAGAAAATGAGTGCAATGTCTGTTCACATTACATTTAAATTCTGCATGTCAGTACAGTCAGGGAATCAGGAAACAAGGGGGGAATTTCAAAGTCTAGCAATCTCAGGAAAGAATCTATTAGAGTAGAAGGCTTTCTGGCTTCTATGGACCTTTATGGTGAAGTGGTGGGATTTTGCTGCTAGATGGGTTTGTTGGCGATATGTATGTCGAGAGGATACATGTGCAATGAGTTCGCCAGAACACATTCCATTAAAGTACTCGTAAAATAGACACATGGATGCCGCATTGTGACGATGGGGCAGGGGTTGGAGGTTGGTAGATAGTGCGAGGTTTATTTGTTGGAGACTTTTTTTGGACCCTCTCTAAAAGGGAGGGACTGCTGGTGAATGCACCAGCCTTCCTTTCTTTCTTTCCTCTTTTCTTCATTTTTTTCATTGTAAGTTTTTTTGTTGTTTTTTTTTAGCTTTACCATCTTACCATCTTATCTCCTCCTCCTCCTCCTCCTTCGTTTTGTTCCTCTTTTCCACCTCTTCTTTCCCCTCTACCAATCCCCCTCCTCTCTAACGAGTACATAATGTCTGCTAAGGAAATGTCACCAATATACCGGGCTTAAATCAATAATTGATTTTCAAGTAACAATGCTCAGATGAACTCCACATTGCAATGTAAACAAAATGGGAAACAAAAGAAAATATTTAACCTTAATTTATTTAGAATCGATCCGATATCGATTCCTTGGTGTTACCAGATCAGGCTTCCTGAAAATATTAACTTCCTGACGCACCAAGCATTGATGTTATTGTTTGTTTTTTTTCTAGTTTTTTTTTTTCTCTTTGCAAAACTTAATCAAGTATAAAACATAAACAACATTTTTTCTTCTACAAAACAATCAAACCAAACACAATGAATAAATAGTAGAATATATAAAGGACTTGAAGCATAACATTTTTTCCAAAAAATTACTGAATTTGGTATTAAATCATCTGAAAATGGTTGATTTGATATGATGTAAAACAAAACGGTGCTTGTTAAGATAGTCGACCGATTGAATTTTTTAATATGTAATTTTAAGCAAAAAGCAGCAGTACTTACTTGTCATGACGAAAATAGAAATATATGCAAAAATTACGAAAATTCATCTGGTAGAACAACTGCTATTGTGTTTTTAGTAAAAAAAAAAAAAGTCTAATGCTATAGTATAAAACAGTATGTCAGCCATTAAAGTGGCAAAAAAAAAAAAAAAAAAAAAAAAAAAAAGAGAGATATGTCCCCTGTATTCGCAATCTTCAAGGTGTTCATATCTAGGGAAAATGCAATTTCCACCAATTTCCCGTAACAATCACTTTTAACTATAAATAATTTTCTGCTCAATGAATTTTCGTACTCTATCTTAAAAAGCACCCAAAAAAGCAGCTAACGAAACACAGATTCATCATGATTCATGATGATCATCAGTTTAACGTCACTTTTACATGCTGGCGTGCATTTAAGAAATTGACTTCCAAACTAACCTATCTCTGGCCAGGTCTTTATTTCTCCTTCTTTTCTTCAGGTCCATTTTTATCACTTCTTCCCATGTTTTCCTTGACCTTCCCTTGTGAACTGAACCTGCTTATCTATAAGTACAGGTAACATGAACTGGAACAAATACACAGAAGGCAATGCCAAGGCTGCTGTGAAGAAGGTGGGCTCCCTCTATCACGCTAGAAAAATACACTTGACAGTATTTTATATTTCTACAAAGTCATCATCCACCGACACATGGAGTATTGTTGCCACATATGGGCCAATGCATCTACCACAAATCTCTCTCTATTCAGGAGGGTCCAAAAACGAGTCTGCAATTTAATAGGTCCAAACAAGCATCCTTGATGTAAATACCGCTGACTAATTTGACAACCAGCAAAATCTTACCACACAAGTCTCCAATCTAATATGTTGCAATATTTTTTAACTATGATGGGGATAGGATCCCGTGCAGTTGGGCGATTCTATTTATAAACGATGCTGCTAGGAACTGACAAAATTAATTCACGTTCTGCTACCAACCAATCAGAAACCAGAATTGCTCCATAAAAATTAAACGATTTCTGTAGCAACTTCGCATATGTTTTCTTCGTGTCAACACGGGAAGAATCTTTTGCTCTGTGGCTTCCAACTCAAGAACTGTCTACTGAGAACCAGTCAACTCCAGGACTTGTATAGAACATCTAACCATCGGAAACTGTTCTGAAACTAAACATGGCTTACAAATCTAGATAATAGGTCACACATTCTTAACCAAGCTCCAATCTCTGTCCATTGCCGTAAGGTTGCATCTCTGTTCTT
The DNA here is from genome assembly GCF_053919585.1 of Euprymna scolopes. Taxonomy (NCBI): domain Eukaryota; kingdom Metazoa; phylum Mollusca; class Cephalopoda; order Sepiida; family Sepiolidae; genus Euprymna; species Euprymna scolopes. Next base: position 114,390,399 of record NC_136493.1, on the reverse strand, counting down.
GTTTTACAAGTATTTTAATGAAATGTGCTCTAATGAACTCATAGCACTGATGCCCTCTTGACGTAAATACTCATGATTAAGTTGACAAGCAACAAAATATCTTTGATGTCAAGGTTGCTAGATTGTAGAAAGCCTTCTACTCTAATAGTTTCTTCCTTTGAACTTCTTTATTTGGAATTCCTTCCCTGTTATCTGCTTTCCCGATTGTAATAACATGCATAAATTTAAGTTTAATGTGTACAGACACCTTACTGCTCAACTCCCTACTTAGAATGCTCTTGTAGGAATGGTTTCTAATTCAAAGTAGTCCCTTACATCTCAGTGACAATTTGTCTTGTTTGGGGTGAATATGAGTGATATATACCTGGGGGAATATAATCAGTATTTTTTTTTACAAAGAAGTCACCACTTATCAAGGCCCAGAAGCCATTCGAGGATAAGGGTTAAAGAGTGTACAGTAATCAATGGGAAAATATAGTAATCGTTAGTAGTGTAAATTTGGTAAATTGGATTACTTAAGGGGAACGGCTCATCAAGAACTTGTTTACATTGGACTTGAAGACGACCATATTGTAGTCAGCTGGAAAACAGGAAAACGGAAGAGAGTTCCACAGGTGTGCAGTTCTAAGAAAAAAGCTTTGTTCATGGACTCTACGTGTAGGTTTAGGCACAGATTAAGAGTGGAGGAAATTTTTGATAGTGTTTTCAGCTAGATGAGTGTTTCTCGTGAATGTCTGGTGAGGGGGAACCATAGATTGGAGCTCAGCCGAGCACTTGCTATGAAAATAACGATAAAGCAGAGATAGGCTCAGAATGTCTCTTCTGTGAGAAAGAGGTTGCAGAGAAGAGAAAAACTAGGCTCCGAAGTCGATTTTGAACCCTGTCAATGTAGAATAAGGTCTTTTTAGCAGCTCCTGCCCAGATGTGCCAACATTACTCCATCCTTGGATGTATCTGGCTCTTATATAGGTAGAGAATTGCATTAGCAGGTAGATAGATATCTACTGGATTGAGAGAAGGATCCCACCATTTTCCAAGCAACTTTGGCAACGGATCTGACGTACGTGTTTCATTTTAGATCAGGAGTAAAGGCCAAGCCCAGAAACTTGTCAAAACAATAATAAATGAATCATATGAAACGAGACTCAACACACAGACTAAGTTATAACAAGTTTTTTGTACAAAGATACAATGAAACAAATAAGGGTAATTGTGCATAAAGTGAGACCCTAACTTTCAAACACACCGGAAGCTGGCACCTGCGTCTCGCAATTAAGATATGGAAGCACAAAATGGATACAATTTTCAAATATGTTTTATGTTTATTTTTTCCCACCCGTTTATAATTAAAATATATAAAAATATGTAAACTTTCTTTTATCAATTAATTTTTCCCTGTTTCTCAATTGAGGTATGAAAGCACAAAATGGATACAATTTTCAAATATGTTTTATGTTTAATTTTAACGATTTAAAAATAACTGTTTCGTTGTAATGTTGTTTAAATTTAATGTTTTTAACACGTGTAAACTATTCACATTCTTAAACCAGTAAATTATTTTCTGTTGCACATTCACCTTTTTGAAATTGCTAAAACTATTAAAAAAAAAAAAAAAATGTGACACATTCATAGTTTTTTTTTTTTTTCATGTTTCTGTAAATAAATATGTTTTTTAAAATATCTAAATAATTTGACAAAATATATAACATTAACTTAAATAAAGGTAATTATTTGAAAAGATATGCGATAAAAAATAAAAAATTAATTGATAAAAGAAAGTTTACGGATTTTTATATATTTTAATTTGATCCTTCCATACAAGAAGGCGTTTCATACAATACCATCAAATTTTAGCTTACTATGTGTATACATTTGCTAACATATCTCTTTCCTAGAGACGAATTTTGCATTCTTTGAAACTATGCAAAATAAGGAAAGGAGTGGCTGGTTACTTTTAATACATCTAAAACCAGGCTTCTCTCTTTACATCATCAACATTCTGATCCACATCTGGCATCAATTGAAATGAATGGCTCTCGTTTTCAGGAGGCCTCAAGTTTTGACAAGCTTCTGGGCTTGACCTTTACTCCTGATCTTAAATGGAACACGTACATCAAATCAGTTGCCAAGGCTGCTGGAAAAATGGTGGGATCTTTCTATCGATCCGGTAAATATCTCACTGCTGATGCTATTCTCTATCTATATAAGAGCCAGGTACGTCCAAGGATGGAATATTGTTGCCACATCTGGGCAGGAGCTGCTAGAAAGGACTTGTCCTGCCTTGATAGAGTTCAAAATAGACTTCGTAGCCTCGTAGGAGATGTCCTTTTCTCTTCCTTGCAACCTCTATCTCACAGAAGAGATGTTGCGAGTTTGTCTCTGATGTATCGTTATTTTCATGGAAGGTGTTCAACTGAGCTTCAGTCTATGGTCCTCCCTCGCCAAACTTTCACAAGAAACACTCGTCTAGCTGTACACACTATCAATAATTCCCCCCACTCTTTATCTGTGCCTAAACCTAAACGTAGATTCCATGAACAAAGCTTCTTTCTTAGAACTGCACGCCTGTGGAATTGTCTTCCGTTTTCCTGCTTTCCGGCTGACTACAATAGGTTTGTGTTCAAGTCTAACGTAAATAAGTTCTTGATGAGCCGTTCTATATAAGTTATCAAATTTACCAAATTTTCATTACTAATGATTACTATATTGTCCAATGTCTACTGTACACTCTTTAACCCTTATCCTTGAGTGGCCTCTTGGCCTTGATAAGTGGTGATGCCTATGTAAAAAAAAAAGAAAAAAAAAGGATTTATTAATCATCTTTGTTTGAAGTATTCTGTCGAAAAATAAATTTTACATGTAAATTTTGGTTTACGGTTAATATATATATATATATATATATATATATATATATATATATATATGTATATATGTATATATATATGTTTTATTTTTTTTATTACTGTTTTATCTGTTTGGTTACATATGTTTCGGCTGTTGGACCATGTTTACGATCCAACAGCCTTGTCAGACCTTACGGGAATGGTTGTTAGTATTAGGAAGAAGCGTTTTAGAAGAAAAAAAAAGTGGGGGTAGAAGATAATAATGGGGACGGAGACGGGTATTGATAATATTTCAGTTTTGAAGGTTAAAATACATTAGATTGTATTGCGTGTGTGGGGGTAGCAGATTCAGGTAGACGTGGGTGTATACATATATATATATATATATATATATATATATATATATATATATATATATATATATGTGTGTGTATATGTGTCTGTATATATGTGAATATGTATATGTGTATAAGAGTTGTATGTATGTGTCTGCATATAGATTCAAGTATGTCTGCATATACATTGTTTATATATATATGTGTGTGTGCGTATGTGTCTGCATATGGATGTGTAGAAATGTACATATGTATGTGTATGTATGTATGCCTATTTGCGCGTGCGTTAGCGTTAACTACCTAAAAACAACCCATTGTCGACTAAAAAGAACAAGTCGACTTCTAGCGACTACGAAAATTTTAAATGGAACCTTGTCAAACACATGACATCTACAATAAACCTTTCCCTCTCTCTCTCATCTACTTAATATACCTTGCTAAACAAGCAAAAAGCAGTAAAATTTAAAAACTAAAAATTGAAACTGCTTCCCCCCTCCCTCCTTACCCCCTCTCTTTTTTCTTTGCCATGCTCTCTCCACCTCCCCCTCCCTATATCCATATATCTCCACCCACGCCTACTTGAATCTGCTACCCCCCACACACAATACAATCTAATGTATTTTAACCTTCAAAACTGAAATATACCTGTCTCCCTCCCACTTATTATCTCCTACCCGCCTTTTTTTTTCTCATAAAACACTTCTTCCTAATACTAACAACCATTCCCGTAAGGTCGGACAAGGCTGTTGGATCGTAAACATGGTCCAACAGCCGAAACATATTTCATTAAACAGATAAAACCGTGATAAAAAAATAGAACACATATTTGCTCAGCAATAGTATTGAGCACTCTCTTCAGATTTTTACTAATTACCAGTTTTACCAAATATATATATATATATATATATATATATATATATATATATATATATATATATATATATTTATATATATATATATATATATATTTATATATATATATATATATATATATATATATATATATATATATATATTTACATGCTGAAAGAAATAAAGGGTAAGATGAACTTGGCATTTGAAATATAGACTTTTTGTCATTTATTTGTAAATGGTCTACACAAAGAGTTCATGAATAAAAGGATTGGTATAAATAAAGGGAAACATGATTGAATAAGCATATTTTCACCATATCTATAATATAAAGCTCTGTGTGTGTGTGTGTGTGTGTGTGTGTGTGTGTGTGTGTGTGTGTGTGTGTGGTCACGAATAGGCTCCTATATGGTTGACTATTTAAAAAAAAAATGATTACATATAATGATAGAAGATGTATCAAGACACAGGAATGAGTATGCTTGATCTGGCAGAACGGTAGTTCATTAAAATTGTGGGGTCTGCGTTACGTTTTTGATATAGATTAAAAATGACTTAAGTGCCATCATTTAGAATGAAAACCAAAACATGTAACTCTCCAGCATTATTCATTATTAGAGTTAAACATATGCCTGCCAAGTTCCATTTTTTTTTTTTAAATTTTGACCTTAGCAGTTATTTCTTCTGGCTAAAAACCAAATCGAATCTATTTTTTTTTTACATGGAGGTCACCACTTATCAAGGCCCAGAAGCCACTCGGGGATAAGGGTTATTGTGTGTACAGTAATCAATGGGATAGTATCGTAGTAATAGTTAGTATTGGCGATTTGATAAAGTGTCATTACTTAAGGGGGCGGTTAATCAGGAATTTGTTTGTGTTGGACTTGAAGACATCCAAGTTGAAGTCGGGAGAGAAATAGGCAAGCGGCTGAGAGTTCCACAAGCGTGCAATTCTAAGAAAGAAGCTTTGTTCATGGAATCTGCATTTTGATTTAGGGACGGATAAAGAGTGGGGAAAATTATTGACAGTGGTTTCAGCTAGTTGGGTGTTTTTCATGGAAGATTGGCGAGGGGGGACCACAGATTGGAACTCGGACGAGCACTTGCCATGGAAATAACGATAAAACAGTGACAGGCTCGCAACGTCTCTTCTGTGGGAGAGAGGTTGCAGGGAAGAGAAAAGGGCATCCCCCACTAAGCCACAAAGTCTATTTTGTACTCTGTCAAGGCAGGATAGGCTGTTTTTAGCAGCTCCTACCCAGATGTGGCAGCAGTACTCCATCCTTCATCAATTATAATTATGCACAACTGGACTTCATCAGCGCATAGAAAATAAAACAATTTTTCAAACGCTTCACAATCCAAAATTAGAACCTTTATTATTAACACAGCAGGTGTTTATTTTTTTATCCATAACATATATATAAAGTATCAAACAGGCTATGTCTGCATTTAAAATTAAACACACTTGCCTTGAAATGCAAAAATCACTCAAATTACATAGTAGTGGGTAGTTGGCATTTCTTTTCTTTCTATTTCACATGATTTTTCAGACTTCCGGTAATCACAGGTTTAAATTGTTAGATTCGCAGCAAGTTTTTTAATAATTCAGTTTATTACTTTCTTAAAAAAAAAAACACCATTGTTTTTTTGAACTCTCATTTATTGTCTTCAATGAGAGAATACTCTATATATATTGTATTTTTTAATTTTTAACTAAAAAAAACTAAAACATTGGAGAGCTAAAGTGGTACCATAAGAACGAGTGACCTTTTGTGCTCCAGAATTTATTTTTCTACATAGGCAGCACCATTTCTCAAAGTACTTTTGTCAGCCTCTTTTGATGCGTCAGCCATAAAAGTTCAACACGCACTTTGTCACTCACATCTCTATCTCCACTCTGAAATCAACAGACCCATCTTCTAACTGTTCTAACATCGACTGTATCAGATTCGTAAACGTTCAACAGGTGCCAGTGGATGTTGCGTGTCCATAACAGGGTTGCTTTTTTAGAGTTTTAAGTCATGAATGCATAAATTTAGTCATCATAACAAAGCAAGTTGTATTCCCATTCCATGAAAACAGTTTTTGAAGACAATTAGAGAAAATTAAGTTTTGCTAAATTGGCCAAAGATTGTTATGATTTGAACTCTTGAGTTTCTTTGTTGCAAAACTCAATTTTGTTTTCAAAAACTATTTTGATTAATAATTAATTTTTAACCTCATCGTTTTCTGTAATTTTTGGATATGTTCATTACTGTGACATAACAATTCATTTGATACGATTGGTTTTGTAATGATACACATGCGTTAATATGTAGAGTTTTTCGCAAGGAACACAAGAAAAGGAAAGAATTTGACTCATTTTATTTTTAATTGAAACAACAGACATTTGTTTACAGGTACTTTCCAAGATAACACTTTGTCTCTTATTAAAAGTCTTCTCGTACTCTAATGTGTTAACAAGACTCTGGCATGCTGAACAGGTAGCACGCTGTCTTTGTCTGACCATGTTTAGGATGGGTCTTTTTCTGTCGCTCTTGGCCCATGTGTGTAACATGTCTATCTCTGTCCTCTTGAATGTGATCGACAGTCTGAGCACACATTCTTCTTTTTATAATCTTTTTCTTTCCTTCTTTCTCGCCGTGACGTCACCTTGTACATGGTTCGGTCATTCGCATACATTGGGTGTTGCTGCTGCTCCCATACATGCATTCCACGCTTTGTTACAGTTTCACTTGAAATTAAATATTTTAATTTTCGAATTTCGCTAAAATAACAAAGAATAAACAAATTGTTTTGCTATAAATTTTCGTTTTTCTCAATTTTTTATTTACAAAACTCTGCTTATGTTTTTAGGTCGCATTTGCTACCTAGTGACCCTTCTTTTCTCTCCACGTTTCATTAGTTTCAATTTCTATATGCATATTTGTGTACATAACTCTTTATTTTCTTCATTCGCTAAAACAATAACTTTTTAGCCAATGTATATTAAACGTCAGTGTGATTCTTGGCTGTGGTTAAACACGCTATCATCGTCCAAAATGGCCGCTACCAAGGTCTTAAGAAGAAAATGAAATTCAGACAATCTTTTTTAATTAGTGTCTAATGATGGATCAAATTTAATGCAAATCTGAAATATTTGAATTTTCAAATGGGATATTGTGCCTCTTTTAAAACTAATTAACCGATCATTATGGATTTTTAAAAAACCTTTTTAAAATACTCAAAGTAAATGAAATTTTGGGAATATTCATTAATTGATGTTTAGTCTCCATTATTAAATTTTAATGAAAAATCGGAGGTATCTGAATTTGAATGAATAAGGGTGGGCAATGTGGGCTATATATTTTTTTTATTATAATTAAGTTTTATGCAAAGGTTAACAAAAGGAGATGGATGCCCTTTGTAAAAATTCAGATTTCTCTAGCATTAGGGACTAAATATCAATTAATGAATATTCCCAAAATTTCATTTTTTTTGAGTATTTTTTAAAGAGTTTTTAAAAATTCATAATGATCGGTTAATTAGTTTATAAGTGAATTCTAGACATCAAAATATATAAAGATGTACACATACGCAGCTCAGCTGTGTATATATATAAAATATTTACACGATTAGCTGTTGTTTGTAAGGCAGCAGTGCTTTCAGCTAAGCTTTTAGCAGATGATAACTATGCTCGCTTTCTGAAAAAACACAAGTTTGTATAAATTTTCCCAAATAAACATTTCTTGGCTAAAAATGTCTTTTATATTCTTGTAAAATTATAGTTACAAGGGAGTATTCCAAAAGTAATGCCTCCTATTTTTTAATCCGCCTGAATGGATCAATGGGGGGGGGTTGTTATGATGATTGAACTTATGTGTTCATGACCTATGTTGAGTTGTGGTTGGACTTGTTATTTGCGCAGTAATGTCAAGACTTAATGTGCACTCAGTAAGTTGGCATGAAAGACAATTCAGTTATCAATAAGATTTTCTAAAGACAAGAAGTCCTATTTGGTTCTCATTTTGCGCTAGAAGCAGCCAGGAAAGAAGTGACTTCAGGATATCATATTCTGTTTGTGACAAAAGACAACCTACTAAACAACTTTCTTTATGCTCAGTTTTCTTTTTGAATAATGTTGATTGGGCATTTTGCAGAATAGCCAACAAACCAAAAAAAAACGGTGAAAAAATTAATTATACAACAAATAAATGTTACCAACTTCTACATACCTAGATGATTTTTTTGTTGTTGTTTTAGCTTATTTGAAAGTGTTTTTACTTTAAAATAAACGTAGTGTAAAGCTTGTTAAGTTAGAACGAAAAACAGGATAGCGGTTTCATTATAGCCATAGTCGAGCATCGATAATCACTCAAAAATCGAAAATTAAACAAAATACTGATAGGGCATTATATTTTTGCATCATTGGTGACATTTATGTGATGTGTTTCTAACAGTATTTTGTTTAATTTTCGATTTTTGAGCGATTATCGAGGCTCGACTATGGCTCTAATGAGATCATTGTTTTGTTTTTCATTCTGATGCGACAAGCTTTGAAATGCCCTTATTTTTAAGTAAAAACACTTCAAATAAAAAAATAAACAAATTAAAATACAAAAAACTAATCCCAGTAGGTAAAAGCGTAACTGATCTGGTCTTTTGCAATAGTTATTTGTTGTATATTTTTTCCACCTCTTTTGTTTTATTGGTTATTCTGGAAAAATTGAAGACACAAACGTTGTCTAAAATTTAACCCGACTATACTTTCTAGAAAAATCAGAAGCAGCTAGCAAAATCAAAATCTGAAAACGTCCATTGATAGCCAAGACAAATAACACTCTACCTGAGAGCTTATTGACTTAACATTCACAGGCAACATGAATTGGAACAAATACATTGAGGACATTGCCAAGGCTGCTGCAAAGAAGGTGGGTTCTCTCAACTGTGCTGGAAAATTACTCACATGTGAGAGTATCTTTTACTACAAAGCCACCATTTGCTCATGCAGAGAGAATTGTTGTTACATCTGGATTCATGCTTCAGTCGTTATATGTGCCAATTTATTTACAAACATCACAAACATGAATGTCGGCCGAGACACACATGTAAAAGACGTGCTCCGATCATGTATGATAAAATAGTGATGGCTTCACCTGCCTAGATTGATAACAAAGAAAAAACACATAAATTTCCTTTTTTTTTGTTTTGCACATTCAACTGAAATAACCAATTTTAATTTTGGATCAAGTTTTATACATACATACCGCCATTAAATACCGAGTGACCTTTTGTGCTCCAGAATTTATTTTTCTACATAGTCAGCACCATTTCTCAAAGTACTTTTGCCAGCCTCTTTTGATGCATTAGCCATAAAAGCTCAGCACACACTTTGTCACTCACATCTCTATCTCCACTCTGAAATCAACAGATCCATCTTCTATCTCCACTCTGAAATCAAGAGACTCATCTTCTAACTTCTAAATGTTTGACTAAGAAATCCAGCCAGAAATTAATTGTAGTCATTTGTATGTTTAACGAGCCCATTCCCTTGCATTTTCATAAAGCCAGCAACTTTTCTAGCAATCAGCAGTTTGGCCAGAGAGTTCAAGGGAACTCCCAACCTTGTCAAGTCACTGAGCCCAGCAGCCAAGGGAACTAGTAGTAGTAGCAGTGCCCAAACAGTCTTTTTCAGGTCTAACTATCAAACTAGTAATGTGATTCAAACTATCCTTTTAAGGACGACTCACAAATTACTAGAAGATGATACAATTTTTACTTTCCATTGCTGTCTGCCCTCTTAGACTCTCCTCTCAGCCTGCCACTTCAGTTCCTGCTCCTGCTTCGACTTCTTTATGCAGCACCTACTCCAATGGTTCCAGCTACTAGCTCCTTTGCTCGTCAATGTCTGTCTCCTCGCTTCAGTGTGCAATGATGTCTGCCTCCTTGCTTTAGTGCTCATCGACGTCCAGCTATCAGTTCCAGTGCCCACTGATGTCAAGCAATCTGTTCCAATACTTTATTGACATCCGGCTACCTTTTCTAGCATCGGATCCCATCAACACTGCATGCACAAACCCTGAGGCACATCATCCTACCTCAGGGATGGACAAATTTCAACCCCGTGAGATGTGTAGCAGATGAAATTGTAAGGAACACAAGCAGGGGCGAATTTTCATGGCTGGAGATTTTGAAATCCACTTCCTTCCTGGCTTGTCCAATCAGAAGCCAGCTCTCAGTCACGTGACTAAGTTTATAAAAGGTTAAACCGGCAACGCATTCTCTCTCTTTCTTCCCAGATCGTGAAGTGACAACAAACTGAGCTTCAATGTATCGTCCCCCCCCTCGCCAAACTTTCACGAAAAACACTTGTCTAGCCAAAACCAAAACCACTATCATTAATTTCCCATACTCTTTATCCGTGCATAAACCTAAATGCAGATTCTATGAACGAAGCTTCTTTCTTAGAACTGTCGCCTGTGGAACTCTCTTCCAATTGCCTGCTTTCCAGCTGACTACAATTTGATTGCCTTCAAGTCCAATGTAAACAAGTTCTTGATGAACCGTCCTCCTAAGTAATCCAATTTACAAAATTCCCACTACTTATGTTTACTACGCTGTAATCACATTGACTAATGTATGCCCATTAGCCGTTATCCTCGAGTGGTCTCTGGGTCTTGAGAAGTGGTGATTCCTGTGTAAAAATACCCCCCCTCAAAAAAAAAAAAACAAAAAAACTTCACATGTAACGGACTTGTCCCCCCCAACTTCTCTCTTGAGACTCAACAGAATTCACCTGGCCTTCGGGCTCAAGGTTTGATTAAGACATGAATACAAACAAGCCAACATGGCCGTCCATCCTCTCTTTCTCATCATACAGTGATGTCTCTAATGTTTCGTGAGGCACGTTTCTACTACTAACATTAAGAAGACAAATAATACATCATGACTACGAACCATAACGTCAACACACACGCATAAACTATTTCTCTTTTAACAGGCCTGTCTAACCTTTAATCTATGTCTTTCCACAACTAACCCTTTCTCTATACAAGCCATACTAACGAAGATAATCAATAAAGTTGTTTTTAAACGTTAGAATGAGATTTCTTGCCTTTTAGCGATCCAGATACATGCTTTCTATTGTCTTACGATTTACTGTTTTTCTGTGGTAATTAAAATGCACAATATCTATCGTCTTTAACCAATCATATGGTTTGTCATCTCTTTGCTATTATTGTTACCTCTTTGCCTTGCGTCTACTTTCTTAGTTGTACAGTTGTGGCACCCCACCTATCAGTCCGCTGCAGCACATCTATCACAATCCCTATTGCCACATGATTTATCGTTTTTCTGTGGTAATTAAAATGCACAATATCTATCGTCTTTAACCGATGATCTGTTTGTCATCTCTTTGCTACTGACGTTACCTCCTTGCTTTTTTTAGTTGTACGGTCAATTAGCACCTCGCAGATTTTAATCCGGTGAAAGAAAGAGCAAGCGATTTTAACCAAAGTTAACACCTTAGACACCCTAATATCACAAGTGCATTTGAGAAGTTTTATTACAGCACAAGTAGAAAGGCCGGACATATAAAATCAGTAGCAAGTTCTTTGATATGATAGGGGCGCATTCTGAATGAATGTTACTTAGAGCACAATTTTAACATGATACTTGACTTTTGTATTTTAAACTTTAATTCAAGCCATTATGATCAGACAATCAGAAAGGCCAGGCATATAAAATCAACAGTACATTCTTTGATATGACAGGAGCGTGTTTAAAATGAATGTTTCTGCTTAGAGCACAATTTTATTATGATACTTGACTTTTGCATTTTAAACTTTAATTCAGGACATTAGATTTTAGTTATACGGTTGAGTGGCACCTCACCTATCGGCCTGCTGCAACACATCTATCCCTAGTCTCTCATCTTTAAACAGCGTTAAAAAAAAAGTCTAAAATCTAATAGGTCTTGCATTATCGACCAAGCTCTAACCTCTGTCCCATCACCGCAATGTTGCATTCCTGTACCTGTTTTACAAGTATTTTAATAGAATGTGCTCTGATGAACTCATAGCACTTGTGTCCCCTCAACATACATACTTCCAATTAATCTGAAAAGCAGCAAAATCCCACCTCTTCACTGCCGAGGTTCATAGATGCCAGAAAGCATTCTACTCTAATAGTTTCTTCCTTCAAACTGCTAGACTTTGGAATTCCGTTTCCTGCTTCCCTGACTGTACTAAAATGCAGAAGTTTAAATGTAATATGAACAGAAATCTCGCTGCTCAACTCCCCACAATCTCCTGTTAAACATGATCCCAAATCGTAACTCCTTACGTCCAAGTGGCAATATATCTTGTTTGTAGTGAAAAAAATTTTTTTTAAAATAAAATAAAATAAAATAAAATAAAAATAACAATTTATCGTAGTAAAAAATTTATATTAAAAACGTTCACACACACACACACACACACACACGCGCGCACACACACACACACACGCAAAAATGCAGTTAAATAGAAAATTATTTTTCTTTCATTTGATTTTTTTTTTTTTTTGCTTTGTTTTTTCAGCACTGAAAAACTGCAGTTTTCTTCATCATCCCCTTTCACATTCTTCATGTTGGAGAAAGTGTGCACGACTGCACGGCACGGGCACGGGCACGTACAGAATGCAGGTTACTTTGGCGTGAACGTTGGGGATAAAATCAGCTCCAAGTCGCTATTTTGGTCTAGACCGTGTGTTAATTACATTATTGTATTTGGCCAAAATCAAAGTGTAGTATCTGTTCTTCAGATACTGCAATGCTGCAGCTGCATTCACTTCCATTTCGTGTTCTCTTTCGGTGGAGGAGCAGTCCTTCACGACTGAGACAATTTTTTATTTTTGTACCTTTTCTCCATGTTAAAAAACGACCCTGGTGTCTAACTCAGTCCCGTGGGGAGGCATTGTAAATAGGTACATTATTGTACAATCGCCTGCATTTCTTTCCCTTCGTCCAACCAGATCAGGCTGTCTGAAAATTCCTGCTTCTTGGCCTAAAATGCACCAAACATTGTTGCAAAACTCAATCATATTTTGCCCCCCCCCCCAAAAAAAAACATTATGAATAAACATTTGAAGATACAAAGAACTTGAACCAAAATGACTGAATTGGATATTAAATAACCCCAAAAGGGTTGATCAGCCGTGAAACAAAACAACTAAACAAAACATTAGAGAAAGGTCCTCGTAAAAGTATGCACTCGTAATGGTAAAATAAAAAAAAAAGTTGCCATGATCAGCTCTGTTGGCATTCTCCAGTCGATCAGCACTCACTGTCACTCACTCCCCCCTTTCCGAAAGAGAAGATAATGCCTGGAACTATACTTCATTTTGATCGAAGTCCGGGGACCTGCTGCCCTCCTGTGCCATTTTCATATTAAAGGCGAAGTAACTCTATTGTTGCCCCTCGAAAAGAGGAGGTAATGCCTGGGAGGATGAATTCCTGAGCATCGAGCAAAATCAACAAATTAGCTAATCGTGTAGCTCAAGTACCGACGAAAAGGTAACTTGTTTGTAACGGTTCGTCGCCGGCTTTGGATTTGCTTATGTATGAAACACGCTGACACGACCCGCTTGAAATAAAGGGAAATAACTCATGAAGAACTAAGATGAAGAAATATACATACACACATATATATATCGCTTTTGGTCATCCGTAGGTGTTCGAAGCGTCACCCGAACGCTATCGTTATATTTCACTACTGTTCGTGTGTTATGGTGTTTAACATCACACGAAAGACAAGCAGGCTGGCCACACACTGGACGTCTTCCTTCATCACAGCCAGCAAGGATTTTTTTTACAAGGAATTACCTACAGATTGACTAATTCATCGAACAGACCCATTGTTATTCAATGCACTTGAATCCCTCCCCGTGAGTTTAACCCAAAACCCCTCCTCCCCGTCTTTTTTTTTTGTTTTTTTTATTCTCTTTTCTCCCACCTTATTTTTTACACCCCCCCCCAACCCATTCCTTCTGTTTGAAACGTGGTTGTGATTGACAAGATGTCTATACATTTCTATATAGTATTATCTACACGTAGTATATGGTGCTAGGAAGCTATATCCCTGTATTGAGCACTGTTGGGAGTAAATACTTAAACAATGTATACATAATAACTATATATATATGAAACGTTAATATAAACATTAAACAGAATCGATAAAAAATCGGAATCGAGCCGAATTAAGACACCAACTCTCGAAGATTAGCAAATAAAGGAATCGATCCTGTAGAATAGAACTATATCAATAATAAATGATAATAAAATAAATAAATTTTATTATCATTTATTATTGATATATATATATGTATTCGATAAAATATGATGAGTAGAATTACTCTTTGTAGTTATTTGGTTTTTAATTTTTTTAAACGTTTGTGATATAACATTTCTTTAGTTTTTTTTTTTTTTTTTTAATTGTGTAGATTTTAGATTAATGAATTAATTTTTAAAATAATTACAAAAAATAAATAAAATCCTTTTACCATAAAATACTACAAACAAATTGTGATACAATTAAAAAGAAAACGTTTCCTAAAGAATCCAATCTATTTCCTTTATATCATTTTTTTGTGATATAAACTGTTATAATCAATTTCGTTTATTTATTTTTAATCTCAAATTATTAATATTTTTTTCTAGTTGAATTATCCAAATTTTTTTCTTCTCATTTATTCATTATTCATTTCAAGGAACAATAAAACCTATAATTAATAAATACAATCCAACTTTTGTTACGTAAAAATATGCACGTGTATTCATATAATTTTATTATACAAATAAATTAATTCATACATTCAAATATTAAGTTAGATATTTTTTAACATATGGAAATCTAAATTTGTAAAAAAAAAAAAAAAAATTACAAAATAACCTAATTTAGTCCTTGATGGTGTTAATATTTAAAAGTTAAGTCTTAAAATTAAATGAATTTTAACTCGCTTTATAAGATTACTTTATTATAAAAAAAATAGTTTTATCATTTAAACTTTAAACTGATTCTTGACATTTTTAACGGTTTTCAAACTTACTAAAATAATTTCGTTGGTTATCTCGAAGGAATTGGTTACCGTTTTGTTTTAGTTTTTTTTTAATCTTTATTTCTTTGTTAAACGAACCTAACATATTTTGGATCCTTTATTTATTTTTAACGTATTAAATATTTTGTATTTGGGGAGAGATAAATAATTACTAGGAAATACATTAATTTAATTATTCCGTCCATAGAAACCCACTCCACTAAGGCAGATATTTTATTTTCGGTTTAAAATTTATTTATTATTTATTTTAACACTATACATTAAAATTAGATTTTTTTTTTTAAATTGAAATCATTGTTATTATTTTTTAAGTAAGCATATGTTTCTAGTAAGCATACGTTAGACTTAAAAAAAAAAAAAAGTTTATTTTTGTTTTTATGTACTTTTTTAATTTTTATTTTTGAATGCTTAAAACAAAGCTCAATCCAAAACATTTTCTGAACTCTCCCACACGCGTTTTCTCTCCCTTAAAAATCTTGTAAATAACAATCAAATTGAAACCACCCATGCCTAATTTTAAAGTGCCCGTTTATTTCTCATGCCTATGTCCACATTCTTCTACCAATAATGTCTCTACAACACGTAAAACACTGATTAAATAATAATTCTAAAAAAAATATATATATATTTTTATCCAATTGACAATAAAATATCAATTTGTACTATTTGCCCCCCCCCCACCCTTCCAGTTGACTAATTCTTCTGGGTTTTGAATAAATCGGTACCAAAATAATAAAGTTTTAAGGCAACCCCGATCGTCTTAATCTAATCTCTCTTTTTTTCGACCCCTCCACCCTGGGTCGTTCTATATATTTTAACCCCCACCACTAAATAAACACCAATCTGGACGTTAACCTTTGACATGGGCTTTCTTTTCTCCAAACTGTGGAGCTTATTCACAAATGAAGGTAAGTTTGTTTTGCTTTTTTTTTTTTTTTAATTATTTTATTTATTTATTTTAAATATTTTTTTTCGCGCTAGTGCATTTTAATATCCACAAACAAATTATTTTTATTTGAGGAGAGTTCCATACGTGCAACATAAGACTTAAGAAAGCTTCCCTCTTTTCTCATGTTAAGAATTGTGACTGTTAAACTGCAGAAGTAACCTTTTTACTACTAATTTTATAGGCGCTTGTACACTATTAGGACGAAATTTCGGAAATCGTAATTCTGATTTTCACATGAAAACAATAGTATTTATGTAATCTTAGTATTTTTAAGATGATTATATCCTAAAATTACGAAAATCGATAAGGTAGAAATTATTATTTAATAAAGAAAATAAAAAATGGAATTTGATGAAAACGATCGTAAGACACACGAGAGTTCAAAAGAGACGTAATTTTCCGTTTCGCTTTAAAGAAGATGGCCGCAATTTTTCACCTAACACAAAGTTTTTTTTTGTTTTTTTTGATAATTCAGTAATATTCATGTAATTTCGACTGCATAATTTGAAAGCTAACATTGTAATTTTGGTATTATTATACAAACACCGTGACAGCGTTAGGGTTAGGGTTAGGTTTAGGGTTAGGTTTAGGTTTAGGGTTAGGGTTAATTCGCTGTCACGGTGTTTGTATAGTTTTACCGTAATTTTAGAATTAACAACAACAAAAAAAAAATCTGTAGAAACCATTATTTTTATCTGAAAACTTCATTTATCGACTACAAAATTTTGTTCTAATATTGTGGAAGCGCCGTTTTAAATAATAAACACTAATTTATCATTTACGGAAAACTTGTAAATATCCGTAAATATGTTCTTTAATAATTAATCGTTTTTCGTAATTTTTGGATATGTTCATTACTGCGACATGACAATTAAATAGATACCATTGGTTTTACTTAAAATTCAATATTTCGATTTTCGCGATTATAACGAAGTCCCCCCCCCCCTAAAATCTATATTGGACTCATCTACGATCACAGTAGAGTTATGCCTCTTCTTGTTCTCGGGAGGTTATCCTCCCAAGCATTGTCCCCCTTCGGAAGGTGGGGAGGGGGTGTTATCTGTTGCCTGAGGCGCTCCCACCGTCTGAACGCGGACGGATTAGATTACGATAATTTCCCCCCCCCCTCCCTCCCTTTTTTTTTGAGGGGGGGGGGTTTCCTCATTCAATTGACCTGTTTGCTGTTTCAAATCCACTCTCCGCTACAAGATTACCAAATTGGATGATGATACGTCCCGTATTTTTACTTGTGAAATATTTAATATATTTTCCAAGTCGTTGTTAAAAGAACATTAAAAAAATAAACCGGTATTTTTTTTTTTACGACCTACCTCGCGTAGTATAAACACCTCCAACCACCCATTAAGAACGGTTTTCGGAATACCTCCCCATGGTAAGAGCGGCTTTCGAGGTTGGGGGTGTTTATTCCGAAAGCCGTTCTTAACGGCACGTCGTAAAAATTTACCAATAAACCTTTGACAGATTTTCTTTATCTTGTGTTTTTACAGCGTCAGTACCACGCCCTGCTCCCCCTCCCCTATGTAAACAGAATTTTTGTGAAATGTTGGTGCTAGTGCACTTACTGATCCGCGCTATTTTTAAATCGTATTTCCAAGTTTAATTAGTTTTGTTTTTTTTTTAATTATTTAATTGTAAGGTTAAAGTATATAATAGGTCAAAACACCCTTCCCTCCCCATGTTAAGAATGGCTTTTTAAATAATAGCATTATTATTTCAGCACGGATCAATAAGTGCACTAGTACCGAAATGTTAAACGATATTCTACTCGGTAAATGTCGGCGCGTTACTTACGGAAAAACGGTTAATTAAACTGCAGAAGCACCTATTAAACTACACAAGAAGCTCTATAATTGAATACCCCCCCCCAAAAAAAAAAGAACGAAAGAACAAATGTTTGGTTCTTCCGTTTTTGTAAGCCGCTCGTGAAAACTTTATTTTATTTATTTATTTATTTTTTAATTATTATTAGATTAATTGAAAAACATTAAAAACTATGTCAGACAAATGTGTGAAATGTTGGAACTATGCGTTGGCAACGCGAGATTAACGTCAATGGCGTGAGTTCCGTTAAAGAAAAGTTGATTTAATTTGAATAAAATAAAATACGCATCAGCGCACAGTTCCAACATTTCCAAATACAACCGCTGAGACACAACGCGCGGATCTTTACAGACTTTTTTTTTTTCTTTCTCCAACTTTACAACATGGCAAGAAAGAAGAGAGAAAAAAAAAAAAAAAAAAAAAAATACCATACCGAGGATGGAGTTTTTCTCCGAAATATATTGAAATTATAAATTTCAAACAAAATATTTGTTTATTTTCCTAATATTGCGTTGTGATTTGGCTTTTAAGCGCACTTGGTGCGTATTTTATTTTATTCACACCGTATATTTATTTATTTGTGAACTGGTTAGCTTCATCTTCATACGTCGTGAAACAACAACCATGATGATTAGGATAACAGTCCGCAAATAAATCAATATACAAATTGCTCATCTCAAAGGATTCCAATAATGAAATGTAAAAACGTTACCAAATGCAATGAAAGTTACTTTCCTACTTGTATAATTTTAATGCATGTTTTGAATGTAAGATTTCTGCATTTGCCAAGTAAACTTGATATGGCTGCTAATTTGGGGGAAGAGGAATAAGTCGCAAATTTTAGACTAAAAAACGTAGTTTAAAAAAAAAAAAAAAGTGGAGTGGGGGAGGGGGGTAGTAGAACCCGAACAGTAAAGCTAGGTCCGAGGGCGGTTGCCGATTGGATTAGGGTAAGCTTATTATTACTATTAATAAGTTTATAGTAACTTAATCTAGCAATGTAAAAATGAGATGGCCATAGTTGAAATTTTATATTAAAAAAAAATAAATTAAGTAGATGATCGGATTTAGGCGATTTTAAAAATAATTTTTCTTTTTTTATTTGAACTCTTTCGATCACTATCAATTAAGTCCCATCTTTTCTGTTATATATAAAAAAGAGGGACGTTCCAAAAGTAATGCCTCTTATTTTTATTCCGCCCG
The DNA here is from genome assembly GCF_053919585.1 of Euprymna scolopes. NCBI lineage: Eukaryota > Metazoa > Mollusca > Cephalopoda > Sepiida > Sepiolidae > Euprymna > Euprymna scolopes. The sequence continues at coordinate 114,371,299 of NC_136493.1, read as the reverse complement.
AATTGATCAGAGGAGATTACAGACTCGATTGTTATGATAGTTGAACTTCTGCGGTAAAAGTTTTATCTCAATGTTGCAGGTATTGACAGTGTGAGATAGTAAGAAAGCAACTCTTGTCATCGACTTGCGTTGGAAGCAGAAATGTGTCATTGAATTCCTTCATGCAGAAAAAATTGAACCGATCAACATTCACTGGCACCTGTTGAATGTTTATGAAGTCGATGCCAGCATAGTTAGGGGATGGGTTCGTCGATTTCAGAATGGTAAAGGAGATGTGAGTGACAAAGTGAATTCTGGACATTTATGATAGACATCAAAAGAGGCTGACAAAAGTGCATTTAGAATGGTGGTGACTGGGTAGAAAAATAAATTTTGGATCACAAGAGGTTGCTCGTTTTGAAGGTGCCACCCCTATCTTAATAGGTCTTCAAATTTGGTTCAGTCAAAAATAGGTTGCGTTACTTTTGGAACGACCCTCATATGTGTGTATGTTTGTGTATACATATATTAGTGTTGGGTCGATTAATCGGAATCGGGAATTGAAAAGTCGGAATATTTGAGGGTATCTGAATCGGAAAAATTTATATCGATTTTCCGATGCCAAAACGATTCTTTTGTTTTTTTTTATTTGATTTTGTTTAAAGCTAAATCTTCCATTGTTGGTAATAATAAAATAATAAATATTTATTGGTTTTAAATTAACACTAAAATCTATAGATTGTCCCCCAACAAGTATATTTTTATGTTTAGGAAAATATTTGCACATTTAACATGTGTGTTCTTATGATAATCAGAAAAAAAAAATACAACTATATAATAAATATTTAGAGATTTATAAAGAATTGGAATCGGTAATTGTATCGGAATCAGGAATTTAGTACAAAATCTGTAATTGTATCAGAATCGGGAGGGAAAAATATTGGAATCATCCCATCACTAATATATATATATATATATATATATATATATAACTACTTAATTTACTCACATAAAATTAATATATGAAAGTATAGATTTATGCGTAAACTTTAAGTATTTACTTCAAAAGTGCTCAATACATAGGTAGAGCTAGTTAGTAATTTATAAAATATATATGGCGATTAAGCTACACTGAATATTCCGGATTTCATCCACTCTAGGACTCTTCAGGCTTATGCGCGAATTCAGTGGTAGGTAGGAAGGGCGCGGTGGATACTAGAAAGCTGATTGGCTAACTAAAATCTCAATAGAAGAGGAGCATATAAAAACGATAAACAACCACAGAATTCGTGCATAAGCCTGAAGAGTCCGAGAGTGGATGAAACGCGAAACATTCAGTGTAGCTTAATCGCCATAATATATTTTATAAATTACTATATATATATATAAGTAAATTTTTACTATCGCATCCATAGTATTTTGTTAAAATTCACATAGGTGATAGACTCTAAAGGGCACAAAATTCATTATGCTAAGACGCTTACTTTGAATGGATTTCTTGATTCTTGCATAAGCTTTTGTATGCAGATTGGGCTGTTCGAGACAAATTAGTAATCCATCCACTTTGAGGCAAATGAAAAATTTGGAGCAGTGAATTACCCTTCGATATAAAGTAGAAAGTTCAATATAGTTCATGTCAGGAATTGTGCTGAATCAGTAATTTTTTATAGCTGAAGGTTGCTATGTTTGAATTTTTAGATAACGAGGAAAGGAGGGGGTGCCATGAGGAGAAAAGTCTAAAGCGCGGACACCCTCCTCTCCATCTTAAATAAGAGCTTTTCTTCCTTCCTCGTGGTCTAAAAATCGAAACATGTCTACCTTTTACTCGATATAATAACAAATTGTTTTTCCGCTGTAAAAAAAAAAAAAAATACTTGATCAAATTAAGTGAACATTTTTTTTTCTTTTTTGGGAAACTTAATTCCATAACGGGTACGTAAAATATAACTTTTTTTTTTTTTTTTTTTTTTTCAATATTTTAATTTTTTTAATGTCATGGTTAAACTGTATAAGTACCTTTTTACTTTGTCGTATACTAGACAAAGTACATGGTGTTGCCTGCGGATCAAAATTGGAATAATACAGTAATCATGTATGGTAAAGTTAGTGAATCCCAAGTCCTAGCTAAAGGAGATATGCTGTGTCGAAAAAACGATGCGACTGTTTTGTTATACTGTTTTATACAGGAAAATCTACAGGGATTTGCTGGGGATAAAAACGTTAGTCATCAAAAAGTGCTGATATATGTTCAAGTGATTAAACACAAATTCATTTCTTCTTTTTGGTTTATATGACCCTGGGCAACGCTCGATAGCTTGTAGTGAACTACTACTATAATGCTGCTACGGTATGCTTCCCTTATTTCTCTCTTTCTCTCTACTCTTCTACTTTTCCCTTCCTTTTTTCTCTCAACGTCACCAGAGGTTTCAGCCAATCGGAATAGAGGACTGTCCTAGAGGGAGATACAAAGAAGAAATCTCTCTCAGACATGCGGGAATGATAGAAGCATCAAGATGTGATGGACCAGTTTCCCTGGGTAAAGACTTTTATCAAAGAAATGTACCATCCTCTTTGTACCCTATATCTTGGAAACCTTTATAAAACATCATCAATCCTAAAGTCTCGTCGCACTTAATTATAACTGATGTTTTCTTTTCCACAACCATTCTTTTTCAGCACTCTTGTTCTCTCTCTAATTTCGGAGGTGCCCCAAAAAGGGGACCGATCGAAATGGTGACCCTTTTTCAAACGTCGTTAAAATTTATGGTTACCGCCATAATTTGGTGAACGCCCGACGTGTGTATATTACATGCAATCTTCAAAGAACGACCCCCCCCCCGAAAATGATGAGAACGTGACAGAGTAAAGAAGAAAAAGCCTTTCTAAAACTACAGTATAGAACCTTACAAAAAAAAAGTATATATAAATCCGCTTTCCAAGAAATGCTGATAATATATATATATATATATATATATATATATATATATATATATATATATATATATTTTTGTGGAACGGTTTATGCTAAATAAGGCAAAACAAACAAACAAACAAGAAAAATAAGCAGTAAAAAAAAAAAAAGAAAAAACAAAACTTTTTTACGTGATTCTCACCAGATAAATGACTAAAATAAAATCTGGTCTAAAAACTATTCTGTAACAACAAAAAAGTGACTTTAAGAATCAATACAGAATCCCAAATTTCATTCTGAAACACACACACACACCCGCACGCAGAAAAAGGAACCTTCCAGACGCACATGTGTGAAGCCAATTTTGGAACACGTGTATGCATCGATGAACTCAGTTTTTTTTTTTCTTTAAGAACATTGAATATATATTCACACACACACACACACATACATATATATATATATATATATATATATATATATATATATATATATATATATATAAAATTTTTTTAATTGACGCTATTTCTCCAAGCACCTCCTGAAATTAATCTTTGGTGAGTACTCGCTTTTCTCTCTTCTTGCTTATCACACCCCAGCCATTTCCTTTATTCGCAGCTACAAATAAATAATAATAATAAAAAAAAAAAATAATAATAATAATAGTAACTAATAATAATCATAGGAATAATAATTAATAGTAGTAATAATAGTAATATTAATAATAATAATTAGTAATAATAATAATGGACACACAACAGGTTAGCGTAAAACCTCCACAATTTATGGAGATGAATATCGAGGGATGGTTTTGAATAATAGAAGCTCAATTCCATCTCAGACACATTACGAGCGATGATACTAAGTTCTATACAGTAATCAACGCATTGCCTCCTGACGTGGTAACAAATATACCACCAGCAATTCTGCAGCCACTAAACTATGCGAAGTTAAAGGAGTCTGTGTTGTCTGCATATGAAAAGACCAGACCTGAACTCCTGGAAAAGTTGATGTGGACCACTACGTTAACTGGTCGTCCGTCATTATACCTCCAGGAGATGGTAACGGTCGCAGATAGAATAGGGGCAAGCGATGAGATAGTGCGCCATAAATTCATACACGCACTTCCGAAGCAAATCGCCCGAGTAATAGCAGCCACACTGAAATGCCGTTAACGGAGTTAGGTCGACTATCTGACAACTTGATGCCATTAATAGAAAATATGTCAGTATTTCAGGCGATTGAGAGTCAAGCTCGGAAAAACGACCATATTACCACCAGACAGTCTAGTGAAACCATTCCAGCCGGCCTATGTTCATATAGAAGGAAACAGCAGCAGCAGATATGTAGAGCCCATATATATTTCGCGGAGGAGGCTTGTACATGTAAGCCATGGTGTAAGTGGCCAAAGAAAAAGAGTAGCTTACAGACTCCACCTAACTCGCGCCTTTCCTCTCCCGCCCCTAGTGATTTGGAAAACTAGAAAGGCGGACTGCGTTTGCTCCAGTAGTGCCGCCGTTATTAAAAGTTTCTGCTAAAATAGGAGCGTCTAAAGTCAATTTTATCATATACAGGAGCCAGTGTTTCCATTTTACCACATTCCGTAGTAAATGGAATTACTCTGGAGCCAACTCCTGTTCATATCTCTACCGCTAACAGTGAAAGCATAAAATGCTATGGCCAGACAAACCTTGAAGTTAAGATACCCCGTTTGAGAAGATCTTTTCAATGGAGTTTCGTGATCGCAGATGTCACTAACCCTTTGTTAGGATTTGACTTCTTAAATTTAACATTATAGTGGATTGTAAAAATAGATCCATCCGTGATAACATAATGGAGCGTGAAATTACAGTCAATGCAGTAACGGGAACCAATGCTGTAGTGATTAACAAAATAGACCTAGCAGGTTATGTTACAGAAGTAATAAGTAAATATAATAATGTGCTTTCACCACATAGCGACACGAACAAAGACTATGGTGGAGTGTATCACAGGATTGATACAGGCAGCCACGTACCAGTCTTTGCTAAAGCCAGACAACTTTCCGGTCCTAAGTTAGACGCAGCACAGGCAGAATTTAAAAAGTTACTGAATACGGGAGTTATTCAGCCTTCCAGTAGCGAGTGGGCAACCTCTTTGCACTTGGTGAAGAAGCCGGATGGGTCATATCGAGCGTGCGGTGATTTCTGTGCGTTAAATAGCATTACCAAAACAGACCGCTACCCGGTACCAAATATAAATTCCTTCTGCACACAGCTAATAAACAATATTTTTCCAAAATAGATTTAATTGCAGCATATCATCAGATTAAGGTACACCCTGAAGATGTGCCTAAGACAGCAGTAGTGACACCTTTTGGTTTGAGTTTAATTACATGCGATTTGGTTTAAAGAATGCTGTGGCTACATTTCAGCGTTTTATGAATAAAATATTTTTTAAATTAAATTGCATATTTATATATTTAGACGACATACTAGTTTTTAGCAAAAGTGAGCAACAGTACAAGGAAGATTTAGATAGAGTATTTAGGATCCTTAGTGATAACAATTTAAAGATTTCCTTAGATAAGTGTGTATTCAGAGTACCAGAGTTAGATTTCTTAGGCCTTCACGTAAGCAAAGAAGGTTTGTTGCCTACTTTAAAGAAAATTAAAGAGTTTGAAATTTTCCGATACCTAAGGATTCAAAAAGCTTACATAGATTTCTGGATATGACAGGTTTTTACTGCAAATTAGTCCCTAATCATGCATCCATAATTTTACCACTATCCGAACGAATAAGGTTGGATCCTGAAGCAAAGACCGAGCTTAATGAGGAAGAAACTAACGCCTTCAAAACAATAATAAGCAAATTATCGGAAATTACGGCGTTAGCTCATCCACAGTCTTCAGCTACAGAATACCACTTAGTTACAGATGCTAGTAAATACGCCGCTGGTGCTGCATTACACTAGTTGATAGATAAGAAACCAGTACCTATAGGTTTCTTTTCCAAGAAATTTTCTCAAACCCAAGCCAAGTATTCCACGTTTGACAGAGAGCTACTAGCAGCTTATTTTTTAGTGATACATTTCCGCCACAATATAGAAGGTCGTCACGTGATCTTATTCACTGATCATAAGCTATTATGCAGAGCCTTTTATAGTCGGACACCGGCAAAGTCAGATCGACAACAGCAACACTTACCAGTGCTTGCCGAATATAATGCTAACATGGAATACATTAAAAGAGCTGAGAATATAGTTGCAGACTATATGTCTCGGCCTGCATTAGCTGTGCAGATAGATGCATGCGACTTGGCTGAAATTGCCCAGGCACAAAAAGGTGATGACGAAATAAAGTCATACACTAATTTGAAAGAATACTGTGTGTCAAGCGAAGTCGGCTCAGTCCTATGCGATACTTCAACTAAGTATCCCAGACTGTTTATCCTTTGTCAAGCTATTTTCAACAGTCTACATAGCTTGGTGCATCCTGGTACAAGAGCATCTATAAAACTGGTCAAGTCCAGATACTTTTGGCCTAGTTTAGATAAAATGATTAAACAATTCTGTGCAGAATGTGTAGTGTATCAACAATCAAAAATTCATAGACACACAAAGTCTGCAGTCCAAGAATTTTAGTTACCATTTGCACGTTTCCAGATGGTACATATCTATATCGTTGGACCCCTGCCCTTAACGCGCAATGAGTCCAACCCTTACCTGAGCCCTTACAAATATTTGCTTACTTGCATCGATCATGCAACTCGCTGGATTGAAGTACATCCTATGACTGAGATAACTGCACAGTCGGCAGCAGAAGCGTTTATCAATGCATGGATAGCTCGATTTGGAGTCCCACTGCATGTTGTAACTGACAGAGGTATCAGTTTGAGAGCAAATTGTTCCAGGAATTAGCCAAGGTAGGTTTTTACCGATTGAGGACAACTTCATACCACCCTCAAAGTAATGGGATGATCGACAGAGCACACCGTACCCTTAAAGCGACAATAATGGCTTGAAAAAAATCGTGGATGAAAGCGATACCGGTTATTCTGCTGGGTATACATAGCACCCCTAATGAATCAGGTCAGGTTTTTCCCCTTTTACATCTGTTACTGGAGCTCCGATATTGATTCCTCAGCAGATGATACACAAGCAGAGAGTAGAAGAAACTCCAGTTAATAACCAGTACATACGTAATTTGTGTGAATGGATGTCTCAAATTGATGTACTCAACAACGGAAAAGTATATATCCATGACAGTCCCAAAACATTTATATCAAAAGGTTTATCTTCCTGTGAAAAAGTATGACTCAGAGTTGATCGAGTTAGGAAACCATTAGAAGCACCGTACTCAGGTCCTTATGAAGGTTTTACTCGATCAGATAAGCATTATCAGATCAATATGAACAACGGTACTCATACACACGTATCAATAGATAGATTAAAGCCGTACATAGAACCAACTAGTACTAATAAAATTAGACCGACTGAGAAGGCACAGACAAATGATGGTACTACTAATGATAATCTTATTAAGACAGACGATACCGACAAAGTTAAAGATAAAATTGCTGACACATATGAGTCTAGATCTGGTAGGAAAGTAACATGGAAAAAGAAAAATGAGTACTTTTATTTTTAAACAGATTTAGGCAATACACATATTTAATAATTCTGTGGAGGGTACTTAACTCCGTTATTTGGAGGGGGGCTCGTGTAGTGAACTATTACTATAATCCTGCTACGGTTTGCTTCCCTTATTTCTCTCTTTCTCCCTACTTTTCCCTTCCTTTCTTCTCTCAACGTCACCAGAGGTTTCAGCCAATCGGAATAAAGGACTGTCCTGGAGGGAGATACAAAAGAAGAAATTTCTCTCAGACATGCGGGAACGATAGAAGCATCAACATGCGACGGACCCGTTTCCCTGGGTAAAGACTTTTATCAAAAAAATGTACCATCGTCTTTGTACCCATATATCTTGGAAACCTTTATAAAACATCATCAATCCTAAAGTCTCGTCGCACTTAATTATAACTGATGTTTTCTTTTCCATAACCGTTCTTTTTCAGCACTCTTGTTCTCTCTCTAATGTCGGAGGTGCCTCAAAAAGGGGACCGACCGAAATGGTGACCCTTTTTCAAACGTCGTTAAAATCTATGGTAACCGCCATAAGCTCTTTTAGTATTAAATAAAAGGAAATTATCGTATTGGAATAAAAATAGACGTTCGTTCGTTCATATTATGTGTTTATTGGCATCTTCAGTTTTAAACTTCAGTTAATTTTCCGTTGAACACGTTAATTGCATAATAAAACGTCAAAGTAAAAGGGGGAGGGGAGAGTATTAATGTAAAACTCTGTCTACTTCTAAATCTGTTACGAGAATTGTCTCAATCCCCGGGTCATAAATAAAATAGGGTTTTCCTTTTGTAGAACCGGCTTTCTTTGTATCGGATATGATTTTATGTTTAGATGGAACTGAAATTATTTAAGATGTTTGAATTATCTCTTTCTGAAACGTTCGCAAATGACTGCAGTTGTTGGCCAATGGCCATCGTACAACATCAGTTATGTTAAATAAAGTTGTTTCTTTTCTACTTCCGCTTTCTGTTTAACGGAAGTCATGCCAAGTCTTGCCGGTGTATATCGAGGAAAAGTCCGTTCTGAATTATACTTGCTAATTCTCGTTTAATTTTAAAAAGAAGTTATTATATTGATTTTTTTTTTTTTCGGAATGGTTTTGTTGTAATATTTAAAAAAGTTGGTAAATGTGTAGTTTAGCGGCGTAAATTATTTAATAGGCACAAAATTTATAAAACTATTTTTATATACAACACATGGTTGGTTGGTTGTTTTTGTTTTACGGCATATCAACCCTTTTTTGGGTTATTTAATGCCGAATCCAAAGATTTTGAAGAAAATTTTTTTTTAATAGAATATATTTGTTTTCACGTCGGTTTCTATTTAACCCATAGTTGGGACCCTAACAGGTACTACCACTCCGGGTCAGAGTGGACCTGGGAGCAATGGTAATTAAAGGGTGGCTCCACACTCCCCAAAGCCCACAAGCTGGGGCCCTCACCACTGGATATAGTTTAAGGTCATATCCAGGACCCCCATTGAGGGACTTTTACCCTCTGCAGGGGGGGGGGGCAGTCGGCGTATTCTAATGCCCCACCGACAGGGCCGTACAACACATGGGTTTGTATTACTGTACACATAGGCGTATCAGAATTTTGAGGGAATTTTTGACACCTCTCACAGAAAACTGCGAATAAAATATGAAAAAAACTCGTAATTTCTCATTTTAAAGAGAGTTGTTTATTTTCTTTATGGAATATACTTCCAAAATAAACTATTAAAGTTGTTTAAAAAATTATAGAAATATTAGTTTTTATTTAAAAAAAGAAACAGTGTTTACAAAGCGCGGGCGCGTCTTCATGCAGCAATTTTTTCTTTTCTTTTCTTTTTTTTTTTACGTAACGAAATCAATTGAATTTTATGAGTTAAATACTTTTCAATTTTTAAACTTTAAAAATCTATCAAAATTTTTCTATTGATTCAATTTTTACGATATTTTCAGGGTCAATGTGAAATTTTATGCTCTTTCCAATAAACTAAATATAATATTTTGGACAACCGTTTTTCATCCACCCCATTTTGAAATGTTTATTAAAATTTTAATAATTAATTTATGTACCAAAGTTTTATATATCACAAATTGAAGATAAAAGATCAATAAATAATATATTGCAATTTAAAACAAACAAAAAAAAGAATAGTTTTTTGGAAATTTACCTGTAAAGTCCAAAATGTAAAACCATTTTTTTTTTTTTTTTTTTTTTTTTTTTTTAGTGGAAACTTATGTTATGCTTAGAATGTCAAGTAAATATGCGATGCTTACAACAATTTTTTTATTTCATAAAATTTTTTTTTTTTTTTTTTTTAGATATAAAAAAAACAAAATTTAGTCGATAAAGAAGTATTAAAATCAAATCAATCAAAAACGCATGTATTTCATTAAGAGAATAAAAAAAATAAAAAAATCGGTCAACTGTTTTTTTTTTGTTTAACAATAAAAACTTATAAGTGAATAATTTCCGTTTTTTAAGTACGGAGGACCGAAATACTAAATTTGGTTTACAGTACGCATTAAAAAGACATAATTTATGTCCCTTCTATGCGCCGCATTATAAAGGTGAATAAAATCAGACTTGTGTCCCTTGTATTTGAACAGTTTAAAAAAAAAATGAGTTCGCATTTGTTTTTAATCCTTGTTTAAAAAAGTATTTTATTTAAAAAGGACATGGAATATAAGTATAAATATGGATAAATTCTTAACAATGAATTGAACTACTCATCGAATACTAGTTTTTATAGGATTCGATTTATTTGGAATTTATGTATATTTTTTATAATTGAAGGAAGTAAAATTTCGTTTTTTTTTTTTTGTTTTTTTTTAAATCTTTTTTAAGGAAAACCGATTAAAAAAAAAAACAAATATTGCATAATTGCTATTAAACCTGTTATTTTTTAAAATTTTGGTCTTTGCTCCTTTAATTAAAAAACAATTATGGTTTGAATTACATTTTTCAAGAATTTATAAGCTTCGAAAGACAGTAAGTCTAAATATTCCATTGTTTACCGCAAATTTTTACTGACGATTTCTGACACTGCTACTGTACACATAGATTCGAAAAAGTTGTCAAAAAACAAACAAATAAATGTTATCAAAAACAAGATAAGTTATTTTTCTACCTACCTGGATATTTTTTTAGTGTTTTTATTTAATGTAACATGTTTATTCAGCTCAAAAAACATAGTGTTTACCAATGTATTTGAAAATTAAAAATGCCACCAGACTCTTTCACACGGTAAGTTTGGGAAAAGGGGTTATAAATAAAAAAAAACTAGACAAAATACTGTTAGAAACTCTCTCAATATATGTTACCGTGACATAGGCTGACATATATTCGGTGGGATTTAACAGTATTTTGTACATTTTTTATTTTTAACTCCTTTTCCCAAACTTACCGTGTCAAAGAAAGAGTTGGGCGTCATTTTTAATTTTCCAATACATCGGTAAACATTGTATGTTTTTCGGGCTGAATAAACATGTTACATTAAATAAAAACACTAAAAACATATCCAGTTAGGTAGAAAAGTAACTTATGTTGCTTTTGATAACATTTATTTGTTATATTTGTTTTTTAACAACTTTTTCGAATCTGTGTACAGTAATACAAACCCAAACACATTAGACCCAACGGCAGAAATAAAACCAGAAAAAATTTCATTTTTTTTTAGACTAAATGTTCGACATTCGAGACCGCTGTATTGCTTAAAATTTGGCCTTTCTAAGACCAAATTTGGCCTTTTTTTTTTTTTTTTTTTGTACACTGTCATTACAAAAAAATATGGCGCCCAAAAAACATAGTTCATGAAAGAACGTAAAAAGGCCAAATTTTAAAAACAATATGGTGACCTTCATTGTTGTACATTTAGTCCAAAAAAAATGATGGAAAAATAATAAAAAATGAAATTTTTTCGGGTTTTATTTCAGCCTTTGGGTCTAATAATGTTTTATATAAAAATAAATAGTTTCTATAATTTTTTGTCTGGCAAATAATTTACGCCGCTAAACTACACGTTTGCCAAAAAATTTTTAGTCCGTACTTTGAAATGTTTTTTCTTAGTTTTCTATAATAAAAAGTATATGTTTTTTTTTTTTGTTTTTTTTTTGTAACTTAAAATAGACTTTACTTTTAAATATTTTAAAATATCTTGGTCAATTCAGAAGCATAGACGATCCTAAGTGTGACCGTACGGGTAGCAGGTGAAACCCAACCTCTGTGAAAATGTTCCGATTATCAAACAGGACTTGCTGTTTTAGTTTAAAATAAAGGTAATTGTGACGTGGTAGACCAACACAAAATCTACTTTTTTTTTTTTTTTTTTTTTTTTACATAGGCATCACCACTTATCAAGGCCAAGAGGCCACTCGAGGATAAGGGGTAAAGAGTGTACAGTAGAAATTGGCCAATAAAATAATCGTTAGTAAATGGAAATTTGGTAAATTTGTTAACAAGTGGAACGGCTAATCAAGAACTTGTTAACGTTAGACTTGAAGACAACCATATTGTAGTCAGCTGGAAAGCAGGAAAACGGAAGACAATTCCACAAACGTGCAGTTCTAAGAAAGAAGCTTTGTTCATGGAATCTACGTTTAGGTTTAGGCACAGATAAAGAGTGGGGGGGAATTATTAAGTGTTTTCAGCTAAATGAGTGATTCTTGTGAAAGTTTGGCGAGGGGGAGACCATAGACTGAAGCTGAGTCGAACACTTTCCATAAAAATAATGATACATCAGAGACAAACTCGCAACATCTCTTCTGTGAGATAGAGGTTGCAGAGAAGAGAAAAGGACATCTCCTACGAGGCTACGAAATCTATTTTGAACTCTATCAAGGCAGGACAAGTCCTTTCTAGCAGCTCCTGCCCAGATGTATTCCATCCTTGGACGTACCTGGCTCTTATATAGATAGAGAATTGCATCAGCAGTGAGATATCTACTGGATCGATAGAAGGATCCCACGATTTTTCCAGCGGCCTTGGCAACAGATTTGATGTACGAGTTCCATTTTAAGATCAGGAGTAATGGTCAAGCCCAGAAACTTGTCAAAACTTGAAATCTCAAGACGATAGCCATTCATTTTAATTGATGCCAGATGTGGATCAGAACGTTGATGATGTAAAGAAAGAAGCTTGGTTTTAGATGCATTAAAAGTAACCAGCCACTCCTTTCCCCATTGTACCATATGCTCAAGATCAGAGGAGAGAGAATCAGAGAACTTGGTCGTTTACTATCTTAGATGTGCTACCATAAATGGTAGTGTCATCAGCATAAATGTCTACAAAAGATGTAAGGATGTGATTTGGAAGATAATTAATGTAGATCAGGAAAAGAGTTGGGCCCAGGATGGACCCCTGAGGGACTCCAGCATTAATACTGTGAGCTTCTGATTTTTGCCCATCAACTACTACTCTTATGAACCTATCAGAAAGAAATGATTTAAATGCAAACTTAGAAAAAACTTGTTTTCTAGGGGGTTTTCAGGTGTGCTGAAAACGAATATCATATTTAAAGTTGGGTCCTGCAGTTAGTTTTCATGATACTGAAAAGATACTTTTCTACATGTTTCATGTAATAGTGTAACGCGGTGGCCATATTTGTTCAAAACAAAAACGACGGAATGAATTTTCAAGATAATGAAGTGTTAATCTTTTTTAATTAAAAAAAATATATACGTGTACAACAATCGCACCATTTATAACATAAAATATTGCATTTAAATTTTCTGCAAATAAGTAGTTTTCTGGATATTAAGCAATGTAATTCCTTATGTTATATGTGGTGGCCATTGTTGTATGCGCAAATTTGCGAAGATTTTGGAAATTTTTAAATCAGCATACCCGAAAAGTTATTAATTTAAAGGAAAATGTTACAAATATGGACGCCGGATAATATTACCACATTAAACCTGCGGAAAAGTGTCTTTGTTATATTTCTTTCCTTTTCTCACTTTATGGAATTTCTCCACAAATTCCGGTCCTGGATATGACCTTAAACTATATGCGATGGTGAGGCTCCAGCTTGCGGGCTTTGGGGAGTGTGGAGCCACCCTTTAATTGCCATTGCTCCCAGGTCCACTCTGACTCAGAGTGGTTGTACCTGTTAGGGTCCCAACTATGGGTTAAATAGAAACCGACTTGAAAAAAAAAAAAATATATTCTATTAAAAAACTGTTCTTCAAAATAACTGGACTTGGCATTAAATAACCTGAAAAGAGTTGATATGCCGTAAAACAACCAACCAACATCCAAAAATTCCTCTCTTAATTGAAGAGATTCCAACAAATCTATCCTACTTGAAGGATCGTGTCAAAGGTCATCAACCTTGTGGTTTTCCAATAATAAACACAGGTTATAACCATTTGCAAAAAAATGGCTAGGGATCAAAATATATAGATCCCTGTCAAAAGAAGCAATATAATTGAGAGGTTTGTCATTAACAGCTTTCTATCTGAAATGATTGTTCGGAAATCAAAATATTCTAATTTCTTCCTTCCAATTAACTTGTTCAAGACATCATAAGTGAATTGTTCAGCATAATATCCGAGTACGAAACTCCAGATGAATGAACTGGTATGAAAGCAAACATAGTAGATTTATGTCTGAAGGTATACAGACGATCGCCATCCTTCAGGAAAAAAATCGACTTTTAGTGGTGATTTCTACACCTTGTTTAATGACTGGACGATGGGGGACCTAGCTATAGTTTTTAAAGTCTTCCTGTACATGCGGGTGTTCTATGATATACATTTTTTTAGTACTCCTGGAAGACATTGATATAGTCTTCATAAAGTCCCCTTATTTGCTGAGGAGTTCATTCCTCTCTCGAAAATCTTCAAGGAAGAGACATAATCCGACTCCACCTGAGTTGTCTTGTTCTCATCCCAAGGCAAATCAACATTGTACTTCCTCTCCTTCACAACAATTGTTTCTTTGAAAACTTTAATTTTATCCTCATCATAGGATTACAAATCAGAATCCCTGCCTTACAAATGAGTCTGAAGAAAAACTCTTTATACCACCTTCTGACAATGGATTAATCAAAAGATTCCATGTCTGTCCATGATTGTTAACTGGCAAGCTGAGACCTGTTTGACACACCATTTTCCTGCTCTTTTGGACAAAGAGGTGTTGCCGCCATGTTGGATTTCTGGTGCATTCTCAACTATCGTTCTGAGTGAAGGATATTTCTCCTCTAAACTATCCATTATCTTCATGACTCCTAACGCAAACACCAAATCTTCCCGGCAAATCATAACCTGCTTGTCAACCATCCATTTAATTATCACCTGGTCTACCAGACTTTCAGTCTGCAAGCCATCTTTTCATTTCAAGGGCATAAGAACTTATTGCCGATAGACACATCGGCCTCATTCACTTTTGTGACAGTAGAATGGATTCTATCACCTTTTGCTCAAATTCTTTTCTAGAGGGAAGGAATCAGGAATCAGAAAGAATCAGAACTTTTTGGTGGTATTGAAATCAGAAAAATTTGAGCCTAATTTCCAATTCCAAAACGATTCTTTTAATCTTTTTCTTAAAAAAAAAAAAAAAAAAAAAATGAAACAAGTTACTTTTTGTATAAAAGGTTTTCTCGGATATTTACTGATCCAAGCAATTTCCTGTTTTGAAACTCATCTGCAGTGTTACTTAATTTGAAGACCCAGTTGTATGTTTTTTTTTTTACTTCTTAACACCGGTGAGGTGGAGGGGGCATGTAATAACAGGGTTGCACAATCAGTCCGTTATAAGGTTCATCTCTAATTCCAGCTCCTCGAATGTCAAAATATTTGACTCCTTACTTAAAAGCTTTCAATATTCATTAGAGGAGTCAGATTAAACAACTTGACCCCTTCTCAAACCTCAGACATTGTAGTTAATGATACGACAATAGTTCTAAACCTCTTACTCTGCCAAGCTCTAGCTCTTGTAGCATCGCTGCATAACTCTACTGGTTTTACAAATACTTCCACAGAATATATTCAGATGAATTTGCTGCACGTGTGTGATATTAGTGACGTCTCCCCCCACAAAGTGTTAAGAAATGAGGAGAAAGTTGTTTGACAAGGAACATAAAGGCAGCTGAAATAGGATCGTTGACAACCTAATCTCCCATAACTTCACGTCTGCATCTTTTGTCAGCTTACGTAAGCAGCCCAAAGATACCAAAGTGAAAACATCCATTCTTAACATGGAGCAGGAGAAAGGGTGATTTTTATATTGACATAGCATTATGAAAAAGTCATTTTTGGTTTTAAAAAAATATATTTTTTGATTTTAATGAATTTCACATTCATTGAAACGTCATCTGACAACTGATTGGCTAATCGCGTCAACATCTTCCAGCTGCTTATTTCATTTTTATTTTTTATAAAGCCATAGTCCAAAAAACCGTTAGCAATAGGCAGAGGCTACCTAGCTATTTAGGAAATGCATAAAACTTAAGAAAATCAGGAAAGTTAGACAATACAGAACTCCGAAAATGTGACAGTGATACATGTTTATTCACACAATTCTGAGGCAACACGTTCAGGACTGCAGAACACTGTGCAAATGGAGATTGCTGGTACATCTCTGAGCAAACACTGGTGTGATTATGCAATGGGTCTAATGTGAATGTATATCGTTGCAGGTTTGGTCTGTTCAGCCACAGCACAGGAGAATGTTTAAACATTGTGGTGGGGCAAGAACCATGAAATAATCTGTAGGTAACAGATGCAACTAACATTTCGATGAGTAGACAGCAGATCTAATCCAAACATATCATGTACTCCAGAGGGAACAGGGCCGTGGCAGGGAATATATAATATTTGATGACACAGTACTGTAGACACTCAGGAGAACCAGAACATCCTGCCAACTCTGGCAAACACTTGAGACACGGTATTCCAAGTGAGCATAAATCATTGCCTTGTAAAGCATAGCCAGTAAATGCCAATCCTGAGGAATTTGATAACTCGGAATGTGCAACACGTAAAGCTCCCTAAGTTGCCAGAGATTAGGTTGTAAACTAGATAAGTACCTATTATTTAAGAAATACACTTTTTTATGCCTTTTTACTTATTTAAATTTACCTGTCTCTTCATTTGTAAGAATAATTGTCAAATTTATCAATTAACTTATTGTGGTTTTTATTTGGTACGTAAAACGTATGAAAACATCAAAATAATCTGTTAAATTTTCTATTTTTAATTCCTATATTAAATTTTTAATTGCTATATTAAATACTAACTGGGCACTTGGTGTTGCCCAGTCGTAAAATATGCTTAAACATAATATTTTAATTTTTGCAGATTTCATATTTATATATAGTCGATTCTTTATTGATTATTGTATTGCACCCAAGTGATTTCAAAAGTTGAAAAAAAAAATTTATGGGTTGGGTACCATCAGTTAGAATCAAAACCAAAACACACAGTGCTCCAACTATCAGATGGATAAGAAATATTTAAACATTAACTAACTTTAACGTATAAATGTGTATTTATGCATGCATACAAATAACACGTTTAGTTGACTTACGCCTGGCAAGTTCTGATTTTTTTTCAATTTCGACCACTTAGCAGTTATTTTTACTGACTAAAAGCCCATAAAAATCGATACACAAAAATGCAATAATTTAACCTGCCTCCCAAAGTAGATGCACTTTGAAAAACTGGGGACAAACAGACACACACATAGTGAGTTTTATAAATTAGATTTAAGAAAATTTACTCTGCCTTCAGTAAAAAAAAAAAAATCCTGTTGCATGATCGCTTGACCTGTTATAGGAATGACCTTATTTCAATATGATTAATTTTGATTTCTTACAAGATTACGTATTTGTAAGGATTTTGCAAGTGTTCAAAGTCTGCATTTTTAGTTAGCCAATTGTGAAAATTGGCTTCCAGACCAATAATACACAAGACGGCAAATTTTCTAATTTCCAACGAACTTTGAACAGTTATAATTTGGTGGCTAACTAAGCTACCAAAATAAATTTGCTACTTTTGTTTGTTTTGCAAAGATCTATGTGAACACATTCAAAGTTCTTTGGTATAATAAAAAATAAAATTTTGGTTTGGGGGATGTCTACATCTAGTTACTGAAATAAAATCTAATTTCATGTTGAAATCTTCATTGTCTTTTTCAAGAATATATCATTGTTTATAAAAGAAACTCCTCAATTCCCCTCTCTCCTGTTTGAGTCATTTTGAAAAACAAACAAAAACACCCTCCCTAATTCAGAAAAAAAAGTCCTCTTCTATTATTTCCACATTGGTCTAACGGAAAAGATTCCTTAAACTCCATATGTCAATTCCACATGATAGCCATTTTTGCCATCTGCACCTCCTTAAAAAACAAAGCAAACACTTCAAAACTTAACCTCATTGCAATTAAAAAAGTCTCAAACAAGGATAGGTTTTGTGTTGCCAAGTTCAGGCAATCAAGGTTGAGCTCTGTTCTACAAAATATTGCCGATGTCATCTTATCTATCTATCTATCTATCTATCATATATATATATATATATATATATATATATATATATATGGTCGGGTCACCGGCAACTAAACTGGTTCCCCCCACCAGACTTGTTTGGTGAGGAGGGCAGCTAGTCTCCCTGAAGGATTAAAAACAAGACCTTCCAAAGGGCGAATGAACTCTTTTTCTGGGTCAACGGCCAACTAGCACCGTGTGTATATGTGTATTGGGGTGGAGAGGGCTGCCCGTAAGCCATGGTGAAGACAACCTTTCTAGGAGAAGCAAATCTCTGATTTAAAAAACCATAAAGCGGAAGACCATTACCCGCATTAAGCTGGTCTGCAGTTTAATTTGTTGCTGGCTATCTTGCTCTTGCTTGTTGCTGGATCTCAACATTTTGAACCGAGAGAGAGACTTAGCTGTCGTACAAAGCTAAGACTCTGTAACATCATATTTGTATAGATACTCCCTCAGGCATTTGGGCTCATGGATTTTAAATGTCTGAGGGAGTGGCACTCGTCTGACGAGACGTTGCAATCATCATATATATATATATATATATATATATATATATATATACTAAAAAGGGCGGTATCACTTATCAAGGCCAAATATTATTTGAGGATAAGAGTTAATGAGATTTTTTTACAAGGGAGTCACCACTTATCAAGGTCCGAA
Source organism: Euprymna scolopes (assembly GCF_053919585.1). Taxonomy (NCBI): domain Eukaryota; kingdom Metazoa; phylum Mollusca; class Cephalopoda; order Sepiida; family Sepiolidae; genus Euprymna; species Euprymna scolopes. Next base: position 114,352,655 of record NC_136493.1, on the reverse strand, counting down.
GACCACTCGAGGATAAGGGTTAATAAATGTAGGGTGGTAGTGTAGTAATTTTTAATGGTGTAAATTGGGTAGAATTTGATTATTTAAGGGATGACTCAACAAGAACTTCTTTACATTAGACTTGAAGGCTACCATATTGTAGTCAGCGGGGAAGCAGGCTAATGGAAGTGTTCCACAGGCAGATAGTTCTAGGAAAGAAGCTTTGTTCATGGAATCTGCATTTAGATTTAGGCACAGATAGTGAGGGAAATCGCATATAGTGGTTGTAGTTAATCGAGTGTTTTTTTGTGAAAGTTTGGCAAGGGGCAACCTTAGATTAGAGCTCAGTCAAGCACATGCCATGGAATGATTGTAATAACAAATGCTGAATTTGTTGACATTGACTTTAGAGATGACCATATTCAAATCTGTAGGAAGTAGCCTCTTGGCAATGTGTGGGAAGTAGTTCCTTGGGAATATGTTACGGGGGAAGCCCTTGTAAAGAAGCTTTGTTCGTTTCCATTGAAAATTTCGCCTGACATTAGGCACACTAAAGAAGAAAGGAAATTACAATAGAATAGAAAATACAAAGAGTTGAAAACTATAACAAAAAGGTAGCACCATTATGAAAACTTAAGAGACTTTCTAGATGCATAAAGGAAATGTGTGAATTTATTTGATAAGTACAGCAGACCATTGGTTGTAATCTTAGATCAAGGAGGTTGATTGCAAAAAACAAAAAAAAAAAAAAAACTATTTCAGATGAAGAAAAAAGTTAATGAACATCTTCATAGTTTTAGGATTATAGAATGTGAACTTTAGATTTAATTTTGGCAGGTTCATAACTCTCACTTCCCTTATTTTGTCCTTAGACCTTGCAATACATGAGCGATGTTTCTGATAAAGGGGGGAAAATTGCTGTTTTCTGGGTCAGAATTTATTTATCTAATGGGACAATTATTATTTTTGGTAACCAAAGTGCCCCCTTTTTGCCTACTTTTAGGGGAGCTGGTTTTTATCCGACATTAAAAACCGCCTTGTGCCTAATTTGCTTTGGTGGGGAAGCAAATAAATACACTAATTATTCTTGACAAGATTTTTACCTAAAGTTTTTTTTTTTTTTTTAAGTTGCTTCATGTCTTGTCTGAAGCGATTTCCATTAAAAAAAAAAAATCTAAAAATCTTTATAGAGTAATTTGCAATATGAACAAGGACTGCCTGATCCGAGCATAAAAGCAATTAATACCATGCATAAATGTCATTATCAAAACTGAAAAAGACTTTAATAAATTTACAAAACAATATATTCTTATCCTCAAAAACGTTTTTCAGTAAATTTTTTTTTTTTTTTCATATGTATAAATGCTGTCATCAAATGTTACACACCCTATATACTCCGAGTATATCATTTGAAATAACGCAATCATCTTATCCCTATTTTTCTCATTACTCGCATGAGATAACACTGAATCATGTTTCTCTTCAGACATTGTATTGTCTTGGTTTGTCTTTTCAGGGAGGTCAGTTTCTTTGATCTTAGAGTTTTGTTTACTGTCTTGCTCCACTTTTTAAATGACCTTCTTTTGAGCAACAGACCATGACCGGGTTTTAATCCGCTTATTTTTCCTTATTTTGTTGCTGTATATGAAGATAAGGGGAAGGATCTTTTTCATCTAAGGCCTGATGATTGATTCTGATTAGTCTGTCATGGTCGGAGTGCCACTTCCAAAGATAGGAAGGTTTCCAGCATTGTTTAAACCTTGTCCTGCCTGGTGTATAAACAAGTTGAGGAACACCTTTTATCCTGGGTGCTGGCCTGTCAGTATTTATTTTTACTTTTATGCATATTTTTAGTTCCTCATTGTCTACAGCTTTTTATTTTCTTTTTTAAAAACTGTGCTCTCTATTAATGAAGAGAGTCCTCCCTGCCTGGGATGTGCTGGATGGCTTGAGTAGACAGCATATCATTTAAAAAAATTTTTTTTTTTTAATATTTGGTCTGAGTTTATTTCAAATTGCAAGTATCCTCATGTCAGGGTCACTGACAAACCCCTGTACAGAGAGACTGAAGACACCCGACGATCGTGTCTAATAGGCATTCAAGTTTCTGTGTGTTTTCTCAATAGGAAGAAAGTTTAGCAAATCTACATAAAAAATTAAAAGTGTATTCATACGTGCACTTTTCCAAGGAAAACAATGGAAGTGGTTCTGAACATCTAAGCATGGCTAGAACTCTGTTAAAACAAAAAAAAGCAAAAAATGCGCGTGTCTGATTTTAATGAAATTTAAATGATATGCATAAGACTATCGTTCAGATTTTTCAAAAATTTTAGTTTCATCCGACTCTTAGGATGTGAAACAAAGATGGGAGGATGAAAAAGGCAGTTAAAAAGAAAATGGTGTTCTAAGCTTAGTGAAAAGGACACATATATAATAATGATCTTCATTCAATCATCCTGAGCAATGTTGTGTCTTCTTGCTAGTTTATACTTATTTATAACATGTTTGTAAACCATTTAACTTTTTTTTCTTTTGCGATTGTCTGCAATAAATATGAACTTGTCAGATACTTATATCAATCATAAATTTCTGCACTCCTAATTTTTGATGTTTTTATATAATGCTAAGTGGTTTGTATATTTGTAAGTTACAAGTTGTCATTTTTGTGATCGTTGTAATAGTAGTACTAATAGTAGTAATGATAATTTAAAGTGCTGAGAGCATCCTCTGGCTCTGGGATGGCTAACACCAGACAACGTCTCATGTTGCAAATAGTCAGGTCATTTTGTACATGTGATTTAAAAGTATAAAGGCATTAATTTGCCTATGAAAGAATTAGTTGCATTAAGAAGGCTGAATTGGGTAGAACAGTGAATCCAGTGTTTGGCAGCTGAAAGTTATGAGGTGATGCGACTAAGGCGTCAGTGAAAAGGAGTGCTGTAATTTTTTATTTAGATTACAGTACACACTCAAATAAGATATGCTTCAATCTTCCATCTTGTGCCTGGGGTATTCATATGTGTCCAGTTGATGCAGAAGGTGGTTGCTGTACATGGCCAGACAATCTGAGATGCTGAGCGTGGATAACCTCCCAAATCCTTCCGATGTTAAATTTCTGATAGAGCACAACTGAAATGATTCTTTTTTTTTTCTAGTTTACTACCTTGTATCCACCTTATAGCATGATCATTACACTGAATCTGTCCTATATCAAAAACATTTGGGGCCATGTCTCACTGCTATGCAAAATGGCGAAGCGAATAAAGACCAAAAAACTTTGCTTCAAGTGCTGAAAGAAACGTGTCGAGTGGTGAAGATTGGAAGCAGTTCTGTAAAAAAAAAAAAAAAAATGGACTAAGTTTACTTTCAGCACACCAATTATGTTATCAGCTGAAATGAAGTTATTTGGATTATTCAGACTACTGTTCTCATCTTAAGTGTCTATTTTCATGTTTTGGTTCATGTAACCTCCAACCTCCTTCAAGTGCATCTTATCAAGCTCTGGGAAATGGAATCTATGCAGAATTTTGAACAAAACCTTTTATTTAATTCACAGAGGTAGCATGCTCTTGTTCCATCAGTCATTACAGAATAGTATTCCTAATTTATTAGCAATTGTATTTTTGATCGCCCACACTAAGGATTGAACCTTCAAACTTCAGAAGGTCACTTTTACAACTGCAATTTTCCAAGTACTTTAACCATTATGCCACAGATTCTTGTTTGATAAGATACACCTGCAGAAGGTCGGAGATTACATCGACCGAAACGTTGGGAAAATGACACTCAAGATGAGAACAGTTGTCCAAAGAATCCCAATAATACGAATAACCAATCCTCATTTAAAAAATTCAGAAATGTATTTCTAGTATTCTCGGACTGAGCATTAAACATTTAGCTCCCAGAAAGTTGTCACTTAGAACTAATTAATCTTAGAACTTTTATCTGTTGCGCCACAAGTCCCATTAACGAGTTGGACAAAATGTACTTAAAGGTTTGAGATTACATCGGCTTAAAAAGTGTGACAAGATAACAGTAGTCCAAATAATGGAGAATATATTCGATATATGTTCGTTTCAAATATGATCGATGTAATATTAGTTTGAACTTACTCTTGATTGTAACCACGTTCGAACAAGATCTATTTTCCAATTGATTTTATCTCAATATTTCTGTTAAGAAATCCAAAATAATTGATAGTTTTTCTACTTATCTTCCTCTCACTACAGGAAGATGTAACAAAAGGACGAAAAGTTCTGGGGTTAGATCAGCCGAAACGTTGTGAAAATGACGCTTAACACGAGAACAATAATTTGAAGAATCCAAATAATACAACTTCGAATACAATTCTGAATTAACGCTTTCACCTGACAAAACGAGACCAAGCTACACAAATAGATTAAATGAAGTGTTCTGTATAGATGGCCGCATTTGACAAGATGTATCTGAAAAAGACCACATGTTACATTGGTCGAAACGTGAAAATAATATCCACGATGAGAACAGAAGTCCAGATACTCTAGATAATCCAAATTATTAATCCTCATGTAAAAAGCTTTGGAAACTCTTTGTTTTTATTTCAAAATAATACTTTTAATTATGAAGTCTTTGTGCAGTATAGCCAACAAAACAAAAAAGTGGTCTAAAAACAATATAACCAAGAAATGTCACCAAAGGCAAGATAAGTTACCTGGATGAATTTTTTTTAAGCATTTTAACTTATTTTAGTGTTTATTTACTTTGAAAAGCAAGTCGTATTGAGTGTTATGACAAAAAAAAAAAAAATGTCTGATATTAGACGGTTATCAAGGAAGTCTTGATAATCGTTCAAAAATAATAAAAAAAATTAAACAGAATCCATTTTCGCACAGTTGATATTTATTGGATGAGTTTCTATATACCAGTATTTTGAATTTTGAACGATTATCGAGACTACCTAGATGATTGTCTCATGCCAGCCATTTTTTCTTGTTTTCTCTTAAAACTCAACTACTTATGTTTTAAAGTAAGTAACGTTTTAAATAAATTAAAACACAAAAAACTTATCTAATTTTGTAGAAGAGTATCTTGCCTTTGGTAACATTTGTTATTTTTTTTATTTTGTTTTATTTTAATCACTTTTTGTTTTGTTTTCTATTCTACAACATGCCCAAATTCTAAACTAAAACTGTGTCTAGATGACGCAAGCAATATACTGTTAACAATCGCTGTTATGATTATAAAAAGGTCACTTGACTATTGTCTGTTTCACAATACATAATGTGAACTTACTCTTTAACATTGAAACCATGTGATCCGTTATCTCCAAACATTTCATATAGATTTTTTTTTTTTTTATCAGTCACGATTTTTTAAACATAATAAATACATTGTGTATTTTGAAATGTCAGACATCGTCACTGTTTAGAAATGGAAAATATTGTTTTAATAATAAATAATTCCTAACAAATAAAGCAGATACCGTGACCAGAAATTAACTTTCATGAGCTATTTGGAGTTGCATATTACTAGAGCTTACAACATTACCTTAAAATAATTAAAGCTTTGGCATGGCATCATAGATGTATTATTTAAGTAATGTTTTAAAGTATGAATTCACATAAATAATAATTATTAATAATAATAAATAATAATAATAAAAAAAAAAATAAGTGACGTTTTCTGTAAACTGCTCTGATGATTCCACAATATCACAATTCTCACCCTGCATAAATACCAAATTTGAATTTATTTTTTAAAAATAAAAATAGTGAATCTATTTCCCTGAATTTTGGTATATTTTATATATATATAAATATATGTCATTTTGTGTGTGTTTGAGTTCTTTCCTTAGTAAGTACGTGTATTAATGGCGAAAACTGATAGGAAGACTGTTTTGAAAGCCGGTTTATCTTTTTTTTTTTTTTTTTGTAGGTTTCTTATTAGTTTTTGATTTTATTTGAAAGATTAAAGCATAAAGTTAATTTCCAAAAGGAAAAAAAAAATATTTTGTTTACAAAAAATAATACATTTTCACTAAAATAAAAAAAAAATAATGGGTTCATTATATTTTGTGGTTATTAATTAATAAATTCTGAAAATTTCGTTAAAATTGGTTGGCTTCCGGAATTTTGGTAACTTTTTTTTAAAATGGAGAGAGAGGTCAAAATGTTTATGTATTTTAAGGATTGGCCATTCATTTTGCACGTACCTACTACTTAGACTCTGAAACGGTTGGCCTGATTTTTGAAATTTCACACAAATATACTTCATGTGTCTGCGAGTGTTCATAGATAGGTTTAGTATCGGAATGTCTCTGATATGTATTGAAAATTAATTGAATGAATCCAATTAAAGAAGGAACAGTCAGATTTTGACCAGAGTTAACACCCTTATACAGCCTAACACCACAAGTGCATTTTAGAAGTTTTATTACCGCATAAGTAAAAGGACCCTGTGTATAAAATCAGCAGTAGATTCTTTAATAAAGTGGGCGCAATAGAAATTAATGTTTCTTTTTAGAGCACCTTTGAACCATGATACTTAACTTTTGCATTTTAAACTTTAATTCAAACGATTATTCATAAAATATTTTATAAAATCAACTGCATGTTCTCTACAGTTCAGTATAGACTACAATGTATTGCGGACTAAATCACTGTGGCGAGGCATGTGAAGCTTCCTCCTGGCACACCACGGTGGGTCCTCAACTATAGCAGGCAATCAATTGATTTGATTGAAAAATGGATGATTCAACTGATTTCATTTCCAGTAAAAGTATTGGAATTGTGGAGCATTCGTTGATCCTCGATCAATCTTGGTCAATACCGGGTCTCTCTGCTAGTATTAAATATATTACTAGAAGTGTAGTGTCTTTGATTCTAGTTTATAAAAATTGAACTTTTATAGTAAGACTAGCAGGAGGGGGGTGTACTGGGCGTTGCCCGAGTGTTTGGAAGTGTGTGTGTTCGGGCGAGGGTGGGGGTTGTTAATCAAAACATAAGAATAAGCGAAGTAAAAAAGAAAACAGAAAAGCGAATGTTAAAACTTATCTGAAAAATAAAGCCGGGGGGGGGGGAGGGGGTAATTAAAACATAAGAATAAGCGAAGTAAATATTTTTAAAAGTTAAAACCTAAAAAAATTAAAAAAAAAAGAACACAAAAAAAAACTAACGTAAGGCAAACGAACGATGTTAAATGTAAAAATCGAAAAAAGAAAACAGAAAAACGGATACATGAAAAATGGCTTAAATAAGCCTGTTTCAATATTAAAATTTAAAAAATCGGTGGGTACCCAGGTGTTTTTTGGTGTGTGTTCGAGGGTGGATAAGTGAAGTAAAAAAAAAAAAAAAAAACCCCAGAAAAACGAACGTTATGTGAAAAATGGCTTAAATAACACTGGTTCAATATTTAAATATAAAAAAGCGAAAAAAAGAAAAGAAAGACATTTCACACGACAATTCGAACCCAAAGCGTTTAGATAACGAACCAACACTCTAACCAACTGAGCTAACACGACGTACATGAAATTTAGTCGTTTTTTTCAACTATTTAAAGTAAATCAGGTCATGACGTCATCTGACACATGCGTAGAATCGGTCGTCGTCACAAGACCGTTTTTGTTGACCCCCCCCCCCCCCTGTTGAAAATTGTCGATTTCAGGGAGAAAAAAAATCAACGTTTTTGGCCACTTTTTCGATATTTTTTTAACGAAGGATGGAGCTTCAATATGATACCGAGTTTGTGAATTTTCGTCATGTCTGTCGAAAGTTTTTAGCGGACACATAAACACACATAAAAACATACATACACACATTTTTGCTTTTATATTTATAGAAGACTAGCAGGGGTACCCGGCGTTGCCCGGGTGTTTGGAGGTGTGTGTGCTCTTAAATAAAAAAGAAACCAGGAGGGGGGGGGGTAGGATCGAACCCGAAGCCCTCAGGCGAAATTTGAAAATAATATGTGAAAAAAGCATGAACCATTCGGCCAGCCAGAATGAGTTACTGAAAGATGTTTGAATTTATTTAAGTAAGAACCAAATTGACAGGTGCCCGCACGGAAGTCGTAGAGCGTTACAACGATGTAAGCAATAGCTATTCAGCAAATGAGGTCAATGACAAGGTTTGTTTGTTATAAGCGAAGTAAAAAAAGAAAACAACGTTAAAACTTAAGCGGGGTTAATCAAAACATCGAAAAAAAAAACAAAAAGAAAAAAGAAAAACGAACATTTAAACCTCCAAAAAAAAAAAACATGTGAAAAATGGCTTAAATAAGCCTGTTTCGATATTAAAATTTTAAAAATCGGTGGGTACGAAGTAAAAAAACAAAAAAAAAAAAAACAGAAAAACGAACGTTACGTGAAAAATGGCTTAAATAACACTGGTTCAATATTTAAATTTAAAAAAATCGAAAAAAAAAAAGACCTCTCACACCACGATTCCAACCCAAAACGTTTAGATAATGGACTAACGCGTTAACCAACTGAGCTAACGCGACGTACATGAAATTTAGTCCGTTCTTAAAGTATTTAAAGTAAATCGGGTAATGGCGTCATCTGACGCATGCGTAGGACACCCCCCCCCCCGGTCGAAAATTCTCGATTTCGGGGTGAAAAAATGAACGTTTTTAGCCAATTTTTCGATATTTTTCGTGCGAAGGACTGGGCTTCAATATGTACCGAGTTTGTGAATTTTCGTTGTCTGTCGAAAGTTTTTAGCGGACACACATACATACATACACACATTTTCGCTTTTATATATATATAGATAATGCAATTTAATATGAAACCCTATAGTGGGATGAAAGGACTTTTTATGAAGTGACATTTTATTTTATATGTGTGGCATGACTGACTGTTATGCACCACATATGGTTAGGTATGTCATCGTCATAACATCAGATGAGGCCCGTGATTATCGTCGTTTTCTGACTGAAATTGGTGTTTGATTTTTTTTTTTTTTTTTTTTTTTTTTTTGTACAAACCATGACCTGCATCTAATTAACTGTAAAAAAAACAAACAAACAAACAAAAAAAAACTTTCATTCAACTCTAGATTAAATAAAGAATTTAATTGCAAATAAAATGTAGTTAGTGGTGGGGCTCCCTTTTAGGGTCTATGGGAATATGGAATTGTCCCTTTATTACCATTGCTCCCCGGTTCACTCTGGCCTGGAGTGGTAATACTTGTTAGGGCATCTGGTGCTACCAGATCAGACCAGTCTGAAGATATTGGCCTCCTGATCCAAAATGCATCAAATATTGATGTTATTGTTTTCCTTTTTCTTTTCAAAACTCAATCATCTTCTGCAAAGTCAAAAGCAATTTTATTCTACAAAACAATCAAACCAAACGCCATTAATAAATATTTGTAGATATAAAGAACTTTAAGAATAAAAACTTGTTAGATTCGGCATTAAATAACACTAAAAGGGTTGATAGATCATACAACAACAAAAACTGTATGTTTGTATATTTTATTGGTTTGGGTGCTACTAGGATTTAATCAAGTTTTATCATGTTCTATTTGAATGATTGTCGGACATATTTAAACATGGCTACCACTCTCATAATGTGCAACATTTATGCTTGTGAAAAAATATTATGTTCAGGAGTCTATTGGCATTCATTTGCCCTCCCCCAACAGAAGTCACAGTATCAAACATCTAGAATCTAATCTAATATTCTAATAACATCTAATATTTTTTAGTTGGACATTTTGTTGTAGGTACATCTAATAAACTACTGATTTTTTTTTTTAACTTCCTTTGCACTGATTTCGTTAAATTTACTTATTTCATTCTCATCACATTCTGTTTCATATCCGTTTTACACACTACTATGTGTTGGATGACTTTTAGAAATCAACTTCCAAACTAACTTTTTTTTTTTTTTTTAACCGTTATAGTCACCGCTCATCAAGGCTCGGAGGTCACTCAAGTACAACGGTTAATGGATACCGTGATGGTGGAAATTTAATAAGTTACAAGAACATGTTCATGTTGGACTTGAACACTATCATTTTATAGTCAGTTGGGAAGCAACTCTATGGTATTGTATTCCACAGATGAGAAGTTCTAGGAAATAAAGGCACAGATAGAGAGTAAAAGAAATTACTAATAGTTGCTTTAGCTTAGGCACCGCCAAAACTGGGTGGGGGCAGGTCAGTACTTTTTGACGGACCGTCTTTTTAAAAATCTACCAAAAATCAGGTAATTATCCGATCAATACGAAATTTTCAGCGATTATTAGGAGAAGAATGAACTTTATAACAGTGTACTTATTTTTCATAAACGATATTTATATATATATTTTTTTTTGCTTACAAAACCCCCCTTTGTTTTGAAGTGGGAACAAATATGCTTAAAATAATCATCTGAAACTGAACAAAACATATTGTGTTGTTGTAAGGGACAGAATTATAGATTAAAAAAAAAAAAAAAAATTGTTTGCATACCTTATTTTGACGTCTGAATATCAGAACTTTGATTGTGTTTAATTATCCCGCTTTTGAGTTTTGAAGTGTGAAATTCGGTGAATATGTTAAGTAAAATAATTAATTTAAGTTAAGCAAAACAAAAAAAAAAAATTTTTAATATTTATACGAAAAAAGCCATTTTAAAATTTTTGATAAATAAATTAACAATTTTTTTTTAGCGAGCCGAATAATGCATGACCATTATTAAACAGGGCATGCTTTGAATAATCGATACAAAAAAAAAAAAAAATTCGATAAATATTGTGCCCTTTGTGTTAAAAATAGCATCATTTTTTTCGATCTCGTTTGAAAACGTTTGCCGCCTTTCGACTACGGTGGACCAAACGCGCTGAAATAATTTTTTTTTATTCGGCTTTAAATTGCCCCCCCCCCATTTTGGGGAGCCTGGCCCCCACACACATACACATTAAAAACCAAACTCATACAAATGGTCACCCATCTGGTACTGGCCAGCCTCAGCTTAATAATACATTGAAATTTTCGTCACTGAAAAATAAGTTTTTTTGGCCTGCTTGGTCTTCCATAGTTTTCTTCTTATCAAAAGAAAACGTAAACAGAGTCGATCTGAACTCTACGTCGACGGGAAATATCTGGTTACCTATATGAATAAGTGGAATTATTTGAAATTCATGTACTTATATTATAATATTTTTGCATATTCTCTTAGAAAATCATCCTAAATCTTAGTTAGACAATAAATAAATAAATTAATTATTTCAAAAACCCTTTTTTTTTAAATATTTAAGTACGTTTTTTGTGCAAGACAAAAAATGTCAATTTTTAACTTTTTGGGAAAATTTGACATTTAAAATTGAATTAAAAATAGTAGAAAAAGTTTTACATTATTCTGTTTTCTATATGATAAAATTCAGGGTTTTATCTTTCTGGAAAAAAAAAGTTACTCAGAAATAATGGATTTTAATAAATGTAATTTAGTTTTAAAAAACAACTTGATTTTGCGGCCATTTTTGGCGGTGCCTACTTTAGCTAGTTGAGTGTTCGCCCCGAATGACTTACAACGATGAACCATTTCTGAGTAGGTCTTTTTCATCTCTTTCCCACAAGTCCAAATCTTTCTATACTGTCCAGATTTAATCTTCCTTTGAGCTCATAAGAATTAAGTGTCTTTAAGACTCATTTTGAATGTAAGCAAGATTGACTGACAAACTCTTATAGAGATCCTTTAGTGCATCTAAAACAACAACAAAAAATGACCTTTTCTGTTTTCTTCAAATTGTGATGATAGGGCATATTCTGTTGAGGGTGTGTCTCTGATATGCTTGCCAATTGTCAGAAAGTCTAAAACAAAATGACTCATTTAGAAAACTTGTGTAATGTGTAAGTTTCAATCTAATTCAAACGGGGTACTTCAGCACTGATGCTTTCAGCAAAGACAGCAAAAAATAAAATGTTTCTGTAATTGAGGCAAGTTAATGGTTGAACTTAATGACCTCTGAGCCAAGTGTTCCAAAAGAAGAAGACCCCCCCCCCAAAAAAAAAGACCTCAACCTTTTTAAGATTGAATATTTGTTTTCTTTCTATTTTCCAATGTAAGGCTATTAAGCTTTTTTCAAATGTTGACACTATTAGATAACTTCTTTTTTTTTTTCTTTTTTTTTTTTAACCCAATGTAGGGGTTACTATATAACGTGTTTTTGTGTTTTTTTTCCCCCTTAATATTGGGCTGCTATATACAACTTTCCTAGACTTAATACCCTTAAAAATAATGAGCAGATACAGACATGTACTTATATTTTCATTTATTCAAGTAGTGCCCTACCTGATGCAGGCATTGACGGCTACGGCTTTCTCTTTCAAGGCATTCGTGAATTCATTGTTGCCCAAGTGTTCAGATTGTTAATGTATGTTTCTCAGTGTCGTCCTCTGCTTCTACCCATGATCTTTCCTGTCAAACTAATCTGTTCCATTATGCTTTATCTGTAGACATGGCTCATGAACCTCATATGTCTTTTTCGGCCTGTTATTAGAGACCTTTCTGTGTTTGCTATTTCTAATACCTCTTGATTTGTTTTCTTTTCTGACCAGGATATCTTCAAAATTCTCATCAGGAACCAAGTTTTAGTTGCCTCTAGTCTCTTCCTCGTGGTTTTGGTGATTGTCCAGCACCCGCAACCATATAAAAAAAAAGACCATACATACGTTCGGAGTATTCTGAATTTGGTCATGATTGATGACACTCTTGATAACGTTCATTTCTGCGCCTGCGTGATTCTTAATTTATTTTTCAACTTCTATTCCTCCTTGACTGACATCATTAAATTTTAACGCTTTACACTTCCGCTTGTGTCATGGTGCAGCGGTAAACTCTCAGATTTTCTTTCACTTTCTTTTCCGCCTTCGTGTCAGGGGTTCGAGCCTGCCTGCCTACTACCACTTTTTTTTTCCCCCCAAACACCTGAGCAACGCCGGGACCCCTGCTAGTTTAATATATAAAAGGCAAAATGGGCGCAAACGTTTGTGTATGTCCACCAAAGGCTTTTTGCATCGGGATTCTTGTGTCTGTTAGATTTCGCAAGAAGTTTTCACATACTTCCCAGACCGTAATTGCAAACCGACATCCTGTGTTTCCTTTTTTTTTTTTTTTTTTTTTTTGATCGAGTTAAACAAAATTCCCACCATGGCGTCGTCTTGAGTGTTTGTTTGGCTTTTTCGTATAAAACGAAACTATTCGAACGCAAACGACAGAAAGCGGGGGGGGGGGGGCTGTTCTGATGCTTCACCTAAGTAATTGGTCCTTCAATGTGGGGGAAGTCTTCATACTGAGACAATTACTATTTATTTGGATACTGCAAGAGTGCCCCCTTTTAGGGGGAGCTAGTCCCTCCCCCCATGGCCAGGTTTAAAAGCAACGTTAATTTTTGTACAGGCTTGGTGACTTCTATGATTAAGTTAATTACCAACTCATTGAATTCACGATCCTCTTTAGCCTAATGGTTAGCATGGAAAACTAATTACCCCTTCTCTCTCTCTCTCTTTATTTTTATCTTTTTATTTTTTTTCACCACGTGGAAGCCACTTAACATCGCTTTGTTCTTGTGCCAGTATCCTCCGGGCAATGCCAGGTACTCCCCGCGAGTTAAACAAATGTTTTTGTACAAAACCTTGATGTTGTAATTTGGCTTGAAACGTATAATATACGTATTTCATTTCAAATAAATACTATATTATATATTTCATTCTGATTTTTAAAGAGGACGTGCCCATTTTTCCAGATTCTGTGAATTCAGTTTTTATTCATTTATTTTATTTTATTTATTTGAAAGAAGTCAACCTAAGAAAAAAAAGTTAACAAAAATGTTCATTAATTTTTATTTATTGCGGACTATTATCCTCATCTTTTCTTAGTTGTTTCACGACGTTTCACCCAACTAGTCCTCTGGCCTTCGTCAGGTGGTAACCGCGACGGATAGGAACTCTTAATCTGAACTACAGAAGGCAGTAATTGTAATAAATGTGGTCAGGAGATTCAGAGTTCCTATCCGTCGCGGTTTCCACCTGACGAAGACCAGAGGAATAGTTGGCCGAAACGTTGTGAAATAACTAATAAAAGATGAGGATAGTAGGCCGCAATAAATAAAAAATTAATGAATAATATTCATCTCAATGAATTCCAGTAAAATAATCCATATTTTATTGTGCAGAGCATTTTTGGTCGCCCCAACATAGGGATTGGACCTAGTAATTCACTCCTGTTCATCTGTTGGCACTTTTCTCAGTAACCACGCCTTGGATTTTTAAAAAAAAATTTTGCACAAACATTAGTCATAGTGCAAGTAAATTTTCCACTCGTGGAGGGGGACTCTTCATGCTCGACTTGTTTATTATGTATTATTTTATGATGCATTATTTTTTATGTATTTTTTTTATCGTATGTAATTTTCTTAACCGAAGGAACTGCTTAGAGCACCCTTTCATGCCTCGACAGAGTACAAAACTGTCTTCGAAATCTAGTATGTGATAGCCTTTTCTCTTCTTTACTACCTTTTCTACACCCCTCTCTGTAAAATTCTCAACAGACACTCGTCTAGCTGCAACCACTGTAAACAATTTTCTTTACTCTTTATGCAAATTCCATTAACAAAGTTTTTTTTTTTTACTTAGAACTGCTCGTCTGTCGAATCCAAAACACTGAATCTGCTTCCCAGCTGATTACAACATAATTGTTTTCAAGTTTAATGTAAACAAGTTCTTGTTGAACCGTTCTTTTAAATAAATCATGCCAAAATTCCACCATTACTGATTATCACTGAGATGTTTCATCCTTATCCTCGAGTGACGTCTGGGCCTTGATAAGCGGTGACTGCCTAGTAAAAGAAAAAAACAAAAAAAACTGATACTCCAATGGGCCTGTGATACAGAAATAATTTTTTCTGGTTTAATAATTGCATGTGCAACAAGTTGCCAGATTTTATGAAAATTGATTAATTTTTTTATTTTTTATTTCGACAACCTTTCATTTATTGCTAAAAATTATAAACGTTAAAAGCTTTTTTTTTTTTTCTTTTGTGTGTGTGTGTGTGTTCTTCTGGCATGTTGACTATGTTATTGATGAGACTGTAAAACATCTTTTTATGGGTCGACTACTCTATACCAACACACCCACACATTTTTGTCATTTATTGTCTCCAAAAATTTATATTTCGATTAATAATTAAAATAAAAGTCTTTGCCTGCTTTATCGATTGCATTGTCATAAACGTTATGCGTTTGAACAGCTGATTATTTATCTATTCATACAATTTACATCGAATGGAGCCACTGCAGGTGTGACCCAATGATCACCTTTGTGGTCGCACTATGATAAAACAACACTGAGTTTTTGATATAACTCGGTTGATGTGTGTGTGTGTGTGTGTGTGTGTGTGTGTGTGTGTGTGTGTGTGTGTGTGTGTGTGTGTGTGTGTGTGTGAGAGAGAGAGAGAGATACCATCACATAGAGTAGAAAAAGGAACCCTAAACATTGTCTGTCACATCCATCCTTAATGATTTTTTTTTTTCTCTACCCGATCTACTCTCACCCAACTTTGACTAAGCTCTCCTGGGGGTGCCTCCAAGTGCTGCTAACTGTCATCCACTGTCCCCAACTGTAAAATGCCCTCAACTCTCAATTAAAGACTGTCCCTAAAACTTGTTTCTCCTAAACTGGCTGTAAACCAACTCTAAATATATGGACCTCTTTGTCAGGTCCTGTGTTCTAGTCATTTCCACACCTTGATTAACAATCCTATTTCAGATGGCCTTTGTGTGTCTTGGTGAATAACTTCCTACTACTAACATCACTTTCTATATTTTTGTTCTGCTGATCGACTTCTTTTTTTTTTTCTTTTTCTTTTTTAAAAATCACTTCTTGTCCATAGTATCATGCAGGTGTTAATATGGTGAGCTTTTATTACAACTATTTCAGGTGATTTTTATTCTAACAAATAAAAAAAATATATATATAGTTAAGAACAGATTCAGCACCGGTCATTTTCCTTGTCATTTCGCACTCAATGACATAGTCACACAAGGTCTTTATTTTGATGGGTCTTTATTACTTATTGATTTTTAGAGTTGGAAAGCCACTTATATGAAATACCACTTGTTCTGTCTTTCACCATATCAAGAACTGTGGAATCTGCTGTCAATCTTGGCACTGTAAATCAGTTCATCGAAACCAGAAAAAAAAAAAAGACATAAATACAACTCGTTAAATGGGCATTTTTATTTTCCAGCCTATGTCGGTTGAAATATCAGATCGTCGGTACCGGTAGTTCATTTTTTTTAATATGAGACATTTGATGGACAATAGCCACTTGTAGAAACAAGTTCCAAAATACCACTAGGATGTTCTAGCAGATTTCTGTAGCTATCATCCAAAGCAATGCCATCTCTATTACAATGTTTCCTGCACCATTTAAGACTTCTTGTATAGGAAACACATCCACTGGGGGAAAAATGTGTGGTTTTGTTAATCTATATATATAAAAGCGAAAATGTATGTGTGTATATGTACGCTTTTCCTCGATGTCCACGAAAGGCTTCTTTCAGAGAAGCGCTTGCTCGCTTCACAACTTAAAATTTTTTATATCATCTATAAATTGTAATATCTCAGAGTTATCCACGGAGCTTGCCTGTCTATTTAATTTTATTGACTTTCAAACGTTAATTATTCGACATTTCCCGCATCGGCATGCGTTACATTCGGTTTTCGGTATAAAAAAAAAAGCGAAACTTGACTTGAATCAGAGGCCCAGAGCCAGTGGTCTCTAGAGAGCTAAAGTAACGTTTGGTCAATGTCGACTTCGTCATATCAGACTGTAGCTTTCATTTCGCTCCTCCTAATAAACAGGGAGCGGGTTTTTAAAAACAAACAAACCGATTTATTCAAAACTGTCCCGTACAAAATCGTAACTGCTGAATACCTATCGCCGTCACGTCAATCAAAAATGCGCACCTGTTTTTTTTTTATTTTTTAAACACTTTACTATTTTCCAACTGCGCGTCGTGAAGGCTTCGTTTTTTTTTCACGGGCACCTGTTTTTTTTTCACATACCACAAAAAACACGGCAACGCCGGGTACCCCTGGCTAGTCTATATATATATAAAAGCGAAAACGTGTGTATATATATATATATATATATATATATATATATAATTTTTTCTATCTTGTAATTAATTGCCATATATATATATATATATATATATATATATATATGGCAATTAATTACAAGATAGAAAAAAATTTTCATGTTTCATTCTTATGGAGACTTGTCAGGCTAATGCATGGAATTGATGTTACCGTATACATGGGATTAAGTTTGCTAGTTAACCAATCAGACTCTTTGTTATTCTCACTTCCGTTTTTAGCAGCCAATGATTAAGTTTTTATTGGACAAAATTTCCGTTGATTTGTATTTCACCACTTTTTGTTCATTTTTGGAGACTGAGCAATCTTCTTTGTCCATTAAAAGTTGACCATGTTTTAACGTGAATGTGCTTAGATACGGTCTCTTATATTTTTGTTTATATTTTAGGTGTTATATCAGTTTAGTTTTTAATTTATTATGTTTTCATTTAGCAGAACCATTTTATTTAATTTACTATTGATTTTATTTTAAACTCAAAAATGTCAATAGCATAAAATAAGACAAAATTAAAGTCTTGATTAAAAATTAATTTAGTTATAAAATTAAATCCACCAGAATACATTTCGGTTTCTTTTATAAACAAGTTGGATATTTTAATCTCAAGCTGAGAAAGAAAACGGGTGGATTAATTTTTTACCTTTTGAAATTAAAAAGAATTTGAAAGCATCTAAACTATTGAATAGAAAATTATTTTTGGCTTTAAAATTTTTAGCCAATCCTCATGTATGAAGATTAAAAGTTATAGAAGTTATATTTTATCTATTGCATAGAGGGCAGTTGTCTGTATGTTTATATGTCCAGCTAGAACTTAAAAAATACACAATAAACCTCTACAAAGTTGGTATTTTTTAAATCCGTGTAATCTTAGAAAAATAATCTAAAATATAGAAAAAAAAAAAATTATTCTTTGGGGGTGGGGGTCAAATGGCCATTTGTATCATTGAATGTTATCAAGAATTGAACACGATTTTTAATGTTATGTATTTATGTATTGGGGTGTGAATGCACGTATGGCAGTTTATACAAATGACAGAGCCGTGTGCAAGATGACGTCACGACTAGGAAAAAGATTATAAAAATATGTGTGGAGACCGAGGATCGCGTTAGACATCATAGCCATTATGAAAAGTCACGCAGAGCAAGAGAAAGAGTAATAAAGGTTGTTTTTTTGTTAAAACCTGAAACAATGAGTTGAATTTCTTTGCTCTTCCTTTCTTATATTCCTTGCGATGGAGTCTACAACGTGTTGGATCCCTACATATTAAGGACTACATTGCAATAATACAACCCGGGGAAATAAGTCGGTATTTTTTTTTTTTTTTCAAATTTTCTAAATCACAATTTACAAAGAAAAAAACACAAAAAAAAAAAAAAAAAAATTACATTAAAAAGATTAGTTATAGTTTTCTATCAATTTTGTTCAATTGATAATTTAATGACGAAATGACACTGTTACGCCATGGATATAGTATATGTTCGTTCGTCATCTTATTTTGAGCTGAACATACAAATGTACATTAACAAAAATTTGTTTCTCGCGTTTTAAGAACTTGAAGTTTCTAAGAATTCCTACCCTATAAATTTAATGTGAAGACCAAACAACAAAAATAAATACCTTCATTATTCAGATCTTTCCTCACCCAATGCTTCGTTCAAACTAATTTCATTGATTAGCTACGCATTGACTCTGAAGCAGAAAGCCGTTTATACAATGGCATTTATTTAGTTTTGTATATTGTTCAAATTTCTTTTAGCTTGCATACTGTCTCATCATTTCCTTTACCAACTAGACCATATTTTTTTAAGTTTGGTAATGTTCGTAATTTCTACACAAGTTATTTGCAATTGCAAAACCAGTTGCCCAAACACTAGATTTTAGCTAGGAGCAAAGTGTAGTAGCTGTGTTTACTTACTTGCACTTGTTTTGCCATTCATCTGGGAGCATTTGGGTTAGCTCCATCCAGAGAAGTTGCTGCATTCTGAACAAATGCTGACCAGGCATGATGGTCCAACAACAAATCCTGGTTGGAGCAGTGAACCCCACAGAGGTCCAGGATCAGCTCTGTCTCGTGTTTCATTGTTCCAAGTAAGGTTTTCAGTCCACTTCCGCATCATTTTTTTTCCAACTTTGAGGAAGGGTTGGTTCAATTATGTTGTGGATGAAATCATCTGGGTAATGATGAAAAATGTGACCAAACCAGCAAAGATGTCTCAAGAGGAGAGCTTGCTGCAGAAAGGATAAATTGCAATGAGAATGAACAGCATTTGAGTATTTGTTCCGATTACTGCACTCCATCTTTTCTGTCAGTGAAGGAGAAATCCTTTTAGACTGTGATTAAAAAAAAAAAAATTAAAAAAATAAAAAAATAAATAAATAAAATGTCCCAATCCAGAGATGCTCTATTTTGGGGAACTGAATTTTCTCCACAATAACAATTGACCTTATTCCTAATTCTGCTCCTGTGGACAGACAATTAAATAGGAGCTCTGGCTCTCATTTAAAAATTTTTTTTTTAAAATGACATATCAAGGCTGAAAAGCCACTCAGGAGTAAGGATTACTGAGATTGTCAATTGGATGATGAACAAAACTATGAAAGTGGAATGGACAGAATTTCACTGTTTAAGAGGATAGCTCGACAAGTATTTAACATTGGACTTGAAGTCTACCATGTTTTATTCAGCTGGAAAGCGGCCTCATCCTCAGATGAGAAGTTTTTTTGAAAGAAACTTATTTTTTTAATTATATATATATATATATATAATTTTTTTTTAATAAAAGTTGAAGTTGAAAGATTTTTTTGTTTTAATTTATTTACAAAAGATGAATGAATTTGTTGGAATACTTTAGGTTTTTTTTTTCTAGAAAAGTTCAATTTCTTTTTATTTATTAGTGTAACAGTGTTATTTTCTTTTTCTTTTTTTTTTTAATAGCTGTTTTGTCGTGAGGGAAGAACCTATTAGAAAACAATATTTGTTTAGGAATATTTTTGGTTAATTGTAGGTTGGTCGTTGATGGCACAGGGGGAGGAGATGAATTATAGAAAATGAAAGGAAGCTCCCCAACCTGGTAGCTTTCTGTGATGTAATTTATGATGGAGACAAATTTTTGTCTCATCATAAATTCAATCAAGTATTGATAAGTTCTCAGCTGATTCAGCATTCTTTCTTGTTGCATTGTTTGGCCTCCTTCCACATCCACTCAAAGTGAGCCTTTGTAGTGATTCAGACTGTAGTTAACTGTCAGATGCTGGAACCCTTTCCCTTCAACTTTGTTATATGCCTTCCAACAGTTGAATACGACCGTGGTCCCCAGCAGAATATATTTTTATTATAGGAAGGAAGGTTTTGACATTGCTATTTGATACAGTCATTAAGAAACCCTGCTTGTCGGTGGTCTCATGTCCTCCAAAAACCCAGGCGCTATCAGTTTCCTCCAATCTGCCGAAGATTCCTAAGGAAATAATTCTGACAAATGTCTCTAATGAAGTTCCGGCAGTCGGTAACAGTATGCTATGACCCAATTCTACATTCTCTGAAGATTTTTGTGTGGTGGCCATGTCTTGTGCCTACAAATAATTTAAAAAATGTTTTAGAGTTCCAATTTAGACCTCGAAAAAATGTTCCGGTATGCAAGGAGATCCACTGTGTGCATGGAACATTAGTGCACCTGTAAGTGAAACCATCGCTCACATAAGTGAACACTTTGGTGTACATGTCTTGCAACTCAATTCTGAAGCTAGCAGCTTTCTCTCTTGGCAATAAATTACCATTTTCTCAGACGTCTGTCTCATTTTCTGCAATGTACATGGATTCATCTTGGAATCTGCTATGTCTGCCATTTTCATGCATGAATATAAAATAATTTTTCCAATTTATTAAAAGTCGTCTGCTTCCATTTCCAATAGCATTTTTTCATTGGTTGATCAATTTGATCAGTGCTTGGCATACTCTGGCAGTTTACGTCAGCTGCCAATTGAGACTGAGCCAAGTCTTGCAGAAATCCGGGTCTATATGCAAAAGTATCCTCTAGTTTAATCTACTGTATTATTTTAGCTATTACTAGTAAGAAAGAAAAAATATATTCATACTTTTGTACAAATGGCTCAATAATCCTGAACAGATTTGAATCTGGTATGCCAAACATTAAACATTTTGCCTTCTGCACTCTTGGTATTAAATTTAAGTTATTTTTCTGAGATTTTGAGATGAGGATTGATAATTTGTTTTGTTTGGATTATTCAAACTACTGTTATCTTATCACAATTTTTGGTTTATGTAAACACAAACTTTGCTGAACTCGGGAATCCAGAGCATAACAGATAAATTATTGAGCAAAATCAGTTCTAAGCAACACTCTTCTGGAGGTTGAAGGTACAATCTTCAATACCTGCAATATTAAAATAGAAATGTCAATTACTTGAGATTTCTGCTCAGTTATGGCTGACCGAGCAAAAGCATATTATCCTCGTAGATTTAATAAATGTTCTATTCAAAATTCTATACAGATTGCTAAGTTTGACAGAAGTTTGGTAATATACACCTGAAGAAGGTTGGAGGTTACATCAGCTGAAACGTTGTGAGAATGACAATCAAGATGAGGACAATAATCTTAATAATGAAGATAACTTTCTTTGAATTTTTTGGATGAGGAGTTGACATTGCTTACATTTAACAAGGAGAGTGATTGGATGGGTGATCGGAAGATCAGTATATAAACAGAAACAAATGGAAAACGAAAGGGTGAAATTTTATCTTACACTTTAGAAATAAATTGCAAAGAAAAATCTCAAAAAAAAAAAAAATTGCACACAAATATTAAGCATTTCATAGAAGAATATCCCATAAGCTATATTAAAATCAAAACTAATCATTGAATTAAAAAAAAAGACAACAATAACTAAGAGTAGTTAATTAATAAAATACCATTTAAAAAAGCAATATGCAAATTGGTTAATCTTACATGCTTAATCACACAATACACAAGTGGTATATAATGAAAGGAAATTTTGTACTGATTAAAATTATGTTTTCAATTACATTAAACTAATTAGGATAATTAAATTTCATTTTAACGGCTTCAAGTATCTGTGACAATTATCAGGTGAGTTTCTACCACTATTTTGTATAATTTTTTATTTTTAAATCATTGTTGAGACTTCAAGAAACGTTTTTTTCTTGTTCTCATGTAACGCTCGACACTACTTGTTTTTTAAGCAGAATAAACATTTGCCACACCAAAAATTTATCGAGGCCTTTATGTTTTTGACCACTTTTTCATACCTCTGTGGATTGTAAAACAAACCCGATAAAAGTTATTCTTTTACTTAACTGGATAAGTGGTTTGTGTGTTTTAACTTATTGAAAAGTGTTGTCATTGTCGGTTATTCTTTTTCAAAGAATTCGTTTTTTTTTTTTTTAATATTCTTTTCCTTTCTTCCATAATTAAAAATTTGTTTTTTTAATAACAAAAAAATAAAATGAATACTTATGTTCGTGAGTTAGTTGCCGAACACTTTGTTTACAGATTTTTTTGTGCGTGTCACGACGCACAACAATTCTTATATTTATATGCGTTTATCTGCGTTATTTATATGTGTTTCTATCGACTTGTGCATAAAAAGTTTTTATCCAACTCTTTTCAAATTTTAGGACAAAAGAAATTAATATAATCACTATTAAATAGCGTTTAAACACAGTTTCTATCTTTGCTTCTCTTTGTACTACAAAGCGTTAACTTTGAGATAGTCTAACTTTTGACTGGAAAAACTTATGTGTTGTGTTCAAATTCCATAGCAAAGACAATCCTTTTCTCTAATTAGCTAAAACGATGTGTACTTTGGTTTCTGGTATTACTAATAAAATAATAGGATACTTCCATTGAGTAAATTGTAGCATGGCGTTTTAATCTCACTGTTGGTGTGAAAAAAATACCTAACTTTTGAGAGATATATATATATATATTTTACACAGGCATCACCACATTATCAAGGTCAAGAGGCCACTCAAGGATAAGGGTTAAAGAGTGTACAGTAAAAATTGGGCAATATAGTAATCATTAGTAATGAAAATTCGTAAAATTTGATAACTTATATGGAACGGCTCATCAAGAACTTATTTACGTTAGACTTGAACACAACCATATTGTAGTCAGCCGGAAAGCAGGAAAACGGAAGACAATTCCACAGGCGTGCAGTTCTAAGAAAGAAGCTTTGTTCATGGAATCTACGTTTAGGTTTAGGCACAGATAAAGAGTAGGGGGAATTATTGATATATATATATAATTAAAAATGTTATTGTGAAACTTTTCCACTCCCTAATGACAGTTAATCACAATAAACTTGCATAAAAAGAAGTTTTTGACTTGTTACTCATTTGTTTTTACCTTGAAGTTTATTTATTTAGTTTATTGCATCAGATGGCTTAATCCCTTGTCTTGAGCAAATTCCATAAAAAAAACAAAAAACTTTCAAACTCTGTCTGACACTTGTATGTTCATCTCCTCTTTAGTGGAAATCTTAACCGTCTGACCTTTTTCTCAGCTGGTCTTTGGAACAATACGTCCGTCTGTCTTATCAGCTTATTCTCTACATTGCCCTTCCCTTACTTAAAATTAACACCAAATGGTCAAGGCGCCATCCAGTCTGGGAAATTAAATAGATTCTCTCTTCATTATAGCCCACCTATTTTACTTACTCTTTCTGTCTATGAATGATTTCCCAACTCTGCATTCTCTTTGATCTTTGCTTTGGGAGGGGGGGGATCAAAATAGGTGTACTCAAGTTAGTAGTGTATGTATAGGCTTTATGCTATTTGTAAAACATAATCAGTTAATTACAGAAGATCAATTAGGAGGTACAAAAAGTAAATTTGAGTCAAAGATTTTGTTTTGATATTTCAGACGTGCATCCGTTTTTCTATGTCCATTCTAATTTCAAGGAAGTCGTGTGTGAACAGTGTCTGCATAAATATTTTATTTCCTTTCTCTTTCTTGACATAGACACGGGTAAGATGTCCCAGGTGTAGCTGTGGTTACAGGTGTTAGTTAATTTTCCTTGTAAAGTAATTGATCTTTCAAAAGTTAAAGAATCAACTCCACCTTATTGTTATTTCGGCTCATCTATGTGAGGTTGGAGTATCGATTGATCCATACTTTCACCATTGTTATGGGTAAAAAAAATGAACTTGACAACTGACACCCGACATACTTTCATTGATCAAATATTGCTTGGCTGAATGTGAATTTTTTTTTTTTTTAACGCAAACCGGGAATCATGTATTTAAATGTGTTCCGTGATTGCTTTAATGGATGCAGTTGTGAACTATCGGATCTAATTTCTATTAATATTTGTGAGAAGTGCATCTTTGAGTAAAATAACAAGTTGTGTTTAATTAATCATTTACACTAAATATTTCATTTCATCCTCTAATCTATATATATAAAAGCAAAATGTGTGTGCACATGTTTTTGTATGTCCGGCAAAGGCTTTTTTTGGGGAGGTTCTTGGTTAACTATTTCATGGAACTTTTTATATACCGTATAAATTGTAATATGTACGATTTGCGAACGCATGTCGCGTCTAGATTTATTTGCATTGACTTTTATAAAATTCTTGCTATTTCGGCTCCCCTCGTGTGTGTTGGGCTTTTTCGTATAAAAGCAAAACTAATCTGAAGTGAAGGTGTGGTTCTCTGCTTTCGTGCTGGAAATGTCCAGAAAACATTCAGCTTTTGATCAAAGTTGGAAAGAAAAACTGCCTCGCAGCAAAAGTTAACTGCGAGATTTCATTTGACCTCATATTCGTGTACTTGTCAATTAAGTTTTAATTGTTGTATTAAAACATTGTTCTGTACTCTGCCATCATGGCCGAGCAGGTAACATGTCAGGATTTTTTTCCACCTCGCCTCAAGGTTCCGGGTTCGATCCTATCTACCTACCAAAACATTTTTTTTCTTTTACAACATGGGCGATGCCGGGCACCCCCACGTTTTTTTTTTTTTTTTTTTTTTTTTTTTTTTTTTTTTCCAATCATGTTTGCTGTTTTTTTTGTTGTTGTTGTTTTTCCGATTTTTTAAAGAAGTTTAACATCGTTTTTATTTTTTTATCCCCCCCCCCCGCTAAACCACACACACCTCCAAACACCCGGGCAACGCCGAACACCCCCGCTAGTCTATTATATAAATCTCACCTGTTTTTTTAAATGTATGTTTGTATGTCTGTCTAAAATTTTCGATAGGCAACGAATTTTCATGAGATCAGTATCGTTTTGAAGCTCAACCCTTCGGACAACAAATATTGAAATATTGGCTAAAAACATTAATTTCCTTCACCCTCAACTGGGTACTTTTCTACAGGGAGGGTGACTTCTTTTGCCGATATTTTCAAAAGTCATCCCCTCTTTTCGATTGACTAGCCTTAATTTAAACCATCGTAAAGACGTCACTTATTTTCATGTTCTTTTCCTCCTTCGTGCTATGGGTTTGAACCTGTCTGTTGTAGAAAAGTGCCCAGTTGAGGGTGAAGGAATTAATGTATTTAGCGAATTTTTCAATATTTGTTGTCCGAAGGGTCAAAACGATACCGATCTCATGAAAATCTGTTGCCTCTGTCAAAAATTTTAGGCAAGCACATACATACATACATACACTTAAACAGACAGGTGAGATTTATATAATAGATGAAAGAATATTCTTTAGGTCCAGATCTGACTTTCATATTTTAGGAGTCCAAGTCTAGCATTTGAAGCAACACTCCACAACCATAGTTTTTATGTAAGCTCAGATAATCAAATGTTGTTTGTAGACTGCTTTCTTAGTCTTGTAGAATATGATGGAATTGGCCAATTATTTTTAATTTGAATAATTAAGTAGTAATTCTTGACTTTGTTTTATTTATCGATTCCAAACAGCTTTTTATGTGTCCGTAAATCTTGTGTCACAGCGTTTCTTTCTCTAATCGCAAAGAATTTGAAGTAAATAAGATGTGGTTTCAATTTTTAAAAAGATGCTGATTTATATTTTTGTGGAAAAAAAAAAAAAAAAAAAAAAAAAAAAAGAAAAGTGTGCTTAATGCAAGAAAGTGTACAAAAATGTACGTTAATGACATGACTTTTATGGATTTCAAGTGTGAATTTTGAGATAATCTAATAAAAGTAAACTTTGCTAGACTTATGATCTGCAGTTAGCATTGATATTGTTTTTGGTACGTAATGAAACGTTTTATTCACTATTGCGTGACAAACTAGTTTTTAAAATTTTATTTTAGCCGCTAAAACTAAATATAGCATGGTCAGTGTTTTTTTTTTTTTTTTTTTTTTTTATAGTATAGTTGTTGAGTACTTTTGAAATTGTAGTGGTCTCCAAAAATATCCAGTGCCAAATCACTATAATTCCAAAAATACCCTGTATCAGACGACTATAATTCCAAAAATACCCAATGCCAAACCACTAGACCAGTAGAATTTAAAAAAATATCTGGTGTCAGACCACATTGTGCATTTGTAAAGTTCTAGCGGTCTGGCACTATGCATTTGTGGAGTTGTGGTCTGGTACTAAGTATTTTTAGTACATGGACTCCTGGCAATGTCGGGTAACGATGCTAGTTTGAAGTAAGGATTTGTAGGTTCTAAATAAAAACAACCTGTAACTTACAGCATTAACCTGCATAGCATTATTTCATTATTATTTGTCATCATCCAAACTAGATATGAATCAGCCAAAAGTTTGATATCCTGACCCATGTAATTGTTTATGTAAGTGAAGATTTTGTTATAAAGTCATTATTTGATCTGACTTTCTGCTGCTTGAGTGCCTCATCAGAAAAGAAACAAACATCCGCATTTGTTGAAAAGCTAGATTGATTAGTGAAACATTAGAGGTAATTGTTTCCCTTTGTAGGCAGTCATCTTCCTAATATTGGCATCGTTTTTCTAATGACCTGATCTCAAGGGCAACATGGGGAGTGGATGATTGCCTAATTAATACAGTCATAATTCTCTAACTACATGGAGTTTCAAGAAAATTATGAACATAGTGAAATGGAATAGCTTTGAATGCAGAAGACAAATGTAGTTGACGAATCATGTTTGCAAATGTTGATGACGGTTATTGTTCAGACAACGCTGATAACAGTTGAACTTCAAGTACATTTTTTGAGACCTCCTGCATATAATTTAATTCATACATTCTAAGGTACCTACAGCACTCTTTTCTGTCTTGACAAAATACAAAATCAATTTTGCAATCTCATGGTAAAATGATCTTTTCCTTTCTTGACAACCCCCTCTTTTTTTTCCACAATCAAAATGTTGCTAGTCTTACTCTGCTGTCGTTATTACCAGTTTCAATGTTTCTTCCTTGTAAGGCATTCACAGTATGGCCTTGTCTTTCTAGCACAACTTCAAACAACTTTTCTTTCTCTCTCTCTCTCTATGCCGAACACCCAATAGAATTTCCATGAACAGAGTTCATTTCTAGTATTGTTTGTGAATTTGTGTGTGTGTGTGTGTGTGTGTGTAATATATATAACGTGTATTTATGTGTGTGTGTGTGTGTGTATTTAGCGGCTCCTGTTGTATTCGTGTGTATTTTCTCTATAACGGGTTGTATGTATACTGTTCATCTTATATGTATAAGTTCGTTTGCAGGTTGTATGATGTTCATTAGCTATTGCTTTACACATATATAATCAAATTCATTAATACAGGACAATAATGTAACCAAACAGTTCTTTAAACGTATAACTGGTGCTACCAGATCAGGCTTAAGATATTGGCTTCCTGAAATGAAATGCACCTAACACTGATGCTTTTTGTTTTTCTACTTCATTTTGCAAAACTTAATCATGTTCTGCAAAATCCAGAACAAAAACAACAACCAACCTTTATCCCCCTTTTTCTTCCCTTTTCTCTTTCTATCACCCCACTTTCCTAATTGGTTTCCTAACATTAAATGTACCAAACATTAATACTGTAACCCTTTTCCCTCTCCCATTGCAAAACTCCTTTATGTTCTGCAGGGAAGGGAACAAAAATGTTAAAATCCACTATAAAACAGCCAAACCAAACACTACAAACTAACGATTGAAGATACAAAGAGCTTGAAGAATAAAAACCTTCTACAAAATATTTGATGCAACATGAATACTATTTCCAAAATAACTGGATTTGGCATTAAATAACCCTAAAAGGGTTGATATGCCGTAAAACAAAACAACCAAACCTTAAAACATATAATAATCCTCGTCTGGGTGGCCTACCAGACAAAGGTAGATATACCTTATTTCGTTTCTTCTCTCTCGTGGTTGCCAAACTGCAAATGAATGTCTTCTGAAGGAATTCACAACGACAAGTTACATTTCCATATAGCTTTATTTCACTTCCCTTGGAGTTACACATATCCCTAGGGTCCTTACATTTTTCAAGTTGAGTCCAGCTGAATGCTTTCACAGATAAAATCCAACTCCACTCTTATGGTGGACTCTTAACTCTGACTATCTGAACCCTGATGTTTTTGTGATTATATGATAACTCTTTGTTCATTATCTAACGTCACATAACCAGGCCAGTCATTGTTTTGGTAAACTATAATTTTTTTGTATTTTGCTGAAACTAAACTTCAATTGTCATTGCTGTAAATATTGTTTTCTAATTATTTTACTTTTTTAACATTCTTTTTACTATTGAAAACATTCTCTAGTACATATTTTCAATTTCATAACAGTGACAATTGCTGCCTGTTTCACTTCAATCGAGTCATTCAGCATTTTCCAGGAGTCCATCATGATCTTCAAATCTAATGTCAACAAATACTTGTCATAAACCGTCCTCATAAGTAATTAAATCTTGTTCATTCCATTCATCATTTTCAATTATCTTATATTCTTCGTCATTCAACTGACGATACTTGCATTTCATTAACCTTTATACTCGAGTAGCCTTTGACCTTTATAAGTAGTGACTCATTAGAGTAAAAGAAGCAAAAACAAAATAATGGCTTATGGAATCTATTATGGTGAATTCAAATCGAATCTGTTGTGGTAATTTTCTTTTTTTTTTTCTTAATGGAAATCGTTTCAGATAAGGCATGAAACCACTTGTTGTAAGAAGCTTAAAGATTAAAAACTTGCTAACAATAAGTATTAGATGGATAGACTCTGACTCGGAAAACAGCAATTCTTTCCCCTTTGTCAGAAACATTGCTCATGGAATGTGAGGACTAAAGGACAATATAAGAAGTGAGAGTTATATTTAATATTGTGTGAATATATATGAAACTACAACCCTGCCCCAGCTATGGGTAAAAATAGCAACTTTCATTCTACTAACTATATAGAAAGAAGCAAAGGTCCTTATAATTACATGTTAGAGATGCATAAAAACCTAAAAAGATGCGACAAAATCTTATCAAAGCATCCCATGGATGCAGATTAGTTTTAAAAAAAAAAAAACATTTTTTTTTATAAAGTGCATGCAGAAAATCTATTAGAATTATGTTTTCTGCTAATCAACGTAATTAATTTTGAGTTCTTTTTTCTTTCTTTTTAATTTTTTGATAGGAAATTTCCATAAGTGAATTTACCTGGGGGAGGAAACTTTGTTTGCCTATCCCACCCTCGTTTTTAACTGACCAACCCACTATTTTTTTTTCTGTGTAATTTCACGATTTAATGATCGGTAAAACACATTTAAAATTTTTTTAAATCAGAATGTGATACGAGGTGGGTGTTGGATATAATTTTGTGTGAAGTGGAGGGAGGGTATAAAATTTTCTAAAGACCTATTAAAATGGAATCTGGATTCACTAAATAAAAGGCCTGTCAGCGTCACTGCATTAGGTATTGTTTTAGCAATAATCCAATCATTACAATACAGTTGGATAAGATAGTACCAAGTCAGGATTAGGAGGGGGGGGTGTTCTCATATTCAAGTTTTTTTTCTTACTAGGAGGTTAACGTTTATCAAATCCAAAGGGCCATTCGAGAATAAAATGTAATAGATGTCTGAAAGACTAAGACAACATCGTGATGATCAGCAGGTTTCTTACTAGGAGGTTAATTATCCCCCTCCTGTTGGTTGGAACGATGCGCAGGTTAGCTGAAAACCTGGCTCATAACAAAGCATGATACTGAGCTGATTGTGGGCCTTCATCTCTATCGACCCGTGATTTGCTAAGACTTGTACCTGCTACTATGGTGAACCTGGTGAGCAATTGTTCAAGACACAGCAAATTTTCTGTCTTGAGGCAGCATTCACTCCGCATCAGTTAAGCAAATTCTTTGTGTGAAACAAGATCATAAACGACCAAGTTCTCTTTGATTCTCTCTCTTCTGATCTTGAGCACGTGGTGCAATGGGGAAAGTGGCTGGTTCATTTTAATGCATCTAAAACCAAGCTTCTATCTTTACATCATCAAGGCTCTGATCCCTGTCTGGCATCAATTGAAATGACTGGCTCTCGTCTTGGGAGAGATTCCATGTTTTGACAAGCTTCTGGGTCTGACATATACTCCTGATCTGAGATGGAACATGTATATCAAATCTGTTTCCAAGGCTGCTGGAAAAATGGTGGGGTCACCTACCACTTCAGTAGATATCTCACTGCTGATGCAATTCTTTACCTGTATAAGAGCCAAGTACATCCAAGGATGGAGTATAGATGGCACATCTGGGCAGGAGATGCTAGAAGCATCTTATCCTACTTTGACAGAGTTCAAAATAGACTTTGTAGCCTAGTGGGGGATGCCCTTTTCTCTTCCCACTTCTTTGGCACACCTCCTTGCTAGAATTGCAAAAACCTAACATTGTCATCTCCCCTGACTAGGATATACATGCAACTAGAGACTGCTTGTGAATTTAATATTCCCTTGACACTGCCGCCTTCAGAGGAAGCCAGTTTAACCCACCTTGAGATGAATGCCGCTATATATATATATATATATATATATATATATATATTAGTTCTACTGTGGGTTCAACCAGCTGTTTTAAATTTAAAAAAGTTAATGGGATCAAAAATTAATTTCTTCCAGTCTGTGCAATTAATTGCATCCTGCATGATAACGTTGACCATTTAACCCACATGAGGATTGTGCAAGGTTGATGCTACTCTGTATCCAAATTTTAGATGGCCAACATGCTGTGCATATAGTTGGATAAAATAGTACCAAGTCAGGATGGGGAGAGGAGGGGAGTCTCATGTTCAAGATTTTTTTTTTCTTACCAAGGGATTAATGTTTATCAAGTCCAAAGGGCCACTCGAGAATAAAAGTAATGGGTGTTGGAAAGACTAAGGCGACACAGTGATGATCAGTAATGGTGGAACTTGGGTAGGGTTTGATTATTTAAGAGGACAGCTCAACAAGAACTTGTTTATATTAGACTTGAAAATGGCTGTTATAATCAGCTGGGAAGTAGCCCTGTCGTATTATTTTACACTGATGGACAGTTCTAGGAAAGAAACTTTGCTCATAGAATTTTCATTTAGATTTAGACAAAGTAAGGGAAATTGACAGTTGTAGTTAGGTGAGTGTTTGTTGCTAATGTTTTACAGGGACGAGGGTCATGGCTTAAAGTTCAGTCAAGCACCTGTCTTAAAAATAATCTCATTGATAATGTTGAATAAACCTGCAAACGAGGTGGGGGGGTCTATGTTTAAACCCTCATATTTCAGTTCACTTATTCCGTTTATAAAATAAACACAGTCTCCAACGCATGCATACATTTGTATATTATAATAGAAATATACCTAAAGCAGATACAATTGGCACCCCCCCCCCCTCCATCACTTGCGAACAGCTGTTCATTTTTACCTGCAAGTGGCATATTGATACTAAGATATCAGATTGGTTTACTTTTTAGTTGTATTTATTTGTATGGAATATGATTAGATGAGGATCACTTTAATAAATGTTATTTGCATTTTGGATATTCATTTTAAAACTAGTAA
Source organism: Euprymna scolopes (assembly GCF_053919585.1). Lineage (NCBI taxonomy): Eukaryota > Metazoa > Mollusca > Cephalopoda > Sepiida > Sepiolidae > Euprymna > Euprymna scolopes. The sequence continues at coordinate 114,320,604 of NC_136493.1, read as the reverse complement.
GGTTACTCGGCGTTGACCATGTATTATATAAACAAAAGTGGTATTCTTAAAATGCACTTAAGTACATAGAAGATGCTGCAAAGTCTGCTGCAAAGAAGGTAGGTTCCCCTCTACTGGGCTAGAAAACATCTGACAATATCTTTAATCTCTATAAAGCCATGGAGTATTTTTGCTGTGTCTGGGATGGTGCACCAACCTCTAACCCCCTTTCTCCTGCACTGCGTGCAAAAAAAATTTTTTTTTTTTTTAACCTAATAGAGGCCCTGAGTATGACCTTAAGCGGTGAGTCCTTATTCGGCGGCTGTAGAAAATGTGAAATTGCCTCTTAGTTACTATATCTACCAGATCCACTTTTGCTTGGAGTGGTAATACTTCTTCGGGCATAAGACTTCCTGACCAAAAATGCACCAAACATTGATGTTAATGCTTTTTTTTTTTTTCTACTTTTTCCTTTGCAAAACTCAAAGTTCTGCAAAGTCAAAAACAAACAACGATTTTCCTCTACAAAACAACCAAATCAAACTCCATGAATGGATGTTTGAAGATATAAAGAACTTGAAGCATAAAAACTTTTTTCCAAAATTACTGGATTAGGCCACGACCATCTTACGATGACCATGATTAGGCAGAGACGTCTTTACGATTCGGTTAATCATGTTCTGTAATGCCGAAAACAAAGCAACAATCGTCCACTCCCTCTTCTCATTTTTTCCTTCTACTTTCGGCGTTTGAAGATATTGGCTTCCTAACTTTAAAACATTTTACTTTGGAAAACGAACTTTTCAAGAAAGTGACAACATTTTACTTTGAAAAAAAAAAACAAAAAAAAACAAATAATAATAATAACAGAAGGACAAAAGGAAAATATTGTTCTAAATATAGATCCCTTATAAACTATTTTTTTAAAGATCAAATACGTTTTAAAATAGTTTCTAGCCTTAAATGACCCTTTAGAAGTTGATAGGCCGTTAAACACAACCAACCAATTACATGACACAGATAACCCAAGACACACTCCTCGGAAAGTGATAGTAACACAATTTTTGTATTCCTCCCACATTGTCCGGAAGTAAAAGAAAAAAAATTAACAAATTTATTTACAAAGATTTTTTTTTTTTAGAATTCAAGGACAATGACTTTTTCTATAATTATTTTTCCTTTTACGTATTCACTGAGTAAATGAAAGTTTAAAAGATTTCTTTTGCCGATTATGTATTTTCAGAAAGAAACTAACATGAAATATTAGTATCAATAACATAGTAGACAAAAAGAAACAAAAAAAAGTAAGTTTGAATCGAGATCGATATATTGGATGGATTACTATTTGAGTTTGATTTTTAAGTCTGGACAGATAAATTTGTTAAATGTTTCAATTTTTTAAAAAATTCAATGTGATTAAATATTATACTACTAATTTGCATTTTAGCTCTCACATTTCGGTGATTGTGCACTTTATTGATTTCTTTTCATCATACCCCATGTATTATATATATATAATTTGGTACTTATGTAGTTTTGGTACCGCGCTGAAACAATAACGTTATTTCAAAAGCCATTCTTAACATGGGGAGGGTGTTTCGTAACTGATCTGTGCTTCCACCTAACAATTTAATAAACAAGATATTGTGAAACTTGAATTTAACCTGAAAAAAACTATTTAAAAATAGCGCAGTACCAAAAATACATAAGCACCATATATATATATGTATGTATGTAAAGCTCGTGGTTTGTTTACAAACAGGCGTTTAAGCACTGTACAAGTAGTGGACGGATGTTTATTTAAATAGATATTCGGACAGATTAATTGTGGGTATCGCTTCCGTGGTCGAGGGGTAGAACTGCCGACTGTCAACACGACGGTTCTAGATTCGATCCTTGGCTTGGGAGAAGTGCTAGCCTAGCGGCATTGATGAGTTGTGATACAACGAAACAGGACTTTATGTTGATGGCTACAAATATATTTTATTTATATACACACACACATACACACACACACACACACAAATGGTGCAGTGAAGTAAAAGGTTGCTGATTAATTTTAACGCATCAAAAACCAAGCTTCTATCTTTTCACCACCAATGCTCTGATCCTTACTTTGCCACAATTGAGATGAATGGCTCTCGTCTCAAAGAAGCACTCTACTTTGACAAGCTTCGAAGACTGACTTCCACTCCTGGCTTGAAATGGAAGATTTACATAAAACTGTTGCGAAGGTGACTAAAAAGATGCTTGCATCATTCTACCACTCCAGAAATTGTATCTCTCTCCCAATGCAATCCTCTACCTGTATAAGAGCTAATCTGGGGAGAATCTGCTCGGAGCTACCTACCTTGCCTTGACAGTTCAAAACCGGCTTTGAAATCTAGTAACCTTTTCTCCTCCCTCTAACCTCTTTTTTTCTCACAGAAGAGACTATGAGCCTGTCTGTACTCTACCATCATTTTCATGGCAAATGCTCGTCTGATCTACAGTTTATGCTCTCACCCTGCCAAATTTTCACAAAAAAACACTTGTCTAGCTACAACCACTACCAACAATCTCTCCCCACTCTCTCAGTGCCTAAATCTTTTTTTTTTTTTTTTTTTTACAGTGATCACCACTTATCAAGGCCCGGAAGCCACTCAGGGATAAGGGTTATTGCAAGTACATTGCGTTAGTGTGGAGATTTGATGAAGTGTTTAATTAAGGGGGCGGTTCATTAGGAATTTGTTAACATTGGACTTGAAGACATCCAAGTTGTAGTCCGGTGGGAAGCAGGCAGACGGAACAGAGTTCCACAGGCGTGCAGTTCTAAGAAAGAAGCTTTGTTCATGGAATCTAAGCACAAATTCCATGAACAAAGTTTCTTTTCTGGAACTGCTCACATTTTGAACTCTATTCTGCTGGCCTGCTTCCCAGCTGACTACAACATGGTTGTCTTCAAATCCAGTGTAAACAAGTTCTTGGTGTCCCCCACCCCCTAAAATAATCAAATTCTACCCAATTTCCATCACTAAGCTGTTGTGTCGGTGGCCACCTTACACTCGTTGACCATTATCCTCAAACGGCCTTTGAGCCTTGATAAGCAGTTACTCCCTTGTAAAATGTTATTTCAATTTTCGGATTTTAATCATGTCAAATCACACTTCATTTCCTTTTAACGGATTGATTGTTGCTATTTCTTCTAATGAGTTAAGGGCATAATAGATTCACTGATTGATATAATAATTAAGTGATTGATTTTGCGTTACGAAACAGATACTGTCAAGTATTGTATAAGTCAACTGAATTAAAGGGATAAATTATAAGATGGTCAACATCATGAATTTTGGAATATAACTTTTTGTCATTTATTCTCTATATAACTCTGTAATTACATTGAGCTTCTTAAATAAGGATTGGTATATATTATAAGAAAATATATTTCTACAGATATATATATATATATATATATATATATATATATATATATATATATATTATTTCGTTATTAATTGCTCCCATATGATATTTACATCTATATACATGCAACTGGGGACTGCTTTTGATCTTAATATTCCCATGAAACTTCCTCCTTTGGATGAAGCCAGTTCAATCCGCCTAGGATAACTGTTGCTGGCATGATGTTTAATTCTATACTAGGACTACTTAGGAGGCCATTATCGATTTCCTGAGTTCAAAAAGAAGCACTTGAAAAAAGTCGAAGATTACATAAACTGAAATGTTGTGAAAATAATAATCAAGATGAGGATAGTAATCCAAATTAGCAATTTTTTTTTATTGAAAAAGGAAATCCAAAAACAATGAGCTTAAAGTCAGTGACCAGTGTTATTTAAAAACTACCGTGTTTGGATATATGGTTATGTGGCAGTTTTAGTCATTTAAAACTGCTTTAAAGCTTCACCGCTCACTCATTTTTCGACCAAGTTTCAAACAATTATATACAGTTTATAGATCACCTTCTCAGCTTGTGAAAAAAAAAAAAAAAAAGTTTAGATTTTCGTTCAGTAAAACAAGTCATGTTGAATTTTCTGGTGTTCAAAATCGTAAAAATATGTAAGGAGGTGAGCGACGCTTTTTATGACTGATTTCCATAGAAACCATATCGCTTCAATGACTACTGTTGCTACTAATTCACTGCTGTCACAAAAATAGAAGTAACAAGTGAAACAGACAGAATGAACACATGAAAGGGAGATAATTGGAGGGGATTTTATTGAAAGCAGACGAGTGCCGTTCATTGTTTTTACATATGTGTATGTTATGTTTATGGGGGTAAAAAAATAAGACTGAAATTAAACAAAGAACGAGTGAATTTACTGGAAGCCTGGAAAAATCATGGATTACAATAGAAAAAAATGCTAGCATGAAAAGTAATATAGTTAAGCTTAAACATGGAAAAGTAAAGGACTAGTTGTTAAAACTGGAAAAGGAAAGGATAAGATATTCTAGTAAAAAATATAAATTTATAACTTAAAATATTGCAGCATTAAGGATTTTTTTTTAATTCAATTTATAACATCATTTAATCTTAATGCTGCAATATTTTAAGTTATAAATTGATTGTTTTTTTACTAGAATAGCTTGTCCTTTTCTTTTCCAGTTTTAACTAGTCCTTTACTTTTCCATGTTTAAGCTTAACCATATTACTTTTCACGCTCGCATTTTTCTATTGTAATATCATATTGCCATCGCATGAAAACTAGTGCAGAAAAAAAATTCTAAAAAAATTTATATTGATTTATCTTCGACCCTCCTCCTCCTCCCTCGAAAGTGTTTTTGGCTGATTACCCTAGATATTCATGAATTGAAAGTCGACCTCTACTTTGATCAGCAGAAGAGGATATATAGGACTTGAACTTTTTGAGTTGGGCAAACATTCTCACTAGTCTAGATAAAGAAGTTTCAGTTTAAGATCTAAGTACAAAGTTACCTGGATGATAAAATGAATGTTATTATCGCTATTAGAACTGAAGCTAGGTCACATGTTCAAGGTAATCCCCCCTCCTCCTCCTCCTCCTCCTCTCTCTTGCTCCATTATCCTCATTTTACTTTGTTACAATGTTGTTGTTTTTTTGTTTTGTTCTTTTATTTTTCACTCCTTTTTTATAATCTAGAAAATTATATTGCTTTTGAATAACTTCAAACATCCCTACTGGCATTTATTTCTGACAACTGAACTCTTATGATTAACTAGCATGGCTACCCGGCATTGCCCGGGGACGGGGGGGGGGCTTAGAAGACATTAAAATAAAAGCTGTTAAATACTGTTAAATTTCTCACCTCCTGCCCCTTTAATCCCCTACAAGAGAAATTCTTTTTATTTTATTTGAAGAGTTAAAAAAAACAAAAAAACAAAAAACAAACTCAGGTCTTTAAAGCGCCAAATGAAATTAAGGATGCCTCTGTAGTACTATTAAAACTAGGTTTTTCCCACCTCCTTTCTTCGTAGTAAAATGACAATAATTAAGAACCGGTAAATTAAATCTGGAGTTAGCACATCTTTCAATTTGCAAAAAATGCTGACTCATTTCCTGGGTTGTATTAATACATGATAACATTAAACAATCATGTTTAATTTTTGATAGCATTAAAATGAGATAAATGGCTATTTGAACACCAAGAAAATGAATCTTTTTATTTCAATTTTAAACTGTAAGAGTTTATCTTTTTGAAATTTTAGCTGGATATACAGACAAGCACACAGACAGTTGCTCTTTATATAATAGACAAGCCTGAGTGCCCGGCGTTGCCTAGGTGTGGGTTGAGCAGGAGGGGGAAAAAGTGGTAGTAGGCAGGCTCGAACCCGTGCCGCGAAAGTGGAAAAGAAAGTGAAAGAAAATCTGACATCTTAGCCGATGTCTCCATGACGCGACCGGAAGTCAAAAGTGTTGAAATTAACCAAAGTCAATCTAACGGTGCCGATGACTTGCTAAACTGTCGGCAATAAAAATCGAGCCCTCCTTGTACAAAACGGCCGAGTTTAGAGTGACGGAATTAATGTTTTTGTCCAATTTTTTGATATTTGTCGTCTGAGACATCCAGCTTCAAAATGATACCGATCTTGTCAGGATCCGTTGCCTCTGTCGAAAGTTTTTGCGAGACATACATACATGCATTTAAACAGACAGATGAGATTTATGTCATAGACTAGCGGGGGGGGGTACCCGGCGTTGCCCGAGTGTTTGGAGATGTGTGTGGTTGTTAATGAAAACCTAAGAATAAGCGAAGTAAAAAAAAAAAGAAAACAGAAAAACGAACGTTAAAACTTATCTGAAAAATAAAGCGGGGGGGGGTACCCAGGCGATGGTGGGGGGTAATCAAAACATCGAAAAAAAAACACAAAAAAAAACTAACGTAAGGCAAACAAACGATGTTAAATGTAAAAATCGTAAAAACAAAAAAAACAAAAACGAACGTTAAAACTTCTGAAAAATAAAATAATAAAAAAAAAACGTGAAAAATGGCTTAAATAAGCCTGCTTCAATATTTAAATTTAAAAAATCGAAAAAAAAAAAAAGCCATCTCACACCATGATTCGAACCCAAAACGCTTAGATAATGACCCAACGCTCTAACCAACTGAACTAAAACAACATACATGGAATTTAGTCAGTTCTTCAACTATTTAAACTAAATCAGGTCATGACGTCATCTGACGCATGCATAGAACTGATCTCGTCATGAGAGGACGGTTTTTGTTGACCCCCCTGTAGAAAATTGATTTCAGGGTAAAAAAAATTAATGTTTTTGGCCAATTTTTCGAGCGAAGGATGGAGCTTCAATATGATACCAAGTTTGTTAATTTTTGTTCTGTCTGTCGAAAGTTTTTAGAGTCGTTTCGTAAATCTTAGATATTATCATCTCGGTAGCATATAAAAAGTCATAAAAATGAGCGACTAACCTGAGAAACACCCTGAAAAAAGCCTTTGCCGAACATACAAAAAAAAATGCACACACACACACAAACCCACACATTTTGCCTTTTTATACATATAGATGGTTACCTAAATAATAGCCTATAATTTTTCTCCATCTCTCTTGATCACTTGCCCAGACTAATAATAAACCAGTGGTGGCAATTGGAGTATATGTGTATAATATGAAATATAGTCTTAAAGAAGTTATAGTTAGAAACATGATTGGTTGACAAAAAAGGAATAGCAGAGTGCATGTTATTAAGGCAGTAGTTTTTATGATGTCGTAATTTCTTTTTCACAAATATTTTTTCTTCATAACAACTATAGATATGTAGAAGCCAGATACTCTGTCAACATTGCTCAAGGAGTGGAAATGAAATCAAATATAGCCGTAAATAACATTAACTCTGAACGTGTCAGATAGAAATATGAAAGAAAAGCAATGTCAGAAAGAAGCCAGCACCAGAAGGAACAAAAAAAAAAAAAAATACAAAAAGGTACAAGAAAAAAAAAAAACACTAGAACATAACATTGAGTGTATACATATGTGTGTGTGTGTGTGTGTGTATATATATATATATATATATATATATATATATATATATATAATGCCATTGTAACTGCCGGATTGATATTAGTAGAGTAAGTTAATGTTCAGATTAGCTAGAGAAATGGACACGGTTATTAATAAACATATCCAGGAGTGAATGGATACTCCTGTATACTCCTGCTTTTAACTCTGAACCCCATGTTACCACTTTTCCTCTTATTCTTTTGTAATCATGTTCAGGTTATAAATAAAATAAAGTAAATCGTTCTCTCTCGTCCACTTTTTTTTTTCTTAATGGATGTCATGTCCAAAGGCACACTCTCCAATATTCATGTAAAAAAAAAAAAAAAAATAGAAAATGAATGCTAGCATTTTACTTGGAAATTTGTATTTGATCTTGGTATGGATCTTTTTTTGCTCTAGAATCTATGAATAATGACAGACGGTATAACTTATAGTGTAGATTACCGTATATACTTGTGTATGAGTTGAATTTCTGGGAGACGATTTTTAGTTTACTTTTTGGGGGTCGACTTATACATAGGTAATGTTTTTAGAAATGTTGTAAAAGAGCGACTCTGTGCTCGATCATAACAGAAAACGCCATTTTGTTTGTGCACTCGGTATATACCGGTAATCCTAGTAATTAATCGCACTCCTTCTGAACCCCACTGCAGTGTGTTTGTCAGTATGTAAACACATGCATGGTTTTTCAGTGGGAGGCTTAATAATAATAGGAATAGCTCTTGCAATGCTCACTCTGTAGACGTGGCTATAGGTCCAAGTTTGATATTATGTATTCGGTGATGATATGACAATTTTTTTTTTAGTAGGTTAGGAAATGTTTACGATGTGTCGTTCTCCCCTAAGTTCAACAAGTTTTAACAATTTAATGACAGCTATTTAATGAACCCATTTATTGGCACTTAATGCATGCGTTCACATTATTACGATATATTATGGCTCGTGCATGTATGCATTTACGTTATTATGGTACATGACATAAATTATGTCTTATAACAGTAATTGCGCTTGAAATCTACAGCATGTCATTGATCAGAATGTCTAATAAACATTTGCGTTCGTTTCATGTAAGTGTGCAGTGGGTTGCTTCTATATATGGAAATCGAATAGACTACACTTATGTAAATACACATATTATTGCTTGTGGATGCTGAGAAACAATTTATAATATGTCTTACAAAAAAACAAACAAAAAAAACACCATAAAGGAAATTATCTGTGCAAAAAAGAGCCATGAGACGGACCATTTAACTTGTCTAGAATCTACAGTCGACTTATAGACAGGTAATACCTAAAATGACCAAATTTTTTGTCTTAAAATGCACATCGACTTATACACACGTATATATGGTATGTCCTATCGTAAGCTAAAAAGGAAAGTTTCTGAATTTTTGTGTGATGAGGATTGATTTGGATTACTACTGTCGTCATGTTGAGTGTTATTTTCACGATGTTTTGATCGACGTAACCTCTGACCTCCTTCAGTTGTATCTTGTTGAACTCTAGGTTCTGCACTGAATTTTGAACGGAAACCTTTATTTAATCCACGGGGTAAGCAAACTCTTGTTTCGTCAGTCATGACTGCATAGAAGTTCTAAATAATTTGGTAATTTAGTCCTCGCCTTCTATGATGAAGGAGAAAGAATTAGTGTTTCTTTTTTTTTTTTTTTTTTTTTTTTTTTTTTTTGTCAGACTCTATCCATTTAATGCTTATCGTTGGCTAGTTTTGATCTTTAGTTGAATTTTTTTATAGCTCCTTACATCAAGCAGCTTCATGCCCTGTGAGGAGTGATTTCCATTCAAAAAAAAAAAAAAATATCGCAATTGTATTTTGAGTATCGCCTACACTGCGGATTGAATCTTCAACCCCCAAAAGAGTGTCACTTACAACTGAATTTTACCAAGTTTAAAAAAAAAAAAAAAAGATCTAATTTTATAAAATTTTGTAGGGTAAGCAAACAACTAGTTTTGCTGATCGTCTAGACACTTAGTTTTTGTTGATATCCTATGCTATCCTTAAATTATTTCCGGCTGTTGGAAAACAAATGTTAATTTATCTTTTCCTTTTTCTTTTTTTTACTGGTCTGAGTTTATTTTTCTCAGATTTTTTTTCTCGATTTTCTTTCTTTCCTTTTGTCTTTTCTTTTGATGCATTTTTTTTTTTCGCTTTATACCTCCCATCACTCCCTTCTTTGGTGCATGAGTTTGAACATCTTTTCAGCGTTCCTTTTTTAGTAATCTGCAAATAACCCAGTCCCAAGTTTAATTTCTTAAATCCATCTAAGCCATATATAAATATGTGTAGTTGTACCTTTTATTAGTCTATGATGCCATGGAATAGAAATGAATGGCAATATAACACAAGTTATTAAATGTTTTAATCAGGGTTGAGATTCGTTGGATTAAAAATCGGCAATTGGAAAAAGCCATGTGTTCATTGTGACTATCTTGGAAAATTTTCTGTCCAACTTTCCACCCACAGTAATCTCGTGTACTGGTTTCAGTATTCACTCTGGAGAGGTTGGGCCGGCTCGATCCAGAAAATTTTTCGCATCCCAAACTAACGCTGACCAAGCACAACAGTCTACCACAGTAGCAAATGCAAATGTTAGTCAATCATGGTTCCAGCAGAGAACCCCATATATATATATATATATATATATATATATATATGCAATGGCTGAGGATCAGTTTGGTATCATTTTTCTCTATTCTGAACCAAATTTTCAGTTGAACTCTGCACCCTTTTGTTCCAATCCTTACACCTCAGTAGTCTTGTTAGGATAAATAAAAAATATTTAAAAAAATCAATATCTATCTATCCTGTATATATAAAAGTGACCACGTCTGTCTGAGGAACGACCTCTACCAAACTACTCTGTCAATTTTTGGTTTACAGACTTGAAACTTGATATATATAAGGAATTTGGATCCATGGAACAAATTCGATTTGGTTTTTAGCTGTTAAAAAAACTTATGGAGGTCAAAAATTTAAAAAAAAAAAAAAAAAAAAAATGGAACTTAGTTATTTTCTACACATGTGAAAATATACATTTATATCAATAACGTTATTTTAAGTTTTATATGCATTTGAATCGGACGGTAATGAATAAGTTACGTGTTTTGGTTTCAATTTTAGCTGATGATATCAAAATCATTTTTTATTTATTTATTTATTTATTTATTTATTTATTTTACTTTTGAAATCCCTTCTATATATTCGGTACAATATAATAATCAAAGTATTGGCTCTATAATAATAAATATGAAATATAATATTTAAGCATAGTTTATGACAGGGTTACTCTAGGCTGTAACTACTATATATTGATTCTATAATAATAAATACAAAATCTGAAGAATTTAAAATATCATATTTAAGTCTGTTTTACGACCTGGCAATGCCAGAAGGCTTGACATATATTAAGTAATAACCTCATCTGTGTGTGCAAAAATCCAACCAAACTATTCTGTCAATTTTTGGTTTACAGATTTGAAACTTGATATATAGGTGATTTAGACCCGTAGAACAAATTCGATTTGGTTTTTAGCTAATAAAAATAGCTGCTAAGGGTTAAAATTGAAAAATTGGAACTCTGCAGTTAACTTAAAAGTTCTCTACACATGCGCAAATATACATTTATACATTAAACTATTAATTTCTACAGTTATGATATCCAGCTGTCCTTAGATCATATGGTAGTGAATACCACTGGAGAACTAAATGTTTTGGTTTTGATTCTAGCTAGTGGCACCCACGTTATATTTTTTTTTATTAAACTTTTGAAATCACTACTATATATTTTGCACATGCACAAAAGTTATAAAACTGTGTGCAAATTGAAATGAACATTTTTGCATTTCAATTTTTCAATATATCTAATATCTGTACGCGTTATTCATCCAACCAAAAGAGAGTTTACTCATTATAAACCATCCCTGGTGTATGATTACTATTTCCTGTTATTTTCAAGTGTTATGTGACCAGTAGTTAAAGAGTTTATCAGTTAAATATTTTCACACACACACACACACACACACACACACACACACATGTATTGTTTTATCTATATATATATATATATATATATATATATATATATATATATATATATATATATATATATATATGAAGAGCATAATGTGGTGTCCCACAATTGAATAAAAACAGATGATATGGGAAAAATGTTATTCGATGTGTCGAAAGATACCAGAGCAAAAAAAAAATAAATAAATAAAAAATAAAAAGGGGAAAAAACAGATTTGATATTCCCGAAGCGCTTTTCAACCGACTCTCTTCAGGGGAATCGTCGGTAAATTGGTTAATTACTCAAAACCATGAATTGGTAAATAAAATATTGTAATTGCAAAGTGGTCGAAAAAAAAAAAAATAGTTCACGGACGACCAAGAGTCATTAAATAACTGCAGTGAATGTTTTAACTGCCTTTGTCTGCAGAGAGAGGGACGTCGAGAATTGATGACAATAGCCTCTAGTACGTCGAGGTGGAAACGATGCCGTGCTCTATGTAAAATGGAAAAACTGTTATCAGAGTAGAGATCATGACACGTTCTCTTGTCCAACAAGTGGTCACCTATAGCAGACTCTTGCGCCTGTGAACTTCTAGAAGACGGGACCGGTTCGTGTCTACGGATACAGCCTGGAACATGCTGAGCCACTCTGACCGATAATCGCTGTATCGTCTTGCCAACATAATCGCTTCGGGAATATCAAATCTGTTTTTTTCTCTTTTTATTTATTTATTTTATTTTTTTTTTGCTCTGGTATCTTTCGACACATCGCATAACATTTTTCCCACATCATCCGTTTATATATATATATATATATATATATATATATATATATATATATATATATATACTTCATAATTTTTATATTCATTATAGTTACATTTAAAATATATAAAAAATAAATGTATATAGTGTCTCAGATATCATGCCCCATTCAATTGTCATAAAAAAATTTTTTTAGCGATCATTAGCTTAATGGATGCTCACAATTGTTCACCCCCTCTCCTTCCGGTCCTGAATATGACCTAAAACTATATCCGATGGTGAGACCCCACCTTGCGGGCCTTAGGGAGTGTGGAGCCACCCTTTAATTGCCATTGCTCCCAGGTCCACTCTGACCCAGAGTGGTAGTACCTGTTAGAGTCCCAACTATGGGTTAAATAGAATCTGACTTAAAAAAATATATATACTCCATTAAAAATCGTTCCTCAAAATAACTAGATTCGGCATTAAATAACCTGAAAAAGGTTGATATGCCGTAAAACAAAACAACCAACCAACCAACCCTCTCCTTCCATTGAAACGTTCATCAATTCTCTTTATTAAACTGTCGTTAACTTTTCTGAGGGTATTAGTGTTGATCCTTTAACATTTAATTGTCACCGTATCTTTCAAATCCTTAAGAGTGCATGATCAATTCTCCTAAGCAACAGATTTGAGATGTTCGCAAGAGAAAAGGTCAACTAAAGATGTTGTTCAAGTAGTTATGCAAGCAGATAGGAATGTGTGCTTTTGAGTTATGGAAACCAGATATTATGTTTCGGAAGTTTTTAGATGAGGATTGATAATTCGTATTGTTTGGATTCTTTAGACTATTTTTCTCATCTTGAGTGTTATTTTCATAACGTTTCCGTTGATGTAACCTCCGATCTTCTTCAGGTGTATATTGTCAAACTCTGGAATCTTTCTGCCGAACTCTCGAATCTGCACAGAATTTCGAACAGAACCCTTTATTTAATTCATGGGGTAGCTTGCTCTCATTCTATCAGCCATGGCCAGGTGGAAGTCGTAATTCACAATCGTAAAGGCATGATTCCAAATAGTTGCCGCTTACGCCCAAGTGGCAATATGCCTTGTTAGGGGGTGAACGTGAGTAAAACAAAACAAACAAAAAAAAACTCTATTTTGTGTGTCACCCGCACTGATGATTGAACCTTTAATCTTCAGAAAAGTATAACTTAGAACTTGAATTTTACCAAATATTTTATCCTCTATGCCATGATTTCTTGCAGATACACTTGAAGAAAGTCGGGGGTACATTGATCGAAACATTATGAAAAAAACAGTCAGGATGAGAACAGTAGTCCAGAGAATCCAAATAATATGCGTAACCAGTCCTCATCTAAAAAATTGCAAAACTCTAAGCATCGCTAATATTTTTATTGAAAAAGTAAAAGCCAACGATTTCCTTCCATATTTCAGCTCAGACTATGATCTTAGGATTGCTTTAATGATGCCCCTTCTCTTTTTAATTTGGATTCATTTCTAATCAATAGCACATGTTGTACTGGTTTACTTGACCATTCAGATGAAAAATTGCTTAATCCCTGAATGATATTGAAGAATTTATGTAATTATGACGAAATTGAAAATGTTCAGTTTCTTATAAGAGTGCCGTATTCAATTTTTATCAAGAACGTTTTGAGATCTGCTCAAAATATTGAAAATATTTTTTTTTTTTTTCAAGAAGAGTTCTTTTTTTTTTTTTTTTTTTTTTCTTCAAATATGGTGTATACTTTTAGCTATTTACATTTTACTAACTTTTACTTTTGACTAGGACTAAAGTGTAGTATCTGTTCTGATATTACACTTAATCTTTTTTGCCCTTCAATTAAAGAGAAATCCTAGACTGAAGTAATTTTTAATCTGTCCTCATTTAAACTTCTCTTCTTGAGGAGCTGGAATTTTCTCCACATTAAAAACAAACTCCTGCTTCTGTCCTCGTGGGGAAGCAAGTAAATTAGGGATCTGTATAACCAAATAATAACTTTGATTTCACAGCCCTTTCAAAATTCCCCATATTTTAACAGGATACTCATGTATTTTCTATTAGCACACATTCTGTACAAATTAAAATTATCATTAAGTTTGTATTCTTAAATTTTGAAATGATTACATTGACACAAACTCGTTTTCTTTTTATCCTTTTTCTGCTGGCTTCAGAAAGCAGATGTTGTTTAACCTAGTTTATAATTTCATGAAGAAATGAGTTAAAAATTAAGACAAAAACAAACTTACAAGCAAGCTCGATTTCATTTTTTATTTATTATTTTTAACCCACATTCTTTTTCTCTTGTAAAGTACCATTCATAGTTTTTATTTGTATGAAAGACCACAATGGTAATAATTTATTGACTTAATTTGCTTGAATACATAGATTAATATGCATGTTATCAAGTGCTGTCGTTTGTTTATATGTATGGAAGTAGAGTTGGTAATCTATATAATTATAAAACTCAAATGACCTTGTAACGAGTGATGTAACCCACTTTCCGGTTTATGACATCCAGTTGCGCTTGCGCGCATAAACATTAACCCATATCAACGTAAACAAATAAACACAAATCGCTTCTTTTGCAGATTTTGATCTGCGCACTGAAATATTAACGCTATTATTTCGAAATTATTATTTAACGTGGGAAGAGTGGGGGCGTCTTGCAACTATTTTTTATTACAACTATACTGTTGCTATTTTCTTACAACCAAACAACTTTAACCCGTTGACACACATAAGAACAATTGTAGTAATGCCAAGACTACTACTACTCTCTATCCGTCCGTTTTCCTTCCTTCCTTTTTTTTTTTATTTTTTGTTTACATTTCTAGATACAAAATAGTTGTGTGAGAACGGCGAATTTGTTGACACATTTACTAATCTGTTTCAATATTAGTTTTATTTTATTTTATTTATTCAGGTTTTATTTTTTTGCTTCAGGTTTTCTTTTTTTTTTTTTTTTTTTTTTTTTTTTAAGTTTCTATAACTTGGTTGAATGATTCCAATATGGAGTTTTCATTCTTATATTTCTCATTGGTAGGTTCATGTGCGTTTTAGCTGTTAAATGATTTTCGTCTGCGTTCAATTCGTAGGAAAATATGTTTAATTTTCGATTTTTGAGCGATTATTCGGAAAAATAGGTAACTTTAGACGAATAGGAAGGATTTTTTTTTGTTTCATGCTTGAGTGATCCGTCCGTGATTTTTCATTTTAATATACTTTCATAGAAATGTTTCTGTTATGTCAAAAAAGAAAAAAACAATTTTCTGTACGTCACAAGTGTCACGCTCATACAGTAATTCCATAGCTAATATAACATACTGACCCAACGGGTCACAGGTAGTCTAGTACCTAATATAAATGGAGAGAAGAGAGCTTCGAAAGTATGTTTTATATTTTTTTATTGAAAGTATTTATTTTATTTTATTCCTATTTAACTGCAAGGTGTTAAAATATAATGGCACTGTGGACACGGGTTAAACTGGCTTGTGGCAAGGGTACTGGGAGGACATCTCGCTTACCAGTCGCCAAAAAAAAAAAAAAAAACTAAAAAAAAACAAAAAAAAACTGTGTGGCTAGAAAGACAAGCCCAGCTGCATTGCGGTTTGATCCTGAGCCTGGAGGTGATGGCTGGCGGCGAGGTCATGGAATAAAATGTGCATATACATATAATTGTTGGCGAATAAAATCTCAAGGTGCCAAATCGTTGAACGTTATGTGATGTGTATACGCGTGATGTAAAGAGACTATAAAATAGTCAATTTAAGTCGATAGGAGAAGGAGGAATGCGTTCGTGTTGAAAGGGAATCAACGTATTGCTGAGACATTGAGAGAATAGAGATGAGTGAGAGAGAAAACGTCCACTGGTGCCATTCTTTTAGACTGCAACAAGACTGTGCCGAATTTCCTTTTGTTTTTTATTTCATGGCCCAAACTTATTTCTGTCAAACTTGTCCTCTATCAAAAAATACTATGCTGTTGAATTTTGAAAATTTTTATTCCTTATTTTATAGATAAAAATAGTCGGTCACCTCATCACAAACTATACTTGTGATTGATAGTTTTTTCTTTTATCAAAAGTGCCGAATAAAATCATGAAACAAATATTGATCTATGTAATTAGACATTACGTTTATTATCTTTTTTAATGTTTTGATCTTTAATCCTGATCAATATATTATTTTTGATTAGCCATAACTAGAGGATGGTGGGGTGGGGACTTTTTATCTTCGTCACATTCAGAAGGCCTAATATTGGAATCTATAACTCCGGGACAAATTTAATAAAAGCTAACATTTTTTTTCTCTCTAAATTCATCAGTTGATCCAAATTCGTTTGTAAAGAGACATGACTAGGGAGATTGGAGAATATAAAAAGAGGGTAAGGAAGCAAGCCACCTGTGTTTAGTTTATATAGGTATATCACTTTTTTCTAATTGCTGAGATGACTCGATCGGTTAATGTGCCGTTCTTACAAATGTTTGTGAGTTTGAACCTTATTTGGGACATAAGTATTTTTGGTATTTTTTTTTAGTTTAGCTGCAACTCAACATTCAGCGTTAAATTTACGAATTTTAGAGTTTTCAGGTATGCTAAAAACGAATATCACAATTAAATTTGAGACAGACAAGTAGTTTTCTGAATATTAAGACCTTTATTATTCAATGTAATCCCTTTTGTTTTCACTGGCGGCCATGTTTTTCCAACTGAACAAATACTAATGCGCATGCATGTTACAACCCCCCTCCCCTGTTCAGAATGGCGACGGCCACTGAAATTAATTGATTGGAAAAAAATGTCTTAATATCTAAAAAAGTACTTGTCTGCTCCAAATTTGAAAGTGATATTCGTTTTCAGCATACCCGAAAACCTTTAAAGTTGTCAATTTAGAGATGAGTGGGGAGTTGCATTAAAAGTTAAAAAGAAAAATAACATATTTTTACTTGATTTTGTTCTCAAATGAATTTAACCGCATTTCAAATTACAATATGGTCGCATGTTTTTTTTTTTTTTTTTTTTTTTTTACACGGTGGTCACCACTTATCAAGACCCGGAAGCCACTCAGGATAAGGGTTATTGCAAGTACAGTACGTTAGTGTGGAGATTTAATGAAGTGTTTACTTAAGAGGGCGGTTCATTAGGAATTTGTTAATGTTGGACTTGAAGACATCCAAGTTGTAGTCAGGTGGGAAGCAGGCAGACGGAACAAAGTTCCACAGGCGTGCAGTTCTAAGAAAGAAGCTTTGTTCATGGAATCCACGTTTTGATTTAGGCACAGATAAAGAGTGGGGAAAATCTTTCACAGTGGATTCAGCTAGACTGGTGTTTTTTGTGAAAGATTGGCGAGGGGGGGGGCAGAGATTGGAGTTCAGACGAGCACCTGCCATGGAAATAACGATAAAACAAGGATAGGCTCGACAACGTCTCTTCTGTGGGAGAGAGGTTGCAGGGTAGAGAAAAGGGCATCCCCCACTAAGCCACAAAGTCTATTTTGTACTCTGTCAAGGCAGAATAGGCTGTTTTTGGCAGCTCCTGTCCAGATATAGCAGCAGTATTCCATCCTTGGACGTACTTGGCTTTTTACGTTTTGCTCTTATTGTCATTGCTTGGAATAGTTTAAAAATGACATCCCTATAACAACAATTATCATCTTAACGAGAGTGGAGGGGGAGAGTGACTGTTCAAGCGAGAAGATGATTGTCCCCAATATGTTCCATCAATTAATCTAGGTTTCCAACGAACATGGATGTTTATTTGTTTTTTGCTGGGGCGCTCAGGTACAAAGTCAGATCACATAATAAAATCTTTATTATAGTCTTCACTTAGATAAACAATTATTTGGGTAATAATATTATATTAAAGACCGAGGTGCAACTTAATTCAGAAGTGGAGGTCTATTTTTAAAAGCTTTTATAGTCAATAAAATATCTGTGTGATATAAAATTATATAAAGTTGTTTTAATACTTTCCTCTCCTCTTGTTAACAACAGATAATTTTTTTTTTATATGGGATACTAGTTTATTACTTTTCCTTGGGTTTTGTTACAGTATATGGGTAGTATATCAGTTTCCATCTTTACTTGGCTTCTATCGCTTTATATCGAGTATGAAGAAAAATTGGTTCTTTGTTATTGCAGCAAAATCTAGTAGGCAAAACATTGAGCTTTCATTAAAAAACAATAACTATTCATATTTTTTGTTGTTGTTAATTCCAACAATAAGTAATATTATCTACCTAATTGTCATCTCACAATTAGTTAAATATTTCTGAAATATTACATAAAACACATATTTCCATGATTCAACGAAAAAATGATTTCAGCCATGTTTGTTTTGTCATTGTTATTTCCCTTGTGTGACATAAACACAAGGAAAATAACTTGTAGTTTGAATTGGTTTAAGTTTTGACAATTTTCAAAAATGAATTACCTCCCCTACTAATATGCACGTTCTTCAGTTATTATGTAAGCTAAAATTGCTAATTTCTTGAGCAACTATTTTCTTTAATAATTAATTTCATAACTTATTGTTTTTCGTAATTTTTGGATATTTTCATTACTGCGACATGACAATTTCGTATATACCATTGGTTTCACTTGAAATTCAGTATTTCAATTTTCAAATTTCGCTACAATTGTTATATTTTAACGAGTCGCTTATTATACTTAAGATGATGAATGTTCTTTT
Source organism: Euprymna scolopes (assembly GCF_053919585.1). Taxonomy (NCBI): domain Eukaryota; kingdom Metazoa; phylum Mollusca; class Cephalopoda; order Sepiida; family Sepiolidae; genus Euprymna; species Euprymna scolopes. Next base: position 114,301,641 of record NC_136493.1, on the reverse strand, counting down.
GTTGTTCATGTTATAAAGGATATGAGTCTTAGTGAGAGTTCTTGTGTCTTAATCATGTTGTTGGAAGAGACGCTAGTTATTATATATATTCATTGTGAGTGTTCATATTGTTAAGAGATGGGATGGCATTAACATTGTTAGAGAAGAGATGTGAACATTAACACGTAGATATAAAGAGAGAGAGAGTGAGTGTACATATAAATAAACTTTGAGAGGTGATTCGCTATCTAGATAGACAGACCGATAATTGAAAGATTTGCATTTATGCCGATGGATTGACAGGTTGACATTTATGCTTTGACAGTTCGTATGAACGGGAGTGTTTGTATAACATAAATAGACACATTTACTTTCTAACACATATATTTTTTAGATGATGAATTTCAAATAGATTGTACACATAAATAGACAATACCTTTTTCATGTAATGATGGACACATGAGACCGCAGTTGTAAAAACACATTGAACATTTATTCTTCCCTGACCGGTTGGGGCTTTGCGTCCAAGAATTCAAAGCTTCACATATTAAGTTTCAAAGTGACCGTCTCGCTTCCTAGACGTTCGAATTCCAAACTCCAGACTATCGTCTGTCGTTCTCAAACTCCCTCTGAGTTTCTCACTAACTCTCTCCCCAACTAACTAACTAACTCTCACTTCCTATATTGAGAAATCCATGCATGTCCGGCCATGTGACCAAACTCACGAGTCGCACGTTTCCCGAACATTCTGATTTTCCAATAACCTATTTTTTCTTTGTTATTTTCACAAAGGAATTCGACCTACATATCTAATTTATTTAAGCCATATTTTATTATCCACATTCTTTCTAACAATTGAATAGTTTATTTATTATTTATTTCATCAGAATTAACAATTTACTGGACATTCCATTTAAACCTATTGTTCTTTAAAACTTATGTCCAGGGTTCGATTTCTTCTTTCTCTCATTTTATTTTCATTTTAACTAATCTCTCTATTTTTATACTTACATGAAAAGGGGACAGCCCTTATCATGTAACGCAATAGCGAGGAAGCAAAAAGTATTTGAAATAATGTGAAAAAAAATGATGCTGTTAAGTATTTGCATGAGAGTAAGTAACTACGATGAATGGGTTTATGCATTGTTTTTATTGACCCCCAAAAACCTTACTTTTGCTTTAAAAAAAAAAAAAAAAAAAAAAAAAGCTCCGGCAATATGGCATATTCTCGTTATAATCATCCTTAAGTGCCAGAAGTAAATGGTTACAGCCAATTTGGCGTCCCTGATGAAAAATAAGTTTAGAGTTATTGTTGCAATAGTTTTTTATATTTAATGGGGATATGCTCCTTGAAAGTGGAGAGATCCTATTTATAAACGCTGCTAATAGGAACTGATGAATCAATTTGTGTTCTGCTATCAACCAATCAGAAACCAGAATTGCTCCATAAAAAATTAAATTTTTAGCATTACAGCACATAATGTTTTCATGTCAACACGAGAAGAATCTTTTGCTCTTTGGCTGCAAAATCCAGATCCTGTACATCCTTGCTGCCCACTGAACATTCTTCATCTCCAGGACTTTTATGGAATAACTACCCATCGGAAACTAGCGGTCGCAAATGATTGGATTTTTTACGGCCCATTCTTGTATGAATCTTTAGCCAGTTAAAATTGTTTTTAAGGAGTCAAAATGGGTCAAAATCGTTATACATTTCGTACATTCATCTTAGTTTATTTTTAGTTTATGCTTTTCACGTTGGTACAGTGCTAACGTCACCAGCTTTGAATGCTGCAGTTTCGGTTTCGATTCTAGCCAATGGCGCCCAAATATTTTTTTTTTACTTTTGAAATCACGACTCTATAATAATATATACGAAATCTGGACAAATGTTATATTTAGGCAAATTTACGCCAAGCAAAGCTAGGCACCCCCACTACTAATATAATAAGAATATCCGTGAACTGCTTTTTATTATTATTATTTATAAATGTTTGTTTACGTTTATGAATATATCGCATGTAATTTTTTTTTCTTCAAATAAACGTTTATTTAGCTCGTTTAAAAAATATTTATTTACAAATTGTAACAAAAGAATTAAATATATTTAACTAAGCATATTTATTTGAAAAAAAAATTACATGTGATACATTCGTGAAATTAAATAAACATATTTAATATAAATATATATATATATATATATATATATATATATATATATATATATATATATATATATATATATAAGACCAGTTTACGGATATTCCTATTTAGTATATTTCAAGTCAACACTGAAAAGAAACAAACAATAACGTGGAACTTTTTTCATCGGGGGACGTGAAATTTGCTGTAAACATCTATTCCCGTCTCTTCCGGTACTTAGTGATGTTTACAATGACTGCATATGCTGTATTGCCGTAACTCGTTTGAATTGACGCCGAACAGCCTTTATATTCACTTTTTTTTTTCCAAATCCAAAATAACCATAACTTTTTAATAGCTTATAAATTTCTTTCTAACAATGGATTTGAAAACAAAATTATATTGAATTAGCCATAAAATACGCTTACATATGGTATTTTAATTTATGCAGATTTCGTATTTATTATAAAACCAATTCTCTATTGAATATAAGATTTTACTTCATATATGTACTCTTGTTTCAAAGTTTAAAAAACAATGACTTGAGTGCTTTCAGCTAAAATCAATCAAAAACATTTAGCACTCCAGCCTTAATCGTTACTATTTGAGTTATCAACAAATGGATAAGAAATCGCTTAAATTGAACCGACTTTAACATATAAATGTATATTTGTGCATGTGTAGAAGAATATTAGGTCGACCTATGCCTGCCACATTCCAATATTTATTGTTAATTTTGACCCCTTAGTAGCTATTTTTAGCGGTTAAAGACTAAATCAAATTTATGCCACAGGTCCAAATTAAGTTTATAGCCTGCAGATCAAAAATTGATAGCCATACTGACACAGAAAATGTTACTTATATATTATATTATCATATTATATATTGAGAGGGAAATTTTAGGGTAGTTGACCATTAAATGATTAATATAGAAAATGTCACTTTATACATGAAAATAAATGAAAAAAATTTATTCAGAATAATTAAATTCAACAAATTTGATTCGATATTTTGAAATATGTGAAGTTCAAAATCTTTTTGAAATGGACGTCTGGTGGTGCAAATAACACTCAAGATGAAAACAATAGTCCGAATAATCTATATTGTATAATTAAATGTCAGTGCATTCAGATTGGGAAATTATTAAAGGGCTGTGCCCCTCCTCATTCCAAGTTGGGAAAGTGATCTCGATTTCAGATTTTTTTTTTCCATTTGCCTCTAACATTTCTAATGTATTAGACAGATTCAGATAAAACGTTTTCCCTGTCGCTAGCAGGACCACGAATTCGCTGACTGCAACTTCATGCAGAAGGTATCCATTGTCTCTAAAGATTGAATGGAGGCTATGAATAGTAATAACGAACACCATAATCCCAACTCGTATCCTATTTTCCACTGTTTAAGACACGTGGTCGACGTACACATTAGCTTTTATTTTAAGAATTAGATCGATTCGCATCTTAACAAAGAAATACAATGTTTTTATTATTACTAAATTCGTTTTACATTCTTCAAACAAGACAGTTTGTTGTAGCAGAGTGGCAATTGAAGTTGCAACACTAATACTTTTGAACAGGTCAGCACTGGATTAACCCCCAGCACTGGCTACAACGAAGATATCTCTTTTGTCTCTTACCGTCTCTCGTTTGTCACACACAATAGGATTTAGGATCGATGACATGTTTAGCTTCAAAATGGCCACGAAAAAGGTTAAACCTGTTTTCTGTGTTTCTTGTTTTAATCCTCAACTTTGTCACATGGCTTCTTTTTTTTTCTTTTCATTTTTTTTTCATTCCCCCCCCCCCACGAAAACTGCACTGTTCGTGATTCGGACGTATAATTTAGCTTGTATCTAAATACAATAAAAATAAATAAATAAATAAATAAAAACTATCTTGAAGAATAAACAAAAGCGTAAAATGTATATGAGAAAATAGACAAAAACGTAGAGTGTATATAAATCTAGTGTGAGACCTTGAACCTCTCGACTCTGCGACTCTGCCTATAATCACGGCATCACCATGACTGGTGGGAGGGGGTGCATTAGCAGAAAAGAACCATATCCTAAAGATCTTTCGGTGAGGGGGGGGGGCTACATCAGTTTAAACATGGTGTTCATCTTAACATTAATGAGGATAATAATAGTTGGGAGGAAAAAAAAATCAAGTAATAAACATACTTAAAATCTTGATCGTCCTCCATCACTTAATAATATATATATACACACATACACACTCATTCCAGTTAGCACAAAATGTCAATCCACCATCATTTAATATATATATATATATATATATATATATATATATATATATATATATATATATATATATATATATAAGCGAATATTGATATTTAGTTTTTCACTAAACATCATACACGTGTTTCATTGTGCATCTGCTGCTGCCATCACGCAATATATGACGATTCCAATATTTTCTTAATCCCGAACAAAATTTTTGATTCCGATTCTTTTTAAATTTCTAATTTCTAAATATTCGGTTATAGTTAATTTTTTTTTAATTTACAGATTACAATAAAAAAAAAAAACAAACATTGATGTGTGCACGTAATGTTACAAAAAGGGAGGTGCAGACATTTAAAACTATTTCATTCTCGAATGTTTCCATATAATTGATTGAAAATAGTGAAGCAACTAAAGATTTATTTTCAGCTTTTAAAACAAAGCCGATTAGTAGTAATTGGTCGAAAGTCAATAAATGTAATTTTAATTTTTCATAAACAATTTTACATGGTCAATCAGAACCTTTCTTAAAAAAACACACACAAAAAAAAAAAAAACTATTAAATTATTTTATAAATGTAAATATTTTGTAGAGAAAACAAAAGAAGAAAAAGTGACAGCAAATATTTTCAACACTTTTTTTCCTGTTTTACCTATTGTGCGATTTTTTTTTACAAACGATTTTCTTGTGTCATTTTTACCTAAATTTGTTATTATGGTTTATAGTTTTACTGGTAGCTAAAATCAAGTGTTTATCAATTTATCATTAATATCGGCAATGGAAAATGAAGTTAAAAAAAGAAAAGCATTTTTGGAACTAAAAACTAGGCTCAAATTCTTCTGATTTCGATCTCCAAAAATGTTCTGATTTTTCTGATTCTGATTAATCGTCCTCACACAGTTGAACCATTGAGCCATTTATTTATTTATTTTAAATACCAACCTCCAATTTCTGAAAGAATGACTTTGCCTTGATTTAAACGTATTCTTCAGGGCATCCTTGGTATAATCTTTAAAAAACACTTAATGGTTAGGCCCCATTTGGGGTCTGCGGTTATGCCCTTTAGTTACCATTGCTCTCAGATCCACGTTGGCCCGGAGTGATTAGGCCTGTCCAGGCATCTGGTAGCTACTAGTTAAAGTTGAAGATACTGGCTTCCTGACCAAAAATGCACCAAACATTGAAGTTATTGTTTGTTTTTTTTCTTTTCCCATTGCAAAACTCAATCATGTTCTGCTAAGTCAAAAAGGAAAACATTTTACTTCTACAAAAAAAAAAAAAAAATAGACAAACACCATAAATAAATATTTGAAGATATAAAGAACTTTAAAAAAATATCTTTTTTCCAAAATTGCTGATTTGGTATTAAATAACACTGAAGTTAAGCAACGTTGAGCTTGGTCAGTGCCAGATGGGTGACCAATTTAAGAATACCATCACGCTGTTTGTAGGAGGATGTTGACATCTTCCTGCAAGAGCTAACGTTATCTAACGTTATCTTCCCCAACGGGGATATATATGCGACTGAGGACCACTTGTGAATTTCATACTCCCATGAAACTTTCTCCTTTGGCGGAAGCCAGTTAAACCTGTTTAGAGTTAGTCCCGCAGTTTCATTTTCATTTCAAACCAAACTCAGTTGGAGACTGAGTCAATTAAAAAAAGTGGCGTTTAAAAAAAAAAAAAAAAATGTACTAACAAAAACTAGCATAAATATTACGTCTATGACCTTACATCTCTAGAAACACCTGTTGGGTTTGTCGAATGGGTTTGTCTGGGTGGACGACGAAGCCATCATGAGGAGACCCCCAGCTGTTGCACTAATTTTTCACTTTAAAAATATTCAAATTAATCTGACAGTAATAATCTCAATTTGAAGGAGACCATGATGAAAGTGGGGAACTTATTTTTTAGTTTTTCACATTTTTTTTTTTATTTTATTTTATTTTTTTTTTATTTTTTTTTTTTTAGTTAAGTTTTTAAGTTTCAGACTATGAAGATGAATGCTATAATAATAATAATAATAATAATAATAATCACTTGGAGAGACCCATTACTACTCCACTTAACCAGTGTAACAAAATGGGTGTACATGCATGTGTATTAGTTATACCAGCAGGAATACCAAGAGTTGCTCGGGATTGAATGAGGAATCTTTAACAACCAGCTAATAACATATTTAAAAAAAAAAATAAAATAAATAATAATTAACTAGGGAGGGGGTACCCGGCGTTGCCCGGGTGTATGTAGGTGGAGTAGTAAGGAACCCTGAAAAAAAAGTGGTAGTAGCAGGGGGGGGATCAAAGCAACAGTAGGAGGCAGTTTAGGTGGAGAGAGGTGTTAAAAAAAAAAAAAAAGTAGGCAGGCAGGCTCGAACCTGTAGCGCAAAAAAGGAAAAAAAGGTAAAAAAGAATGTGACATCTTTGCCGATGAGGCCATAGCAATATATATATAATTTTATAATTAGAACTTTGATCAAGGAAGCTAACTTCTTTTCTGTTTGCGAGTTATGGTAAAAACAATTTCCTTTTTTAAAATCACCACTCATTGGCCAGAGGCCACTCAAAGATAAATATTAATGAGTCACATGATGGAGAAAATTTAATAAGTTCATTTGTTAGACGACAGCTTCGGAACCTGTTCATGTTGGACTTAAAAACAACCATGTTATAGTCAGCTAGGAGGCAGCTCCATGGTATTGTGTTCCACAGATGAGTAGTTCTAGGAAAGAACTCTGTTCCTGGAATTTTTGCTTAGTTTTAGGCATAGAGAGTGAGGGAAATTGCTGGTAATTGTTGTAGCTAGTCCGGTGTTTGCTGCGAATGACTTACTTGAGAGAATAATAGTGGAGCTCAGTCGAGCACCTGCAATGAAAATAGCAATAGAGCAGAGAGAGGCTTACAACATCTCTTCTGTGGGAAAGTAACAGCAAAGAGGAAAAAAAAGAACAATCCGACTCTAGGGTGTACTAAATTCAACTGAAACTTTTGAAGGAATACTTCGAGACCGTTTGAGAATTGCAGATAGTAATCACAGAGCTTTCTGACACCAACAAAGAAAGACACCCTCTCTTACTTTGTCTGTTGTAAAGCTGAGCAAGGCTATTCTCAGCTGGAAGAAATACATCTTTATTAGTTGTTGTTTTCATCTTTATTGGTTGTTGCTTTTCACCACATTTTTGCCAAGTAAACCTCTGGCACGCTTTGGGTAGGATTGAAACCGCTATCTTCAGACAATGTCCATCTGGAACCGTAGAGATTCAACGTCTCTATCAACTGCGCCACAGGCCCTGCAGAGCGATCAAGGTTGGATTCTTTGATCTTATAAATCCACGTTTATTTATTATCTGATCTTCCATAGTCGGGTCCGTACCGATTGGTATATATATTATTCCTTAATTGGAATTTATTTTTGAGATGAGCATTATATACATTAATTTATTTTTATTTTGGACTATTATTTTCATCTTTATTAGTTGTTGTTTTCATCTTTATTGGTTGTCGTTTTTCGCCACGTTTTGGCCAAGTAAACCTCTGGCCGGCTTTGGGTAGGATTGAAACCGCTATCTTCAGACAATGTCCATCTGGAACCGTAGAGATTCAACGTCTCTATCAACTGCGCCACGGATGAAAACAAAAACTAATAAAGATGAGAATAATAGTCCGAAATAAAAATAAATTAATATATATAATGCTCATCTCAAAAATAAATTCCAATTAAGGAATAATATATATAAAATGTGTGAGATTGAAAGAAATTGTGACACTACATCTCACCCCCGCCCCCCGCTTGACAGCACTGCCGTCCTCAATGTTGTGTGCGATAGTCGATTTCTTCATCTCTTTTTATGACTGTCCTCATCGCTCGCACCGGCGTCCGTCAAAGGGAACACCCGGGTTCACAACACAAGTATAAAATTAAAAGAAAACCTCTCCAATGGAAAATATAGACTTTCACACTTTCTGTATGTATTGGTTGCACTCTGTTTGCGTATGTGACATAATCATGGCAAACTACTCTCTAAGGGCTAAGGTCCATATGTACATTCTGTCGAGTTCATGTTGGTCAGTTGCCATCAACTTATCTCGATCTGTTTAAGTTCTCTCTATCTGATCCAAGCTACAATCTGCCTTTGATTGTACTGTTGTTAGCTGAACTGATTAAAACTCTTGAAATCCTAAATATATCTGTATTGTTCATTCCTTTGTCATTTTAATAACTGCCACACTTTGCTTAACAACCATTTGTCTACCTCGATAAACCTATTTCCTATTCTTTTGTTATATATTTTTTTTCCTTTTTCGCACCCACTTCCCAACACTTGGGAGGAAAGCGCCTATAGTCGATGCCTCCGTTTAGTCTCAAGACAAAGGATACTCCTGTAGGGGTAGCTGCGCGTGTAACTGTGAGGTGAGGGTTGAGCAACCCCCAGCCACACCTCTCCTGAATCGGCACTGTTTGAGTCCAGTGGCAATAAGTCCAGGACGACTGGAAACAATGCCGAGATAAGCAGAGAGCATATACAGCGCCTGGAAGCCCAACATTCTCACCCATTTAATAATGGCCTGGTCCAATGTTGTTTAACTTCGGTGATCCACCGGGGAACCAGTGTGTCAACGTGATTATACCGTACTATCACAATAAAATAAGCACAGATAAAATAACGAGTCAAAAAGTAAATTCACAAGAGATATTTTATGTATATTTTATGTTTAAAATGGAAGTCTCTCTCTCTCTCTCTCATATATATATATATATATATATATATATATATAGGAAATGTTAATATTTGGAATCTTTTGTAAAGATGATTAATGCGCTGACATATCACATTTAACTTAATCTTTTTTCCTTGTAAATGTACAATTCTTTTCTCTTTTGTCATGAATACTTTTTTAGTTTTATTTATTTTTTATTTATTTTCATTTTTATTTGATTTTTATTTATTATTTATTTATTTATTTTTCCTCCAAGTTACTTCAAGTTAGGTTACAATTTTCAGGGTTTTTTTTATTTCTTTATTTGCGTTTTTCAACTTCGTGTGCACGATATTGTTGTGTCCCAACGCATATAAAAGTAGTCCCATCTTAAACAAAAAGGGTCACTTGTCAATATAGTAGGTTGAATATAAAGTTTTAAATTGTCTTTTGCAAAAAAAAAAAAAAAAAAAAAAAAAAATCCAAATTGAATACTTTACCGAATTAAATTTTTTGCTCTGATATCATATTGCTTCCATCTGTTATACATGGTCCAAATCTGAGTTTTTATTCATTTATTGATTTTACTATTAGAAGAAAAATCTACCTTGATCTCTATGAATCCTTAACATTTAATGTCTTATCTGTTGAAGTGAATCTTATATGAACAACAAAGTTGTACTTCCATGTCATTTTTAAATTTCTGCTTCTCTACCCTTCCTACAAGAAGTAATGGGATTTAGCTTTATATTTAGAGTAGTTTGATCTGACAATTGTCTCCATTAAGATTAATTTTCGTTTACCATGAGATGAAGTTACGTTTGTAAGCAGTTCTTACTTATTTGAAGCTTGCGTTTCCTTTTTTTTTCTTTATAAAAATTGCTCGAGAAAAGGCATGAGGCCACTTGATGTAAAGAGCTAACAAGAACGAAAGATAATTATTGCAAAAAAACAAGAGATACCTATTGACCTTAGTCTTGAAAAAAAAAAAGGTGTTGCATGTAGGAGGAAAACAGTAAGCAGGAAGAGTTTCACAACTCTGCAGTTTTGGGAAAGAAGCTACTGGAATAAGAAGCTGTAACACTACGAGGTATCAAAACAGCAAATCAATGGAGACCATTAGACCAACAAGTAGAACGAGCTGGAACAAAGGAAGCAGGGAATAGATCAGACTAATCTAAAGAACATATGCCATAATAGTATTTATTAAAAAAAATACTGAAACTAACAACATCACGTCTGAGAGAGAGATTGCAGGGAAGAAAAAGGGGTGGGGTCAATCAAATCACAGATACGTTTCTGCACCTTATCAAGAACCCTCAAATGAGACAGATTTACCAGCCCAAATAGTGACAAGAATACTCCATATTTTGATTACAGTGGCACGTTTTTGAATTTATCTCTGGTAGTCTTTGTCGTCTGCAACCCTTAATAGTCATGTTTGTACAGATAGCAGAATCATACCTGTAGACGATCTTCTTTTGGCATCTCTACCCCCACCATTTTCAGCTTCATTGTCGTATGTGTGACACCATTTTGAAGCCCCACACTCCTCTCTCAAAAAACAAAAAAACAAAAAAAACTGTTGAACCAAAAATACTTTTAATTCTGCTAAAAATTATATCTGCTAGGAATTTAATGAAAGTGAGGCAAAAAAAAAAAAAAATGTCCAAAAATACGTAAAAGTTAAAAAAAAAAAAAAAAGTCCTTGTTGTATCGTAACTGTAAGTGTCAAGTAATTCGCTTGGGATTGGTTGAGCTGGTTCCAAATGAGTTCACCTCATCTCACGTCAAGGTGATCCATCTCCCACGAATCAGTTGCATGTTTAAACCATTTCCAGTTCCAACGTTGAACACCAAAACACAGGAACTAGCCACCAACTCAGGTCTGGCCTCCCTGTTACTATCCAGGTCTTCACTTAGCCACTTTTGTGTTCCTCCCAGCCAGCAGGTGTGGTTACGGCTACGAGGCTGCAGATAGATTTTTCCTCAAAGCATCAAAGAATGTCATTAAGTTAGCAATGTCTATTTTTTATTTATTTATTTATTTTTTTATTTATTTTTTTTTTTTAAGAGTCTGCAATGTTAATGACGTTACATAATGCACGGATGGTGTGCTTTGGGATTCTGTCGGAGGCATAGGATGTGATAGTACATGTCGAAAACGATTGGTAGTATTTATTGGATGAGTTTCTACTAGTATTTTGTTTAATTTTTACTTTTGAGCGATTATCCAGGACCTGAATGACATTAAGGAAACTGCCATGTTTTTTTTTTTTTATACTACTCTTCAAACTCGACACTACTTTTCAAAGTAAATAAATGCTTTAAAATAAGTTTAAGCACAAAAATCTTACCCAGATAGGTAGAAGAGTAACTTATTTTGCCTGTACTTTTGTCTTGTTGCTAACCTCACTTCCCATACTTTTGTTTTGCTGATCAACTATTTTCTCTTCTTTTTTATATATAGTTTTTTTTTTCTTACTTTTTAACACGCTTTTGTGTCGGGGGGAGGGGTCATAGTATGACGTTCGTTTTGTTGGCTATTGTAAAAAAAACAAAAAAAAACATGCCTGGAACTTTTTTTTTTCTTCTTAAAATTAAGTGTAAGTCATTCAACTCCAAAACCAATGCCTTTGCTTTGCCCCCCCCCCCCCGACTCTGATATCTCCACATCATTTTGTGCTTGCAACGTTTTCCACGTATTGATTTCAACAAGGGTGAGTGTCGATAATAACAAGCAGACAAGCAGTACTAATGGGATGCGAGAGGATTAAACGTCTCTTTTAATTTCTGTTTTGGATGTTTAAATCTGTTGATCCTTTTCTCGCTTTTCTCTTTATTCTCGCTGTTGTTGCGTACAAAAAAAAAAAAAATTGTAAACAAAAGGCTAAAGAAAATTGATTTACTAATTGTTTGATTTGTTCAAAATTGCCATGTTGGCGTGATTCGCTTTTCATTTGATATTCCTTGACTTTTCTCACAGATTAACCTCAATTGACAATTTTTGTAAAGATTTGTATCTATTTTGTTTATCTTAGTGCATTCAGACGTGTGTGTGTGTGTGTGTGTGCGTGCGTGCGCGCACACACACACGCAGACTGTTGAAAATGACAAATAGAATATGGGGTTTGAGCTGGGCTGGGGTAAATGCATTTCTGTAAGAGCCAGAACAATTAATATAAATTATCTGAGTGCAAATATTTCAAAGAAATACATTTTTTTCCTTTTGGAAACAATTGTGAACGACAAATTTTTCTATTTTTTTTTTTTTTTTTTTTTTTTTTTCAAGGTTTGTTTTTTCTTTAACAAAAACAATTTTTGCACTTCATGTCAGCTTTTTTCAGCTGCATATCCAGAAACTTGTCGTAAACTGCTGGAAGATGCTGATGCGAGCTTGGGTCAGGTTCTGAATCAGTATTTTTTTTTTTTTTTGTTTGGGCCAGATTTCAAAATGTACACAGTTTTAATTTATTTTTAAATTGAATTCTTTAGATTTAATTTATTATAAAAATATTGAATCCAAAGAGCCCTTGAAAAACATATCCATCTTTTGTAAAATCAAAATGCTATAAATAATATATTATTAGCAGGGTACATATTGCAGTGTTGAGCAAGGAAACTGAGGAACTCAACATTATTATAAATTTTTGTTATTAAGGTTATTTTGGTGGAATAGGGCAATCTACATCTTTATTTTGCATATAAAATATATAATTCCACAGAGGATATGCAATTAGCAAAAATGCAAAAGCTACCAGTCTTTTAATAAAGTAGCTGATGCAAATTTAGCTGTTTTTGGCTACTCGTGTGAATTTCCAAACCAATCAATTGTTCTGCCTGTAATTGATATAAGATGTCAAAAAGTCGAATCGGTCATGCTTGGATTACCAAGCATATCATACATTCAGTGATGGGTTCACGTTTTGGAGAAGGCTTATTGAAGGTTACTCGTTTTGGTAAAAGTTGCTTGTTTTGTGAAGGTTTAAAAGTCTTGTTTTGTGAAGTGTACCCAATTGTTGAAGGCTATCTAGGACTGATGAGTAGTCTATAATAGAATGCAATAAGTAATGCCCTTGCCCCACTTCCAGTTGTCTGACCTAGCTGAAATTTTGCATGTGCAATGATTTATCTCTACGGGTTATGTGGCAAATTACAGCTCTGAACTAATTGTGGTTTCTGTTTTACAGGTGTTTGAACTGAGTCAGGGGTGAAATGGAGCCTGTTGAATGTCGAGCAGTGATCCGGCTTTTGTATTTGAAAGGGCGCACACCACAGGAGACTTTTAATGAAATGAAAGAAACTTATGGTGATAATGCCCCATCATATGACCTTGTAAAACGCTGGCATCGTGAATTCAAACATGGCTGGAAGTCTGTGGAAACAGCTCCCAGACCGTTTGCCCCCACCCTTCTGCCATTAATGAGGCATCTGTCTGTCAAGTTTAGGCTGTTATTTTGGAAGATCGGCGCATTACTATTCACCAAATAGCCCAAGATGTCAAGATTAGTACAGGGTCTGTGGAAACTATCCATAAGGTGTCTGCCAGATGGGTTCCCAGGTTGCTCACACCATTCCAGAAGCGAGAACACGTCGAGTGCTCGAGGATGAATTTGGAGATGTGCCAAGAAGATGAGTCTGAGTTTTTCAAAAGACTGATTACACAGGATGAAACCTGGGTCCTTCACTATGATCCAGAGACCAAAGCTCAGTCAATGCAGTGGAAGCACTTGGACTCACCACCTCCAAAGAAGGCAAGGGTGCAGCCGTCCGCTGGCAAGGTCATGCTCACAGTCTTGTGGGACCAGGATGGAGTAGTGATGACAGATTTCCTGGCAAAGGATATCACAATTACAGGAGCCTATTATGCTTCACTTTTGAGGAAATTAAGGGAAGCTATCAAAATCAAGAGGCAGGGCAAGATCAAAAAAGGTACCCTGCTCCTGCAGGACAATGCTATGGTCCACAACTCTCATGTCGCCAGATCAGAAGCACGGTCGAGTGGTTATGAAATCTTTCCCCATCCTCCCTACTCTCCTGACCTTGCACCCTGTGACTTTCACCTCTTCCCAGCCATGAAGTTGTTTTTGAAAGGAAAGCGTTTCCCAGATGATGCAGCCTTGATTTCTGAAGCCACATCGTGATTGGAGGACCAACCTGGGGTTTTCTACAAAAACGGTCTCCAGAGCTGCATCAAACGATGGGAGAAATGCATAACTCTGGGTGGTTCCTATGTAGAGAAAGACTAAGTACTGTGCCAAGTTTCGTTGCTCTACTGCTATGGGAAGTGGGTCAGAGGCATTACTTATTGCACGCCACTCGTATATATAACATTATTAGTGAAAGAAACTTTAATCCTGATTCAAATCCTATTGAATCTATAAAATGGAATACCCCCTTTTCATTTTTTTTTTTTTTTTTTTTTTTTTTTTTTAATATTCTCACCCTCTTCCGGCTGAAATGAAATATTTCTATAATTTACACTGAAACCTCTTGCAATAGCCATTCCATCTTACAATGTTGGATGTCCAAGTGGGATGTAATTCTTTGATATTTTCGAATGAAAACAATTGGGCGAGGACTAATGACTCGATGTCTAACACCACAAGAGTAACAATTAATATGTCCGCAACAGATGGATATTTAGGTTTCATAATTTTTTTAGATGAGGATTGCTGATTTCTGTTATTTGGATGACTATTTTTACAGGGCTTTACATTGCGAGTGAAACAGTCGTATTTGCGAGTGATTTTCAAAGTGGCAACTAAAGATAATGAAACGCTTATCTTTTGGCGATTGTATTACTTTCACTGACAATCTTCCAAAGCTCACTACTGAGTGAAAAATATCTTTTCAACTTTTTTTTATAAAACGAACAAAGTTAAATTATTTAAACAAGAAAAGTTTAAATAGAACAATATACTTTTTTTTTTTTTTTAACCAAGGCTGTTTAAAAAAAGTATCTGAAGAAATTAAAATGCTTATATCTTCAAATATCAGCATAAAATTTGTATATTTAGAATTACACTTATTAAACAAAAACATACTCATCACAGAACGAAGATGCCATATTCTAAAAGTCATGTAGATTTGGCTAGTAACTTTTCTATTTGGCTAGTAAACGAAAATATTTAGATGTCAAAGGTCAACTAAAGATAAATTTGTCCGTAGAGCCCGGTCTTATTTGTTACTTTCACAAGGTTTCTGCCGTGCCACCTCTAACCTTTTTCAGAATCCTATTGGACCAATCTGATTGAAATTTTGTATGGACATTTGTTATGACAAGATGCAGCGAACTGTCTATTATGGTATTCATTCAATGAAGGATTAGAAATTAATAGGGATTAGTATTAAATGTAAAAATTGGTACAAATTTAACTATATTCAACCACCAATTCGGCATAAAGCACTTATTCTTAGAAAATGAACTGTATCTTTTGCCCGTTTTTAATGGGTTTAAAAATCTAGTTTACATATTTCTGTAAGAGATGTGGATTGCGTAAACAAAAATGATTCAAGTTTGATATCATGTCTGATATTATCACTCATTAAATGATTCTATTATTTTAATTGTTATCATCTTGGTTATTATTTTAATTGTTATCATCTTGGTTATTATTTTAATTGTTATTAGCATCTTGGTTATTAATTTAATTGTTATTATCATCTTGGTTATTAATTTTAATTGTTATTATCATCTTGGTTATTAATTTTAATTGTTATTAGCATCTTGGTTATTAATTTAATTGTTATTATCATCTTGGTTATTATTTTAACTGTTATTATCATCTTGGTTATTATTTTAATTGTTATTATCATCTTGGTTATTATTTTAATTGTTATTATCATCTTGGTTATTATTTTAATTGTTATCATCTTGGTTATTATTTTTAATTGTTATTATCATCTTGGTTATTATTTTAATTATCATCTTGGTTATTAATTTAATTGTTATTATCATCTTGGTTATTAATTTTAATTGTTATCATCTTGGTTATTAATTTTAATTGTTATCATCTTGGTTATTAATTTTAATTGTTATCATCTTGGTTATTATTTTAATTATCATCTTGGTTATTAATTTAATTGTTATTATCATCTTGGTTATTATTTTATTGTTATTATCATCTTGGTTATTATTTTAATTGTTATTATCATCTTGGTTATTATTTTCACAATGTATTGACTTATGTAATCTCCAACCCAAATTTCATATTAAAAGTGATCCTGATAGATCCATGGTGCACAAAATAAAGGCATTGTTTAACAATCGGTTCAAAGTGACAGTTCTGGAGGTTGAACAGTTCAATCCTTAATACAGGCAACAGTAACTAAGAATAACACTAATACATTTATTTAGTTAGGACTGATAGAATGAGAACAATCTACTTCTCCTGGATTAAATAAAGATTGCAGCTAGAAATTTTGTATGAGTTTTCTAGTTTGGCAAAGATTTGCAAATCCAAGAAGATGAAGTTGAAATAGGGCAGAAGTTAAATCAGTCAGAATGTTGCGAAAATAACATTTTTTTTTTTTTTTACAAAAGAGCCATCACTTATCAAGACCCATAGGCCACTCGAGAATAAAGGTTAATTAGTGTACACTAGTCAATGGGAAAATATTGTAGTAATCGTAGTGGAAATTTGGTAAATTGGATTACTTAAGGGGTTGGCTCATCAGAAGGCTAGGAAAAATGATGGGATAGGGATGGATTTGAGAGAAAGATGGATAACTAAAGACCTGGCCAGAGATGGGTTAACTTGGAAGTCAATTTCTAACGGACCTTAAACCGAATATGATGCCTGGAATATATAATAGAGAAATCTACAAAATGTTAAATTCTCTTTTGTTTTTGTCACCTGAAGATGATCCGACCAAGAATCGTAAACATTTGTGATACATATGGAACATGCATTAACTTGACTTTTTTATTCTGAAATAGAACGGTCATACTTTTCACGACAAATATATTTTCAAATATTGTACTGGTATTTTATTTTCAATTTATTCATCCAGAAGAAGTCTTACAATAAAGACGAAACGTTAGTGGACATATAACTTGGTTTGTTCCTTTTTCATATCTTTCTCTCTAAGTTAACATGAAAAAAAGTGTTTTTTTCAATGAAGAAAACAACCCCTCTGGATAAATAAAGCTCTACCTGATTAAGAGGAGCAATATATAAGAAAAGATAAGGAGATAAGGATTAAAGCTGCATGAGAACTTTATTACATTTTTGTAATGCTCTCACCCCCCTTCTCTTTTCATTCTACCCCCCCCCAAATTTCTAATCTAATATGTGTTTATAATAGGTGTTATCTATTTTGCCCATAGTTTTGTATAATGCTGCTTTTTTCTCCTCTTCTAATGAGAAGCATTTAGCTTTGAAATGTCTTGGCCTAAAGAAGTCCCCCCCCTCCTATTTCCGTTTCACTATTGTATTCATCCTTAGCCTTATTGACATGATAATGCAATAAAGTTCTTATGTAACTTTAATCCTTATCCCTTCTTATATATATCCTCACGGCATTATCACGTTGACACACCGGTTAGATCACCAAAGTTAAGCAACGTTGTATCCTGGTCAATACCAGATGGATGACCAATTTGAGAATTCCAGGCGCTGTATATAGAAGTACGTTGATACCTCTCTGCAAGAATTTCAAAAACTTCACATCATCTCCCCTAAAGAAGATATACATGCAACTAGGGACCGCTTGTGAATTTTATACTCTCATGGAACTTCCTCCTTTGGAGGAAGCCAGTTAAACTAGCAAAGGGTTAGTGCCGTTTCTATATATAACCTGACGATTTTTTACGGGTATGAATCACAGCTGCCTCTGTATAGCTTAATTGCCATAAGTATATTTTCATAATTTGCTGCCTAGTTTTACTCCCATATTGAGCACTGTTGAAGTAAACTACTGAAAATATATATAAATATTTTACCTCCTTATTTTATGTGGATACATTAAATATGTATATTTGGGTAGCATTATTTTTTGAAGATGTATTTCATTAAATAGTACAGGTGACTCGATGTCTACATGATTTTTCACTGAAAAAGATTAAGAAAGGATCAACGAAAACATGCAGATACAAGTAATCTGTACTATTTAACTTATAATGCATTATAAAAATTGGACTAGGTCATCTATTTTATCAGCATTTGATAGGTCTAGTTTCTAACTTATTAGATGTTATAAGCGTGTCTCGTTTTTATCAACCCATCTTGGGGTGGGTATTCTAGTTAATATTATGTGAGTATATATATATATATATATATATATATAATGTGTATGTATAATCAATAATAGAAACGAATATGTCTATTCAGAATAAAATATTGATTTTTGTAAGTTGAAACCTATCAATGACAAAAGTTTAGAAATAGGTCGACTTTATGATATAGAAAGTTTAAAAGGTGCAAAAGTTAAAGGCACTTTTTACTATTATTCTTAACGCTCAAATAATCATTTTCTTTTTCTTACAAATTCATTAATAATTACCATCACTGCATCTTGTTACAGGGCTTTGTTAAAAAAAAAATTAGGTAAAAAGTTTAGACTGTTCATGAATTTTGGAAGCGAATGCAGACCCTTGTATAAAAAAAATACACTTGAGTTTCTTGTAAAGTTTACTTGAGAAAAATGGTCCGGTCTTGGTATTGGGCTTTTGTTTTTTTAATTGCATCCAGTGACGGAGAGATAGAAAGATATTAGATTTATATTATTTTAAAATGAGGCAAAAGTGAAAAAAAAAAAAAACGTCTGCAGGAAATTGCTGATGCTATAGTTTTTCTCTGGGATCATCATTTTTTTGTTGGTCCTACTGCTGCCACATCTGGGCAGGAGCTGCTAAAAACAGCTTATCCTGCCTTGACAGAGTACAAAATAGACTTTGTGGCTTAGTGGGGGATGCCCTTTTCTCTACCCTGCAACCTCTCTCCCACAGAAGAGACGTTGCGAGCCTATCCTTGTTTTATCGTTATTTTCATGGCAGGTGCTCGTCTGAGCTCCAATCTCTTGTCCCCCCCCCCTTGTCAATCTTTCACAAAAAACACCCGTCTAGCTGAAACCACTGTCAATAATTTTCCCCATTCTTTATCTGTGCCTAAATCCAAACGAAAATTCCATGAACAAAGCTTCTTTCTTAGAAGTGCACGCCTGTGGAACTCTCTTCCGTTTGCCTGTTTCCCACCTGATTACAACTTGGATGTCTTCAAGTTCAACATAAACAAATTCCTGATAAACCACCCCCTTAAGTAAGACACTATCAAATCTCTAATACTAACGATTACTACGATACTATCCCATTGATTACTGTACACGCAGTAACCCTTATCTCTGAGTGGCTTCCAGGCCTTGATAAGTGGTGACTACCATCCATGAAAAAAAAAAAAAAATTTCAAAATTAATACACACACACATTCTGATATGCATCCATGCACATGGAGTGACATGCATATGCACACAGTGACATACCTACACACATACCGATTGGTGACATGCATATACATACACGTTCAGACATATCCCGCATTAATTGACAGACATACACACATACTAACATAAGCAAATGTACAGCCACATGCAGATAACCATCTCTGAAATAAAAGATTACCCATTGTGTGTGTGTATTTTTTATTGTTAAACAGAGTGTATATATATAATATATATATATATATATATATATATATATATAATTTAAAGGAGATTAGAATAATAGTCTAAAGAGCTAAGTGTATTTTAATGTAATAGTGAAATTACTAGTTTAATTAAAATACAGGAAATGCTCGTTGTAATTGTAAGCTATAGCAAACATCTAAATGACTACTTTAAATACAGTTCCTGATTTCAAAAAAAGAAAAACTAAAAGGTAACTATATCTATATATTTTTAAATCAAATTTATTATGTAAATTCAAAAAAAATATATATTTTTTCTACTCATTTCTATCTCTAACCTATACTAATTTTCTTATAAATTTTAAATCCAAACCTTTTACTTCAATTTTTCAGATTCATCTGCCTTACTTTTAATGCTAGGTTTATTTTTGGTGTCTTTTCAATTCAATAGAAATCCTCCTAAATTTGCTGATGAGGAGACCGTGCTTACCAAAAAAACTATGTATAATTGTTCTACGTGACTTCATGTATACCACAAATAAAAAGCACGGATTTCCTAAACGATCGTACAGATAATTTACTTTGTTGTTGTTCCTTCTTATGAAACTGATTTTTAATTTAATTAAAATTTGATTTTTAAATTTTAAAATTTTTTTTTAAATTTTTAAATTATAAATCACATTACTTATATATATATATTATATATATATATATATATATATATATATATATATATATATATATATATTTAAAAGAGTGTAGCCATCAACAATTGTGGGTTTTTTTTTAAAAGGTTTTCATCATATTTTTATTTTAAAATATTTTTATAACGCGTTTCGAGCTTAGGGTGTGCTCTCTTCAGATATTTTCGTAAAAAGTTTTTCTTTAAAATGGGAGTTTGTGGATATGCCTCCGCTGATATATGTGTATGTGCGTGGGTGTACACATATGATTGTGTATGCGTGTGTGTATAATTATATATCATCTGTTATCTATGCTACATCTTGTTTGTATGTATACGTGCACTTATGTTTGGGTGACCGAATCCATGTATGCATATGTGCATGGATTGGAAAGGAAACTTCAACCAATATATACATAAGGTGGGATATATGAATATGTATGTGTGTGTGGGATTGTGAGTGCATGTGCCCATATATATATATATATATATGGGTGGATAAGTGTATACACATCCGTATGTATGTGCGTGTATGTATGTATATATACATATGTATGCACATGTATGAGTGGGTAAATGTGTTCGTGTGAATATGGATATACGCGTATGTGTGAGCCCCTGCATATGTCTGTGTGTGTGCGTGTGTATGTGTATGTGCCTACATAGTATGTGGATGTTTGTGAGTGTATGTGCACATACATATATGTGTGTACATATATGTGTGTATGTGCGTGTATGTGTGTGTATATATATCTTCTACCTATTATTCTCCATCTTACTTGTGTGTGTGTGTGGGTGCGTGTACATATGTCTGAATGATTAAGCGCATATATACATGCGTGTTTTGGTAGGAAAAAAAATAAAAAAATAAAAAAGTGTGTGTGTATATATATATATATATATATAAAATAAAAAATTAAAAAATAAAAATAATTGTTAGCGGTGGATGTATGCGAGTACGTGTGTGAGTGTGTGGGTGGGTATGTATATGTGTATATATGTATGCTCCTACATATATTTCTATGTATGTACGTGTGTGTATGTGTGTGTGCATGTGTACATGTACATGAATATATATGTATGCGTATGGGATTGTGTGTGAGTGTATGCTATACATGGGGAAAGAAAGTCTTTAAAAAAGAACCCTAAAGAAGCCATAAAAACCTTCACCATATGGACTAAAAAACACTCTTTGAAACTAACTTTGACCGGTCACAGTGAAACACTTACAGTTGGAGACAGAACGTCTAAACACTGAACACACGCATCGCACCACTATGAAAAACATATTTAATATCAGCGGAGGCATATCCACAAACTCCCATTTTAAAGAAAAACTTTTTACGAAAATATCTGAAGAGAGCACACCCTAAGCTCGAAACGCGTTATAAAAATATTTTAAAATAAAAATATGATGAAAACCTTTTAAAAAAAACCCACAATTGTTGATGGCTACACTCTTTTAAATATACATTTTTTCTCTCGTTGGAACTACACAACCATCACTTTAAATATATATATATATATATATATATATATATATATATATATATACTGTTTGAAAATAAACAAGTGGCTCGAGCACTGTAAAACTGGTGGGCGAGTATTTAAATGGAAATTCGGTGAGGTCATTTGCGAGCATTGATCCCATGGGCTGATGGGTAGAACTGCCAACTATCAATACGATGGTTGTAGGTTCAATCCCCGGCTAGAGAAAGGTGCTAGTCTAGCCGCACTGATGAGTTGTGATACAACGAAACAGTAATGTATGTGGATGGCTATATATTTCAATTTGCTTCCACACTAAAGATGAGTGCTTCTGTGTGTTTGTTTCTCTCTCGCGCGCACTCTCGTACTCTGTTTCTCTTTCTCTCTCGGCATTTACTTTGTGCTTGCTTTGTTTAATCCCTTACTTACCCGGACTGTTTGTAACCAGCTGCTGCCAGTGCCGGTGACCCACAGACGATGACACTAACCTACTTAATAAACAAATGAAACATAAACTAAACTTAGCAACTGCATCCATGTTTTTTAGGAATAACTATTGCGTCATTACAAGACTTTCTTAGTGCATGTCCGAGAAAAGAACTGGTCAGGTGGCCCTGCGGCTGTTGAAGATATCACTTGAACTTGTTTATTTTTATCGTGAAAACTTTTGCAAGCATAAGCAATCCATTAACCATTTTTGCGCCATAATTGCATTAACATTTTTAAAAATTCAGTTTTAAAAGAAAATATTTGGGTTAGTATCTCTTTAGAAACGAATATTCAGATAATAGTAGTGTCGGGACGATTAATTGGAATTGAAAAAATCGGAACTTTTGAGGATATCGGAATAGGAAAAAATGTGTGCCTATTTTCTAATGCCCAAAACGATTCCTTTTATTACATTTATTTATTTATTTATTTTTTTTTTTGAAGATTTCCATGGCTCGTATTAATGATGAATAGGGCTATGACAAGAGCATATTCTTTTCATTGTTTTGACTCTCGAGTATATATCTGGCACAGTTAGACACACTTAATCAATTGAGAATCACATCACTCTGTCTAAAAACATATAAGATATTAACTGATATGTACTCGAGTCAAAATAATGAAAAGAACATTCTCTTGTCATAATCCTAATGATGAAATGATAAATATTGATTTTAAGCTACCAGTAAAACGTAGAATCTATAGGTTATTCTCACAAGTGCATTTTTTAATTTTATGAAAATATGTACATTTTTTTTTTCTCGAGTAATCTACCCTATCCTCTACAAAAACAGAAACAACTCTATATTCAGAAATGAATAATCAGAAATGAATAATCAGAATCATAAAAAATATTGGAATCGTCTCATCACTAATTATTATAGTTCATTTTTTAATTTTATTTTGATTCCTTTTTTTTTTTTTTTTTCCAGTTAAATTTTTTAGACGAGGATCACTCTATTATGTAAATTTAACATTAAATGATCCCCCCCCCCCCAATTATTTTCTGTCAAAATGATTTTGAGATCTTGTGCAAAGGTTGCTGGCAGTTAGTTATTACTCTGGTGTATCTTACGGTTAAGAGTTGTCCATAAGCTTTTCTATGATGCCTGTGTAATTCTGCATAACAAAACCTAAGTGTCTTCACTACAAATTCATTCTCTTATCTTTGATCAACATGAAAAATTCATCTGTTAATAATACACTAGCAACATTATTTCTGCCAATGACCTGCATCTTTGCATCACTTCTTCTGTGAAAGTCGTCATGAAGAAAATAGTGGTAAGCAACATGTACTGTACTTTTTTATTTTTATTTTTATTTTATTATTTTTTTTAAATTTATTTATTTTATTTTTTTTTATTTTATTTTATTTTTTATTTATTTATTTATTTTTTTAGATTATTTTCCTTTGGTTAGTTTTAACAGATCAAGTGGCTCCGTCCTGGAGCTAACACTTCATCTCATTATGATTTAAATTTATATATGAGGGCTCTTTTAAGAATAGACGCTGTTCCCTTTATGGCTGCTATCTGTATTTCGTGCCAGCTAGGTCTTCCAGAGATTGTTTCCAAGTATTTAAGATTTTTTTTTTTTCCCATTAGGCTGGTTACTCCAGGTTACAACTAGTATTATGCTGATTTCTTTAAGAGACAATGTTTTTAAATCATTCTTTTAATCCTGATATTTTCTCTTTTCTTTTCTTTTACTTCAGTCGAAGTTCTCAGAAACCAAGGGGCCCACTACCTGGGGCTAACACTTGAACTCTATATGAGATACATAGATATTCGAATGTTCCATTAAAGTTCTTTATCTCTCAAACACAGAATTAATAAAGAAATTGGGAACATAATTTTCCTCTCACCAATTAACCATTTTCATATGTTGTAGTATATCTTTCGTTTTGGTCTCTTGGTCTTACTGGATTCCAGATTATCTAGTCTGGTGGAGTATCCAGCATTGTGCTGTTACTTGAGGTAACATTACTTGGAGAAGGCGCACCATTCCTCATAAAAGCTAATGTGGGTTAGCCATAGAAAGGAGCTCTTATTTGGGCTGCGAATACTATGTAATTTTGAATAGTATCCTCATGCCAGATTGTTCTGGCAAACCCCTGTATAGAGAGACCTTAGACACTCGGTGTGTATGTGTGAGTGTGTGCAATTAAAATTCTTTACGATGTACCTTTTCCTAACATACCTTTTTGTATGTGAAAGGAAGAGGATAAAAATGAAAACAGAAGGAGGGAAAGGGACACATTTTATTTTATTATTTTTCTTTTTTTTTTTATTACTTTTGTTCACCTCGAACAAGGCATCTTTCCGTTTGAAACATAGGGGGCTACTATTTGGGACTATGTTTACAGGGGACCGTGAAAAGACGAGCAATGAGACATTTGTTCACATTACATTTTAAATTCTGCATGTTTGTACAGTCAGGTAAGCAGGAAACAGGAAGGGCATTTCAAAGTCTAGCAGTCCAAGGGAAGAAGTTATCAGAGTAAAAGGCTTTCGTGCATCTATGGACCTCTTTAATGAAGTGGTGGGATTTTGCTGCGTAATGGGTTTGTCGAGCTGGTGGTAGGTCCATCGAGAGGGTACAAGTGTAATGAGTTCATCAGAACACATTCCATTAAAGTATTTGTAAACCAGGCACAGAGATGCAGCATTGTGGCGATGGGACAGAGGTTGGAGTTTAGTTGATAGTGTGAGGCCTATGGAGACTTTTTTACCTTGTCTATAAGAGAAAGACTAATATGTATGCACTAACTCAAATGTGAGAACATTATAAACATTTTCATTGAAGTCGACATTGAAAACGAAACAAAAATGTTCAGCATTCTATTAAAGACTTTTTTTTAAACATTTATAACTGACATTTATCCAAATCGATTCTGGGTATGACTTTAAAAGACATGCTGTGGCGAGTTCCTATTTGAAGAATGTAGAGTTGCTGCTTAGTTACGACTAGCCTGGGTGCTCTGGTGTTTAGAGGTGTGTGTTGAGCAAAAAAAAAGAAAAAAGTGGTAGTTGGCAGGCAGGCTGGAACCCGTACTGCGAAGGAGGAAAAAAATGTGAAAAAAAAAAGTGGCATCTTTGTCGTTGCATTCATCGCCAAACCGGAAGTGGCGAAGGTTTAAATTAAGTCTAGTCAATCGAAAAGAAGGGATGACTTTCGAAAATATCGGTGGAAAAATTGACCCCCTCCTTGTAGAAAAGTGCCCAGATGAGGGTGAAGGAATTAATGTTTTTAGCTAATTTTTCGATATTTGTCGTCCGAAGGGTCACGCTTCAAAACTATACCAATCTCGTGAAAATCTGTCACCTCTGTCGAAAGCTTTAGGCAGACATATAAACATACACACATACATTTAAACAGACAGGTGAGATTTATATAATAAACTCGCCTGGGTGCCTGGCATTGCCTAGGTATTGGGGGGGGGGTTGAGCAAAAAAAAAAGTTGTAGTAGGCAGGCAGGCAGGCTCGAACCGGTGACACAAAGGTGAAAAAGAAAGTGGAGGTGTGTGTAAGGGTGTTGGTTGAGCAGAAACGAAAGGGAAAATTGCGAGCATAAAAATTTTTTTTTTTAAATAATAGTAAACAATCAAACCCGTAACACGCCAGAGGAAAAGGAGGTGAAAAAAAAACCCCTGCTCTTATTGATGTGCCTTCTGCGGTTGTGACATCACGAGTGGTCGAAAAAACCTCTTTTATGCAACGTCATTTATGTGAGGTTTGAATGACTTACAAAAAATGTCAGTGAAAAAACCGACCCTCCTTGTAGTAAACTGCCCAGTTGAGGGTGACGGAATAAATTTTTTTGGGCCAATTTTTTCGATATTTGTCGTCCAAAGGGTCGAGCTTCAAAAGGATACCGATCTCTTGGAAATCTGTCGCCTCTGTCAAAAGTTTTAGACAGACATCCAGACAAACATACATACATACATTTAAACAGACAGATGAGATTTAATAGAAGATTGCTGCAAGGTCCACTTTAGCTTAGAATGGTAATACCTGTTAGGGGATCTGGTGCTCCTGACCAAAAATGCACCAAACATTATGCCCGACCGGGGACCACCTGTGAATTTTATATTCACTTGACACTTTTGTGGAGGAAGCTGGTTCAGCTCACTTAGGGTGAATGCCATATAACAATTTATCCAAATGGAACAAATGCAAAAGATTTTTTTTTCCATCTGTCTTAACTATATTACCATCAAAATAAGTTGTACTTGTTTGATTCTATATTGCATCATATTCTGGAATACCATTTTTCTAGTAGATTATATATGAGGACCTCAAGTGCTGGATAAGCAAAGCCAGACATGCCTTCAGGATTTTAAAACTAATCTGGAGAACAACAGCTCTCTTACTCCAGAATTAGATCTAAATTTTCGACACTAATGTGAAATCGGTTCTACTCTATAGCTCATAAACGTGGAGAGTGACCAAGACCAATACCCACAAACTCCAGACATTCACCACCAGATGTTTCCGAAATATCCTAAACATCAGATGGCCAGAGACTATCTCCAATGAACAACTGTGGGACAAAACCAAGCAAACCCCAATGGAGATCAAAAAACGAACATGGAACTTGATTGGCCACACCTTGCGGAATCTTGCATCCAACATCATTAGGCAGGCCCTTGAATGGAACCCAGAAGGCAAGGGTAAAATTGGCCACCCGAGGCAGACATGGAAAAGAAGCATTCAGGCTGAGACCAAGGTTGCCAGAATGACATTGGCCAAACTGAAGATAATCAGCCAGAA
Source organism: Euprymna scolopes (assembly GCF_053919585.1). Lineage (NCBI taxonomy): Eukaryota > Metazoa > Mollusca > Cephalopoda > Sepiida > Sepiolidae > Euprymna > Euprymna scolopes. Next base: position 114,274,520 of record NC_136493.1, on the reverse strand, counting down.
CTGGGTCCGTTGCAGCCATATGTTCCCTAAGGAATCAAGAGGCCTAAACTAATATCCAGTTGTGATTTTGGATTGTCATGTTTTCTTATATACACAATATTTTCACTGATAGTAAAACATCTAATGTTCCTGGGATGTCAGGAACAGATACTACACTTTGAATTACTTATTTGCAAAAATATTTTGCAAATTACATTTACAACAAATTAGACACATAGCATTAAAAATGTGAGGAAAAATGGTCATTGTGGGTCATTCGTGATCACAAAAAAAATGTCTATCCTATTCTTAACTGGAATCATCCCAGTCACCACAATACCGCATTTACACTAGAGGCCATCTTATTTAAGATATCCTCAAATTGATCGGAAACTTTATTGTTCATAAATAAGGATTTCATTCGACTGGAGAAAGAACGAAAACAAAATATTTGATTAGTAAGACCTATGCAGTCTTTTCTAAATGATAGACCACTCACTGTTTTCCGGTTTGTTCAGAACCAAAAGCAAATGGTTCAATTTGTAAAACAGATGCCAAGAAGTGATTGTTGACCTTGTTGAAAGTTTTCGGCTGATCCAAGTTAATCAGCATATATTAATTTGTTGCAGGTTATTCTGAATCGATCACCGTGTAGTTCTGGTCAAATTTGATTAATTTTCCGATAAACCCTCTTCCTTGCAAGTGGTTCGATAGTATCTTGGCTAAAAATCTTTAATTCTGTCTTGAGCAGACTTTTTTTTTTTTTTACATGGAAGTCACCTCTTATTAAGACCTGGAGATAAGGGTTATTGCGTGTACAGTAATCAATGGGATAATATCGTAGTAATCGTTAGTAATGGAGATTTGATAAAGTGTCTTACTTAAGGGGGCGGTTTATCAGGAATTTGTTTATGTTGAACTTGAAGACATCTAAGTTGTAATCAGGTGGGAAACAGGCAAACGGAAGAGAGTTTCACAGGCGTGCACTTCTAAGAAAGAAGCTTTGTTCATGGAATCTTTGTTTTGATTTAGGCACAGATAAAGAATGGGGAAAATTGACAGTGGTTTCAGCTAGATGGGTGTCTTTCATGAAAGATTGGTGAGGGAGGACCAGAGATTGGAGCTCAGACGTGCACTTGCCATGGAAATAACGATAAAACAAAGACAGGCTTGCAACCTCTCTTCTGTGGAAGAGACATTGCAGAGAAGAGAAAAGGCTACTAACCACTAGGCTACAAAGTCTATTTTGCATTGTCAAGGCAGGATAAGCTGTTTTTTGCAGCTTCTGCCCAGATGTGGCAGCAGTACTCCATTCTTGGGCGTACCTGGCTTTTATATAGATAGAGAATTGCATCAGCAGTGAGATATCTTTTGGAGCGGTAGAAGGATCCTACCATTTTTCCAGCGACCTTGGCAACAGACTTTATGTACTGTTCTATTTCAGGTCAGGAGTAAAGGTCAATCCCAGAAGCTTATCAAAACATGGAGCCTCTCCTAGATGAAAGCCATACATTTCAATTGATGCCAGATGTGGATCAGAGCGTTGATGACTTATGAGCTTGTAATTGTCTAGAACGGGACTGGTTTGGTCGAGTAAATACGCTAGATACATCGCTGAAGACGACGTTTATTATTTAAACGAGCATCGTCAGGATCGGATCTCCAAACAAGAATTATCATTGTGTTCAGGCTAGTCTTAAGAAGAGACAAAGCCTAAGAATTTTGAATGTATGATCAATTCTGATCAATTATAAGCTGTGACATTCAGCAGAAAGTTATTTTAAATCTATTAAGAGAACTTAAGTGAATAGTGATAGTTTTATTTGGGTTAAACAGTGGAAAAGATTAAAATTAAATTAGACTTGGTTTATCAGGTGATACAGAAATTAAAAAAAAAAAAAAGTTTGAGTTGCTGTCAATAAATATTCAATAAAATTTATGTTAAAGTAGAAAAGCGTATTTGTGAAAGTGAATACATATCCATTCATAATATTCTTCTGGAATATACTCCCATAATCAAATCTTGCATTAAAGAATTAAATGTAAAAAAAAAAAAACTTGTGAAAGGAAAAATATCTGATCATGTGGTCAAAGAAGAAATGTTTTTTCTTCAGCTCTTTTTAATTTGTTTTTTGTACATCATCATCATCATCATCATCATCATCATCATCATCATCATCATCATTATTATAATAATAGTTTTTTTTTTTTTTTGTCCTCCCCACCCTTTGCTCTTTTCGTCCTTTTTATTTTATTTCTTTTGTTGCTCTTTTTGTTCTTTCCTTTTGGGTTTTCTAATGTCGTTTATATTATTAATCTCTTTCTTTTTTCCCCCTGTACTACAGATCTTTTATGGCGTTATAACATGTTTTTTTTTTTTTTTTTTTTTTTTTTTTTAAATATATCCTGTTTTCCTTCCTGTTTTTTCATCATCCTTTCTCAGAAAGTTAAAGTATTTACAGATCACATCTCCATACAAATTCTTGTTAAGCCGGAACTTCTGAACTTATTTTTTGACCTCTAGAACTTAAAATAGCGTCCTATTATTATATAGTTTATTTTAATTCTAAATAACATTACTTCACTATTGTTTAAAATAGCAAAACGTGTATATGTAAACTGAAATATGAATATTAAATGGTTTGCATTTGAATGTTCGTCCTATGATTCAATTGCTCTTTTAAATTATATATAAAAACAAAAATTATAATAATGACTGTTTTCGTCCTTTCCTGTCTCCCTTCCTCTCTCTCTCCCTCTCTTTCTCTCTCTCTTCGTCCTCCCCTGCTCTTTCTCTCTCTCTTCGTCCTCCCCTGCTCTTTCTCTCTCTCTTCGTCCTCCCCTGCTCTTTCTCTCTCTCTTCGTCCTCCCCTGCTCTTTCTCTCTCTCTCTTCGTCCTCCCCTGCTCTTTCTCTCTCTCTCTTCGTCCTCCCCTGCTCTTTCTCTCTCTCTCTTCGTCTTCCCCTGCTCTTTCTCTCTCTTCGTCTTCCCCTGCTCTTTCTCTCTCTTCGTCTTCCCCTGCTCTTTCTCTCTCTCTTCGTCTTCCCCTGCTCTTTCTCTCTCTCTTCGTCCTCCCCTGCTCTTTCTCTCTCTCTCTCTTCGTCTTCCCCTGCTCTTTCTCTCTCTTCGTCTTCCCCTGCTCTTTCTCTCTCTTCGTCTTCCCCTGCTCTTTCTCTCTCTCTTCGTCTTCCCCTGCTCTTTCTCTCTCTCTTCGTCTTCCCCTGCTCTTTCTCTCTCTCTTCGTCTTCCCCTGCTCTTTCTCTCTCTCTTCGTCTTCCCCTGCTCTTTCTCTCTCTCTTCGTCTTCCCCTGCTCTTTCTCTCTCTCTTCGTCTTCCCCTGCTCTTTCTCTCTCTCTTCGTCTTCCCCTGCTCTTTCCCTCTCTCTTCGTCTTCCCCTGCTCTTTCTCTCTCTCTTCGTCCTCTCTCTCCCCTGCTATCTCTCTCGTCCTCTCTCTCCCCTGCTATCTCTCTCGTCCTCTCTCTCCCCTGCTATCTCTCTCGTCCTCTCTCTCCCCTGCT